>NC_138293.1:51797500-52397500 GCF_965601325.2 Salmo salar
ACAGCCCTCCATGTGCTCGCCAGAGGTAGCCTGACTGCCATTAGGTACCGAGATGAGATCCTCAGACCCCTTGCGAGACCATATGCTGGTGCGGTTGGCCCTGGGTTCCTCCTAATGCAAGACAATGCTAGACCTCATGTGGCTGGAGTGTGTCAGCAGTTCCTGCAAGAGGAAGGCATTGATGCTATGGACTGGCCCGCCCGTTCCCCAGACCTGAACCCAATTGAGCACATCTGGGACATCATGTCTCGCTCCATCCACCAATGCCACGTTGCACCACAGACTGTCCAGGAGTTGGCGGTTGCTTTAGTCCAGGTCTGGGAGGAGATCCCTCAGGAGACCATCCGCCACCTCATCAGGAGCATGCCCAGGCGTTCTAGGGAGGTCATACAGGCACGTGGAGGCAACACACACTACTGAGCCTCATTTTGACTTGTTTTAAGGACATTACATCAAAGTTGGATCAGCCTGTAGTGTGTTTTTACACTTTAATTTTGAGTGTGACTCCAAATCCAGACCTCCATGGGTTGATAAATTGGATTTCCATTGATTATTTTTGTGTGATTTTGTTGTCAGCACATTCAACTATGTAAAGAAAAAAGTATTTAAGATTATTTCTTTCATTCAGATCTAGGATGTGTTTTTTAAGTGTTTCCTTTTTTTTTTGAGCAGTATATATATATTATATATATATTGGGGATTGGAAATGATGCAGACAATTACATTGGAAGCCACAATCTATCAGCAATAAAAAAAGCTGATCTACCCCCTAACAATGAAAAGGCATTGATATTCACTGTGGATAAATTCTTTCTTGTTGGTGTGTTTGCCTGTGTGTGTGTTTGTTTCCCTCATATGATATGCCTTGCTTGTTGATGGTCACCAGAAATGAAGAAAGTTTGGTTAGGATTCATTGCAATGGAAATGCTTAGCCTTAGCTCTTCAAACACTGTGCTTGGAGAAGGGGATATGGATTGTTCTGGGTTATTTTTTTTAATCCAGTGTGACTGTGACCCTGGACTCTGTCTTTTTACTTGCTCCAATTTTGGATTCTCTTTCAGGTAAATGACCCAGTCTTTGTTTGTTGACATGATGTTACGTGTTTGTTTAGCTTCCGAAGGGGTGCATGGGACACAAGGGCAATTTTAATAGTTTAACCATGGGAGTTCTGCTCCCTGCACTTGCCAACAGGTTGGTGGAACTGTTAGCCTCTAGGTGAAGCCCTAATTCTAGTGTAGTTCATTTCGTAAAAAAAAGACTTTCTTCAATAGTTTTTTTTTATAGCTATTATTTTAACCACGATGATAATGAATACGAAACTAGTATTATACGCCTAATATTGGTTTGTCTTCTTTGAGGACAAAATTGCCCTTTAATGTTAATCTAGAGTCTGACTCCAACACTTAATTGTTATTAAAAATAAGGCCCGAAACCAGGCATTATTGTATTTTATTTTTTTATTCAACCAAATTAGCGTCAGAAAAAAAAATCTGGCAGCAGTTGAGGATGTAGGCCAATGACATGCATCTTCAATGGGTAACTTTTTAAATAGGCCTTCATGTACATGTATTCAGACCGTCTACTTTTTCCAAATGTTACGTTACAGCCTTATTCTAAAATTGATTAAATTGTTTTTTCCCCTCATCAATCTACACATAATACCTCATAATGACAAAGCAAAAACATTTTTTTTTTTTTTTTTGCAGCAAATGTATAAAAATAAATATAAAAATATAATATTTACATAAGTATTCAGACCCTTTACTCAGTACTTTGTTGAAGCAACTTTGGCAGCAATTACAGGCTTGAGTCTTCTTGGGTATGACCCTACACCTGTATTTGGAGAGTTTCTCCTATTATTCTCTGCAGATCCTCTCAAGCCCTGTCAGGTTGAATGGGGAGCGTCGCTGCACAGCTATTTTCAGGTCTCTCCAGAGATGTTCGATCGGGTTCAAGTGCGGGCTCTGGATGGGCTACTCAAGGACATTCATAGACTTGTCTCGAAGCCACTCCTGCATTGTCTTGGCTGTATGCTTAGGCTCGTTGTCCTGTTGGAAGGTGAACCTTTGCCCCAGTCTGAGGTCCTGAGCACTCTGAAGCAGGTTTTCATCAAGGGTCTCGCTGTACATTGCTCCATTCATCTTTGCTTCGATACTGACTAGTCTCCCAGTCCCTGCCGCTGAACAACAACACAGCATGATTCTGCCACCACCATGCTTCACCGTAGGGATGGTGCCAGGTTTTCTCGAGACATGACGCTTAGCATTCGGGCCAAATAGTTCCATCTTGGTTTCATCAGACCAGAGAATCTTGTTTCTGATGGTCTGAGAGTCCTTTAGGTGTCTTTTGGAAAACTCCAAGCGGGCTGTCATGTGCCTTTTACTGAGGAGTGGTTTCTGTCTGGCCACTCTACCATAAAGGCCTGATTGGTGGAGTGCTGCAGGGGTTGTCCTTCTGGAAGGTTCTCCCATCTCCACAGAGGAACTCTGGAGCTCTGTCAGAGTGACCATCGGGTTCTTGGTCACCTCCCTGACCAGGGCCCTTCTCCCCTGATTGCTCAGTTTGGCCTGACGGCCAGCTCTAGGAAGAGTCTTGGTGGTTCCAAACTTATTCCATTTAAGAATGATGGCAGCTACTATGTTCTTGGGGACCTTCAATGCTGCAGAATTTTTTTGGATGCACCTGAGCTCAATTTCAAGTCTCATAGCAAAGGGTCTAAATAACTTAATTCTGTTTTATAATAAGGCTGTAATGTAGCAAAATGTGGAATAAGTCAAGGGGCCTGAATACTTTCCGAATGCACTGTATGTGGGCCTACACTTACCAGGGGCCAGGCACACTGAAAACCAACATATGTTGGTCGTGCCACTGTAGACCTAAAACCAGCATATTTGGGGTTAAACATGTACCTTATGCTACCTTTCTAAAATTACGGGGGTGGGACTCGTGATTTCTTTTAAAGGAACATTACTGACTTCAACAGGTACATATGTTGAAGAATATCACAAGTCGACTATAACTTTGGTTTGTTGAAATAATGGTTCTATTTCAAAGGTGTGCGCTGAAAAACCTTATCCTGCCGAGTCCGTACTGTCGGGGTTGGGGAGTTCTACCAGCGAGTAAAAGTTATATCACCGAGTTCGCATTTTTTCTCCTCCTTGGGCATCGATGCACTGGATACAGTACCATATCAGGTTAGTAGCCTACACCATTGTAAGTACTATAGGCTATCATACTATAGTAGTGTACAAGTAGGCTTTTCATATGTTTTTGTTAAGCTTGTACAGAGAAGTGATTAACACTACTAGAAAGGTCATAATGGTAATTCTGACCGTTGATCTTTCAATTGTGCACATATTTCATATTAAATAAATAGATTGATCCCCCAGTGCATAGACTGTAAATTCTAAAATGACTAGTGTATTTTCTGACTGTAGGACAACAGTTGCCTGCCCAGCTAGTTGCCCATCCAAACTACACCTAAACTATATTGAAACTAATTTAACACTTATAATAGATGTGGTCTAAAGACAAAAATGTACAATAGTCTGATGGGTGACAATATTATCAATTGTCAAATTGAGAATGAAGAGACTGATGACCAGCTCAGTGTGCATTGACAAAAAAGGGAACAGAGTTTACCAAACAGCACTTTTTCAAATAATCCTCCAAAGGTCCATGCAGGCCAGAAGTTTTGATTGCTATACCCTATTGCTATACCCTAAGAGTAGATTCAGATGTTTCTAATGAACCTAGTCATGTCAAAATGATCAAACAATTGTGCGTATGGGCTCATTTTCAAAATACTGGTGTCAATCAGCTATAGCCATTTGTGAAAAATATCCTTTATATTTTATTCTGTTTCTTCCATTATATTCCTACTGTAAAATATATACTGTATGTGTTGACTGTGGCAGAGCAGGGGAATATAAGCATGTAATGTCTGCTAAAGTTGATTTCATGATGCAGCCATATAGCCTCAGCTACTAAGCACAGATAGATAAAAAATAAAATTCGAAACTTGCTTTTCTGTTCTTTTGAAATAAATTGTCTAGGTATCATGTTTTTATGACCTTCTTAAACAGAATCTTAATGGATTTCTTTGTGATTGTGTATAGTAAATTGATTTATTAGACTGGTTGCTGTTGGTACTGCATGTACTGGCTATTCTACTGTTTCAATATGCGTATGGTCATTTTGACGCTTTGAGGTAAAAATCATTAATGTATTTGTATTATTATATTTTATTATATTTATCCCAAAGTTCTGCTAGAGTGTAAAATACACACATTTAGGAAAAGTCAGGGACAGGTGGGTTGTACACATGCCTTCACATGTTCTTAATTGGATATGTTTAGTGAATCGTTAGGCCATTAGCTCGGTCTACTTTCTACAAATTAAAAGTGTATCACTCATTGGTAAGGGCAGGCAATAGCTAAAATAGTAACCCTGTTTTGGATCAAATAATATTTGATCAGATAGATTGGACACTTGTGGTGTAGGGTCATTTTGTTTCACAGTGGTCATATTTGGATAGGTGATCGGGACCTAGTACTTTTTTAAACCACGAGGACAGACCTGTTTAAGAAGTAGGCTACTGTGAATAGGACAGTGGGCCATACATTTCAACTGAATTATAGGCTACTTGATAGGGTAAGGTTTACAAACAGAAGCACAATTCTACCTTGCCTCTCTCGCTCACACACACGCTCCCGCATATACACACGGCAATCACTCTGTCTTTTATTTGGTTGTCACTATGCACGTAGATTAACTATACACTTTTATTCCTTGCCAAAATACAGATCAGAAGTTTCTAGCATTTCACATATTAATCAATTCAGGCTATTTAAAAATAATAATTCCAATCTCATAGGCTGTCAATCTTTGCATCCATAGCTGTGCCTATGAATTTGAGTGATTACTTCCCAAGCCCCATCTTAGCCTACCAAACAAAGTGGCTGGGTCTGGTTATTGGAATGGCAGATAGCCTATATTGGAGACTTAATCATCTGTAAAATAGTTAGGCTACATAGGCCTATGCTTGCTGTGCTTGGATGTTGGTTATCGGACTTTCAGTATGAGCTTGTTCGTGCGCCCTCCTCCCATACTAGTATCCCAGAGTGGATATAACTTCAAAGAATGTCTTCCTTAACTCAGTTGTCTTAACACGGTCTTGAGGCTTCATGAATGTCACGGCCTCCTGGTGAATTACACCCTGTAAAAAGCATAATAGCCTCTCCCTCCGCTATGGAGACCCTGGCTGCATTTCATGACAGAAAGTTGTGCCATCTCTTCTGACCTTTTTTACTCCCTTTCACAGATCTGAATCTAGATCGTGTAGTACCAATATGGTGGAAACTAGGTGGCACTTCATCCCACACCTATGCAGTTGTCTCAAAGTGGTGTGAATGAAGGTTTGTGGCGACGGAGACACTTTTGGAATGAAATGCTGCCTGTCATAGGTGGGATCTGAACACTAAATCCTGTATTCACCAGAAACTATTAGGCCAAGAGGAAATTCCCTCTTAGACCAAGGGTGACACTGATTTTAAAGACATGTTTATACCTGGTGCTAACATGGGTCCTTTGTCCTGATTAGGGTTGCAAAATTCCTGGAACTTTCAATAAATTCCCTGCTTTTCCCGAAATCCCAGTTGAAGGATTCCTGAAATCAACACAGTAAAATTGCAAGAGTTAATTAAAATCCTATGGAGTCAAATGTAACACTATTTTGGGGTTTATATGTTCCCACCCCCATTTTGTGATATAACTACTCTGGTCATGGTGTTGATAATTTGGGAGTTAAAATGACACTAAATAAAATAAATATCCAACTCTGTGTTACAAAATCCCCCTGCTGAGGGCGCAACAGGATGCTATGTTTGTGTGACGCTCACTGTTTGTGTGAGCGTTTGTTTATTTGCTTTCTGGAGCCGTGCTGTCTGACTCTAACCCATCCTCACCCTTTCTCCTCCTCACATGACAGATTAATATCTCCTCCACCTCATGGCTTCAGCCAATCGGACGATAGCCATGTGTCTCAACCCATTGCACACACTAGCCCTGATAGGCTAGCCAGCCTGACCCATGCTCTCCAAAGGAGTAAATATTGCCTGTAGCTGAACAGTATTATTCCAGTCTGTGAGTGTGGGTAGACATATGTGCATGGGTTGCGTAACTACAAAGTAAGCTGTTGATATCATTGCAGTTTGTAGAGTAGCCATATTCTATGAAGTTCTCATTCCTGTTATGTTACTACTGATATTGCCTGCAGTGATGAGTCTTTGCTCTTGTAAGTTTCTGTGCAATAGCCTACTATTTGTATAATATATAGTCCTTGACATTATTCTTGTTGTTATATCCCATATCCCACTCTATCGTACTTTGAAAATATCTATTCAGGCCAGTGTATTTATCTCCTGTATTTATTATCTCTGTTTCTGTCCATTAAAGAACCATACCAATGTACATTGAAAAAATATATAAATGCAACATGCAACAATTTCAGTGATTTTATTGAATTACAGTTCATATAAGGAAATCAGTCAATTGAAATGCATTCATTAGGCCCTAGGCTATGGATTTCACATGACTGGGAATATAGATATGCATCTGTTGGTAACAGTTACCTTTAAAAAAAAAAAAAAAGGTAGGGGTGTGGATCAGAAAACCAGTCAGTATCTGGTGTGACCACCATTTGCCTCATGCAGCGACAGGTCTTTTTCGCATAGAGTTGATTGATTGTGCCCTGTGGAATGTTGTCCCACTCTTCTTCAATGGCTGTGCAAAGTTGCTGGATATTTGGGAGAACTGGAACACGCTGTCGTACGCGTCAATCCAGACCATCCCAAATATGCTCAATGGGAGACATGTCAGGTGAGTATGCAGGCCACTGAACTGGGACATTTTCAGTTTCCAGGAATTGTGTACAGGTCCTTGCAACATGGGGCAGTACATTGTCATGCTGAAACATGAGGTGATGGCAGTGGATGAATGGCACAACAATGGGCCTCAGGATCTCGCCGCGGTATCTCTGTGCATTCAAATTGCCATCAATAAAAGGCAATTGTTTGTTGTCCGTAGCTTATGTCTGCCCATACCATAACCCCAACATGGGGCACTCTGTTCACAACGTTGACATCAACAAACCGCTCACTCGCCATACCCGCTACGCTGTCTGCCATCTGCCTGGTACAGTTGAAACTGGGATTCAACCATGAAGAGCACACTTCTCCAGCATACCAGTGGCCTGAATTAGTTTACGACACCAAACTGCAGTCAGGTCAAGACCCTGGTGAGGACGATGAGCTTCCTTGAGACGGTTTCTGACAGATTGTGCAGAAATTCTTTGATTGTGCAAACCCACAGTTTCATCAGCCGTCCGGGTGGATGGTCTCAGATGATCCCGCAGGTGAAGAAGCCGGATGTGGAGGTCCTGGGATGGCGTGGTTACCGTGGTCTGTGAGGCCGGTTGGCCGTACTGCCAAATTCTCTAAAACAACATTGGAGGCGGCTTATGGTAAAGAAATTAACATTACATTTTCTGGAAACAGCTCTGGTGGACATTCCTGCAAAACAAGAGACATCTGTGGCATTGTGTTGACAAAACTTCACATTTTAGAGTGGCCTTTTATTGTCCCCAGCACAAGGTGCACCTGTGTAATGATCATGCTGTTTAATCAGCTTCTTGATATGCCACACATGTCAGTTGGATGGACTATCTTGGTAAATGAGAAATGCTCACTAACAGGGATGTAAATACATTTGCATAAAATTTGAGAGAAATAAGCTTTTTGTGCGTATGGGGAAATCTCTGGGATCTTTTATTTAAATTTCATGAAACCTGGGACTAACACTTTACATGTTGTTTATATTTTTGTTACGTGTTTATCCCCATGTTCATCTTCTCCTGTGTGTGATTAAAGTTCATGTGTGTGTTAACTCTTGGGCTGCTTTATTCCCTTCTAACCGGGGCTGGTGTCAGTGAGTCACAAACCAGTAAAATATGTAGCACCGGGTCACTCTCTTTCACTCAGAGTTGCTTAAATTTAACTCCATTAACCATTTTACTATTTTCCGTGTCATTTTTAATCAAATCCTTTGCCATTTTACACTTTTCTGTGTTGTTTTGAATTAACAATCAACTACAGCAGAGTACATTTCTTTTTCAACTTACTTCCTTTGCGTTATACACCCATTTGAATATTTCTTGTCACATTATGGTGGTTTGCAATGTGATATCCAATCTTTGTTGGAAGCCAACTTCTAGGAAGATATCCAGCACTTTTACGTCACTCACAACTTGCATTTAGAATGCCTGTCAGAGTATGGAAGAAAATCATGTACATGAAGAGACTACTTGTTTTGCACGCTTTGTACAAAATAATACAATGCACTACGACAGGATATTTCTAAACGTAGCTCTTTATTAGCTAGCTATAACTGGCATGTTTGTGTCTCATACCATGATCAACCGAAGATGACCTCACTACCTGGGTGGTCCTAACCAATCATAGGGTGGTAAAATGCATCCAATTACAATTCAGTATGTTTACACATGAATATTACAACTACCTACACCATGTGAACTGGAACAACGATCTCACTAACAGTTAGTTATTAATCCAACCACGTACAGATGGGATTAGTTTAGAAAAATGTGTTTCTTATATTTGTGTAGCATAAGATGAAAAACAATCGATGTATATGCAAAAACACAGATATTGAAACAAACAATAAAAAAATTGTAAGATATGTGGAGGCTCCTCAGAGGAAGGGGAGGACCATCCTCCTCAGTGAATTTCATAAAAATAGTGTAACATAAAAGTTTTCCTTTTTAGATAAAACTATATGAATATATTTAGTGTCACCAAATTGATTGAAGCTCATTGTTTTGCTATGAAGGTCTATAGTAGCCTCAACAGCACTCACTGGGGTAGCACCATGGTGTAGCCGGAGGACAGCTAGTTTCCGTCACCCTCTGGGTACATTGATGTCAATGCAAAACCTAGGAGGCTCATGGTTCTCACCCCCTTCCAAAGACTTACACAGTAATTATGACAACTTCCGGAAGACGTCCTCCAACCTATCAGAGCTCTTTCAGCATGAACTGACGTGTTGTCCATCCGATCAGAGAATGAATCTAGTACTGAATGCATAAGCTATAGCTAGCTAGCGCTGCAGTGCATAACGTGGTGAGTATTTGTATTTATTATGGATCCCCATTGGTTCCTGGGGTCCAGCAACATAAGACAGTTACATACAGTTTAAAATACTACATGACATATTTCATAACACCTTACCCAACACATTGTGTTCACTCAGGCCACCATTCTAACACCACATATTTACAGTGCAACATCCATGTGTACGTGTGTGTAGAGTGTGTGTCTTATGTGTATGTGTGTCTGTGCGGGTCTCTCACAGTCCCCGGTGTTCCATAAGGTGTAGTTACTTTTTGTGGAATAGAGTCCCATGTAGCCATGGGTCTATGTAGTACTGTGCACCTCCCATAGTCTGTTCTGGACTTAGAGACTGTGAAGAGACCTCTGGTGGCATGTCTTGTGAGGTCATGTCCGAGCTGTGTGCAATCAGCATGTCAACACTTCTTACAAAAACAGGTAATGATGAAGTCAATCTCTCCTCCACTTTGAGCCATGAGAGATTTACATGCATATTATTAATGTTAGCTCTCCGTGTACATTTAAGGGCCAGCCGTGCTCCCCTGTTCTGAGCCAATTATAATTTTCTAAGGTCCCTCCTTGTGGCACCTGACCACACGACTGAACAGTAGTCCAGGTGCGACAAAACTAGAGCCTGTAGGACCTGCCTTGTTGATAGCGCTGTTAAAAAGGTAGTGCGGCGCTATATTATGGACCAACTTCTCCCCATCTTAGCAACTGTTGTATCAACATGTCTTGCCCATGACAGTTTATAATCATGGGTTACTCCAAGCAGTTAAGTCACCTCAATTTCCACATGATTTATTACAAGACTTAGTTGAGGTTTATGGTTTAGTGATTGATTTGTCCCAAATACAATGCTTTTAGTTTTTTTAATATTTAGGACTAACTTATTCCTTGCCACCCATTCTGAAACTAACTGCAGCTCTTTGTTAAGTGTTGCAGTGATTTCACTCGCTGTAGTAGCTGACGTGTATAGTGTTGAGTCATCTGTATACATAGCCACACTGGCTTTACTCAAGGCCTGTGGCATGTCATTAGTAAAGATTGAAAAAAGTAAGGGGCCTAGACAGCTGCCCTGGGGAATTCCTGATTCTACCTGGATTATGTTGGAGAAGTTTCCATTAAATAACACCCTCTGTGTTCTGTTAAACAGGGTAACTTTTTATCCAAAATATAGCAGGGGGTGTAAAGCCATAACACGTACGTTTTTACAATAACAGGCTATGATCGATAATGTCAAAAGCCGCACTGAAGTCTAACATAACAGCCCCCACAATCGTTTTATCATCAATCTCTCTCAGCCAATCATCAGTAATTTGTGTAACTGCGGTGCTTGTTGAATGTCCTTGCCTATAAGTGTAATGAAAGTCTGCTGTCAACTTGTTTACTGTAAAAAAATGTTTTTCCAAAAGTGTACTAAGGGTTGGTAACAGGCTGATTGGTAGGCTATTTGAGCCAGTAAAGGGGGCTTTACTGTTTTTGAGTAGCGGAATTACTTTTGCTTCCCTCCAGGCCTGAGCTAGATCATCTGTACTCCACACACAGAGACGTGTACAAAGCTCTCCCTTGCCCTCCATTTGGCAAATTGGACCACAATTCTATCCTCCTGATTCCTGCTTACAAGCAAAAATGAAAGCACCAGTGACTCGGTCTATAAAAAAAGTGGTCAGATGAAGCAGCTGCTAAACGACAGGACTGTTTTGCTAGCACAGACTGAAATATGTTCCGGGATTCTTCCGATGGCATTGAGGAGTACACCACATCAGTCACTGGCTTTATTAATAAGTGCATCGAGGACGTCATCCCCACAGTGACTGTACGTACATACCCCAACCAGAAGCCATGGATTACAGGCAACATTCGCACTGAGGTAAAGGGTAGAGCCACCGCTTTCAAGGTGTGGGGCTCTAACCCGGGAGCTTATAAAAAATCCTGCTATGCCCCTCAACAAACCATCAAACAGGCAAAGTGCCAATACAGGACTAAGATTGAATCGTACTACACCAGCTCCGACGCTCGTCTTATGTGGCAGGGCCTGCAAACTATTACAGACTACAAAGGGAAGCACAGTCGTGAGCCGCCCAGTGACACGAGCCTACCAGACGAGCTAAATGCCTTTTATGCTCGCTTCGAGGCAAGCAACACTGAGGAATGCATGAGAGCATCAGCTGTTTCAGATGACTGTGTGATCACGCTCTCCGTAGCCGATGTGAGCAAAACCTTTAAACGGGTTAACGTTCTTACCTTGAAGCGAGCATAAAAGGCATTTAGCTCGTCTGGTAGGATCGTGTCACTGGGCAGCTCGTGGCTGGGTTTCCTTTTGTAGTCTGTAATAGTTTGCAAGCCCTGCCACATCCGATGAGTGTCAGAGCTGGTGTAGTAGGATTCAATCTTAGTGCTGTATTGTTGCTTTGCTTGTTTGATGGTTCATTCTAGGGCATAGCGGGATTTTTTTTATAAGCGTCCGGATTAGTGCCCCGCTCTTTGAAAGCAACAGCTCTAGCGTTTAGCTCGGTGTGGATGTTGCCTGTAATCCATGGCTTCTGGTTTGGATATGTACGTACAGTCACTGTGGGGATGACGTCGTCAATGCACTTATTGATGAAGTTGCTGATTGAGGTGGTATACTCCTCAATGCCGTTCGATGAATCACGGAACATATTCGAGTCTGTGCTAGCAAAACAGTCCTGTAGCGTAGCATCCGCGTCATCGGACCACTTCCATATTGAGCGCGTCACTGGTACTTCCTGTTTTAGTTTTTGCTTGTAAGCAGGAATCAGAAGGAGATTATTATGGTCAGATTTGCCAAATGGAGGGCGAGGGAGAGCTTTGCATGCATCTCTGGAGTAAAGGTGGTTTAGAGTTTTTTTTCCTCTGGTTGCACATGTGACATGCTCGTAGAAATGAGGTCAAACGGATTTAAGTTTGCCTGCATTAAAGTCCCAGGCCACTTAACAGTGCCGCTTCTGGATGAGCATTTTCTTGTTTGCTTATGGCCATATACAGCTCGTTGAGTGGGGTCTTAGTGCCAGCATTGGTTTGTTCTGGTAAATAGACGGCTACGAATAATATAGATGAGAACTGTCTTGGTAGATAGTGTCGTCTACATCTTATCATGAGGTACTCTACCTCAGGCGAGCAATACCTTGAGACTTCTTTAATATTAGACATCGCGCAAAAGCAGTTATTGACAAATAGACACACACCCCGCCCCTCGTCTTACCATATGTAGCTTCTCTGTCCTGCCGATACACGGAAAACCCAGCCAGCTGATTGAGTGGAGATTATTATGGTCAGATGTAGTAGTTGACTGATTGAGTGGCACATGATTATTTTTGTTTCACGTTGAAAGTCACAGGCTTATTAGTGAATCCAGTGAATCCTTAACTAATAAGTAGTATTATCCGTGTCGTTGTTCAGCCACGACTCAGTGAAACACAAGATATTACAGTTTTTAATGTTCCCGTTGGTAGAATAGTCTCAACCATAGATCATCGAGTTTGTTTTCCACTGATTGCACGTTGGCCTATAGAACCGATGGTAATGGCGATTTACTCACTTACCTACGAATCCTAACAGGGCACCCCGACTTTCTCCCTTGGTATCTCTGCCTTTTCTTCACATGAATGACAGGGATTTGGGCCTGTTCTCCGGAAAGCAGTATGTCCTTAGCGTCGGACTCATTAAAGATTTTTTTTTTCTTCCAGTTTGAGGTGAGTAATCGCTGTTCTGATTTCCAGAAGCTCTTTTCGGTCATAAGTGACGGTAGCAGCAACTTTATGTACAAAATAAGTTACAAACAATGCAAAAAACTAACAAAATGGCACAGTTTGGTTAGGAGCTTGTAAAACGACAGCCCTCCCCTCCGGTGCCATTATTATTAAAATGATAGGTCATTAAAATGATAGGTCATTGCAAACTTTTCCGCAGTCGTAACGTTAACGGGAAAAAAGGAATTGCAGTAGGAAAGAGTTGAAAGGGTGAAATGAAAGCAATCAATCCAGTGAGATTTAAGTAACAAGTGGATGTTGCATCCCTCAAACACAAGAAATTGATGCCTGAAATTAAACATCCACAGTTGGCATGCCCGTTGCTAAAAGTTTAAGGGCGGTGTCCCAGAGACAGAAAAGCCAGATAAATCGAGAATATCCATTGAAAGTGCTTTTTAGTCTAGGATTAGGCTTAATCTGTGTCTGGGACTGCCCTTCAGAGCATATGTGTAAGAGTTATTCTTCTATCCGTGTATAGGGATCCCTGGTGTGAGAGAACGTACTCTTATTGCAGTGAAACCAGATGGGGTCCAGCGCCGCCTTGTGGGACAGATAATGCAACGCTTTGAGCAGAAAGGCTTCAAACTGGTGGGCATGAAGATGCTACAGGTGAGAGATGGCCAATTCCAAATGAACCCCAAAGCCCCTGCCTCCTAGGTATTTGTGTAGATCTGGATAGGTATAAGTAGTATGAAAATAAGCAATATGATAGTAGCTTGAACTTGCACTCTGATACGACAATTGGAACTTGGACTGTGCTTGTTCATTCAGTATTCATACCCCTTGACTTTATCCATATTTTGACATTACAGCCTGAATATAAAATACCCCAAATTGTCAAACTGGAATTGTTTTTAGACATGTTCACAAATTAAAGGAGTTGAATCAAGTATTAAACCCCATTGTTATGGCAACCCTAAGTTCAGTAGTAAAAATTTGCTTAACAGTCACATAAATTGCATGGACACAGATTCAACCACAAAGACCAGGGAGGATTTCCAATGCCTCACAAAGAAGGGCACCTATTGTTAGATAGGTAAAACAAAAAAAGAAGCAGATATTGAATATTCCTTTGAGCATGGTGAAATTATTAATTACACTTAGATGGTGTATCAATATACCCAGTGACTACAAAGATACCGGTGTCTTTTCTAACTCAGTTTCCCGACAGGAAGGAAACCGCTCAGGGATTTCACCATGAGGCCAATGGGGACTTTAAAACCGTTAAAGAATGTAATGACTCTGATTGGAGAAAACTGAGGATGGATCAACAGCATTGTAGTTACTAAACAATACTAACCTAATTGACAGAGTGAAAAGAAGGAAGCCTGTACACAATAAACATATTCCAAAACATACATCCTGTTTGCATCAAGGCACTAAAGTAATACTGCAAAAAATGTGGCAAAGCAATTCACTTTTTGTCTTGAATGCAAAGCAGTATGTTTGGGGCAAATAACACATCACTGAGTACCACTCTTCATATTTAGTGGTAGGTATGGTTATGCTTGTCATCAACAAGGACTAGGGAGTTTTTTGGGGGGAAGAAAATAAATATACTGGAGCTAAGCACAGGCAAAACCCTAGAGGAAAACTTGATTCAGTCTGCTTTCCAACAGACACTGGGAGATGAATTCACGTTTCAGCAGGACAATAACCTAAAACACAAGGCTAAATATACACTGGAGTTGCTTACCAAGCAGACAGTGAATGTTCACTGTTTTGACTTAAATCTACTTGAACATCTGTGTAGATTTTAAATGTTGAATTCAGGCTCTAACACAACAAAATGTTGAATAAGTCAAGGGGTATGAATACTTTATGAAGTCACTGTAAATACCAGACTGTAAAATAAAGGTTAACACAATGTTGGCTTTCTTTCTTTCAGGCATCAGAGGAGCTGCTCTCTCAGCACTACCAGGAGTTAAGGAGGAAGCCCTTTTACCCCAGTCTCCTGTACTACATGACCTCTGGTCCCATAGTTGTTATGGTGAGAGTTCCTGCCTCTGTATAGCCTGGTAATCCAAACTTGAATTGCTCAGTTTCATTGTTTTCTCACTTCACTGATCAGTCTGGGCATTCTCTAAGAGTTGGACAGCTGGAAGGTCTAGAAAATAACCGCTAGAATAAGCTGTTAACGCCCTTGCTCATGTACCTTGATCAACGGTAGTGGATGGACCATTTCAGATTGTCAGTGATGTGTATGATCTGAGACCAGTAGTCCTCCATTTGCCAGTTCAGTTAACTTTTTCACTGCCTAGCCCAAGACTTGAACCACCTCTCTATCATCTCCTCTGGGCTACCTACTGTACCCTTATTCAATTAGGGGGGAATTCAGACCCAGATTACATGAGCGTAAAATTAACTGTATTCCTTTTTTATGCACTTTTCTATGTCTATTCTGACCTTAAAAATTAGGAACGAGGTAACGCATGTGCCAGCTACCTATTCGTTTGGGGTGGAGATCAGAGAAATGAAGGTGTGGCAGAGGTGTGTCTACAGATACATCATATTCTGACCTTGACGTAATTCCCTCATAACTCCAACACCTTTACGCACAAGGAAACCTGTCGGTTCCAGTGGTGGAATAACATATTTTTCCCTGATAGAAATAACACCATTCTCTATGCACCGTAATTTACAAATCGATAAACTATTGATAAGAGCTAGGTAAATAAGTAATCTGTTTGTATGAGAGGATTGTAAATATAAATAACAATTGTTTTAGAGTCTTCACTATTATTCATCAATGTAGAAAATAGTAAAAAATAAAGAAAACCCTGGAATGAGTAGGTGTGTCCAATCTTTGGACTGGTACTGTATATTTTACCTTATGATTGCTGGAGACAATTGTGAAACCAATCATCTGGCAGCAAAAATGAAGTATACTAACATGTCCACTTTATGACATTGAAGTTCCTTTCCGTTATGCAGAATTTTAATTGTATGGCCTTGCGGGGCAGACGCATGCAACCTGGATCATGTGATGACGATTTGAACTTTGCTCACTCTCAAATGTTTTTATTTCTATCATGTTAACTTCAGTCTCAACGTCAACAGTGAAGAGGCGACTCCGGGATGCTGGCCTTCTAGGTAGACTTGCAAAGAAAAAGCCATATCTCAGACTGGCTACATAAAACTAAAAGATTAAGATGGGAAAAAGAACACAGACACCGGACAGAGGAACTCTGCCTAGAAGGCCAGCATCTCAGAGTCGCTTCTTCACTGTTGACGTTGAGACTGATGTTTTGCGGGTACTATTTAATGAAGCTGCCAGTTGAGGACTTGTGAGTCGTCTGTTTCTCAAACTAGACATTAATGTACTTGTCCTCTTGCTCAGTTGTTCACCGGGGCCTCCCACTCTTCTTTCTATTCTGGTTAGAGCCAGTTTGCGCTGTTCTGTGAAGGGAGTAGTACAGCCGTGGCCAAAGTTTTGAGAATGACACAAATATTAATTTCCACAAAGTTTGCTGCTTCAGTGTCTTTAGATATTTTGGTCAGATGTTACTATGGAATACTGAAGTATAATAACAAGCATTTCATAAGTTTCAAAGGCTTTTATTGACAATTACATGAAGTTGATGCAAAGAGTCAATATTTGCAGTGTTGACCCTTCTTTTTCAAGACCTCTGTAATCCGCCCTGGCATGCTGTCAATTAACTTCTGGGCCACATCCTGACTGATGGCAGCCCATTCTTGCATAATCAATGCTTGGAGTTTGTCAGAATTTGTGGTTTTTGTTTGTCCACTCGCCTCTTTAGGATTGACCACAAGTTCTCAATGGGATTAAGGTCTGGGGAGTTTCCTGGCCATGGACCCAAAATATTGACGTTTTGTTCCCCGAGCCACTTAGTTATCACTTTTGCCTTATGGCAAGGTGCTCCATCATGCTGGAAAAGGCATTGTTCATCACCAAACTGTTCCTGGATGGTTGGGAGAAGTTGCTCTCGGAGGATGTGTTGGTACATTCTTTATTCATGGCTGTGATCTTAGGCAAAATTGTGAGTGAGCCCACAACCCTTGGCTGAGTGGCAACCCCACACATGAAAGGTCTCAGGATGCTTTACTGTTGGCATGACACAGGACCGATGATAGTACTCAACCATGTCTTCTCCGGACAAGCTTTTTTCCGGATGCTCCAACCAATCGGAAAGGGGATTCAGCAGAGAAAATTACTTTACCCCAGTCCTCAGTAGTCCAATCTCCGTACCTTTTGCAGAATATCAGTCTGTCCCTGATGTTTTTCCTGGAGAGAAGTGGCTTCTTTGCTGCCCTTCTTGACACCAGGCCATCCTCCAAAAGTCTTGGCCTCACTGTGCGTGCAGATGCACTCACACCTGCCTGCTGCCATTCCTGAGCAAGCAGGTGGTGGTGCCCCGATCCCGCGCTTGCTGGACTTTCTTGGGCGCCCTGAAGCCTTCTTCACAACAATTGAACTGCTCTCTTTGAAGTTCTTGATGATCAGATAAATGGTTGATTTAGGTGCAATCTTACTGGCAGCAATATCCTTGCCTGTGAAGCCCTTTTTGTGCAAAGCAATGATGATGGCACGTGTTTCCTTGCAGGTAACCATGGTTGACAGAGGAAGATCAATGATTCCATGCACCACCCTCCTTTTGAAGCTTCCCGTCTGTTATTCGAACTCAATCAGCATGACAGATGATCTCCAGATCTCCACTCACACCTGTGTAAACGAGAGAATCACTGACATGATGTCAGCTGGTCCTTTTGTGGCAGGACTGAAATGCAGTGGAAATGTTTTTGGGGGATTCAGTTCATTTTCATGGCAAAGAGGGACTTTGCAATTAATCTGATCACTCTTCATAACATTCTGGAGTATGTGCAAATTGCCATCATACAAACTGAGGCAGCAGACTTTGTGAAAATTAATATTTGTGTCATTCTCAAAACTTTTGGCCACGACTGTACACAGCATTGTACGAGATCTTCAGTTTCTTGGCAATTTCTCGCAAGGAATAGCCTTCATTTCTCAAAACAAGAATAGACTGATGAATTTCAGAAGAAAGATATTTGTTTCTGGCCATTTTGAGCCTGTAACCAAACCCACAAATGCTGATGCTCCAGATACTCAACTAGTCTAAAGAAGGCCAGTTTTATTGCTTCTTTAATCAGGACAACAGTTTTCAGCTGTGCTAACATAATTGCAAAAGGGATTTCTAATGATCAATTTGCCTTTTAAAATTATAAACTTGGATTAGCTAACCCAACGTGCCATTGGAACACAGGAATGATGGTTGCTGATAATGGGCCTCTGTACGCCTATACAGATATTCCATTTAAAAAATAATCGGTTTCCAGCTACAAAAGTCATTTACAACATTAACAATGTCTACACTGTATTTCTGATCAATTTGATGTTATTTTAATGGATAAAATAGATTTTCTTTCTAAAACAAGGACATTTCTAAGTGACCCCAAACTTTTGAATGGTAGTGTACATAGGATAGTATAGTATATGTACAGCAATAGTTGAATATAATGGCCTTGACTAGAATACAGTATATACATATGAAATGTGTTAAACAGTATATAAACGTTATTAAAGTGACCAGTATTCCATTATTAAAGTGGCCAGTGATCCATGTCTATGTACATAGGGCAGCAGCCTCTAAGATGCAAGATTGCGTAACCGGATGGAATCCAGCTAGTGATGGCTGTTTAACAGTCGGATGGCCTTGAAATAGAAACTGTTTTTCAGTCTCTCAGTCGCAGCTTTTATGCACCTGTACTGACCCTGGCTTCTGGATGATAGCAGGTGAACAGGCCGTGGCTCAGGTGGCTGAGGTCCTTGATGATCTCCTTGGCCTTCCTGTGACACCGGGGGCTGTATATGTCCTGGAGGGCAGGCAGTGTGGCCCCGGGGATGCGTTGGGCAGACCGCACCACCCTTTGGATAGCCCTGCGGTTGCAGACGGTGCAGTTGTCATACCAGGCAGTGATACAGCCTGACAGGATGCTCTCAATGGTGCACCTGTAAAAGTTTGTGCGGGTCTTAGGTGCCAAGCCAATTTTCTTTAGCCTTCTGAGGTTGAAGAGGCGCAATTGCACCTTCTTCACAACACTGTCTGTGTGGGTGGACCATTTCAGATTGTCAGGGATGTGTACGCCGATGAACTTGAAGCTTTTCTGCGGCCCGTCGATGTGGATGGGGGCGTAGTCCCTCCGCTGTCTCCTGAAGTCCACGATCAGCTCATTAATTTTGTTGACATTGAAGGAGTGGTTATTTTCCTGGCACCACTCTGCCAGTACCCTCACCTCCTCCCTGTAGATTGTCTTGTCGATGTTGGTAATCAGGCCTACCACTGTTGTGTTGTCTGCTAACTTGATGGTTGAATTGGAGGCGTGCGTGGCCACACAGTCATGGGTGAACAGGGAGTACAGGAGGGGCCTGAGCACGCAGCCTTGTGGGGCCCCTGTGTTGACGATCAGCGTAGTGGAGGTGTTGTTGCCTACCTTCACCACCTGGGGGCGGCCCGTCAGGAAGTCCAGGACCCAGTTGCACAGGGCGGGGTTTGGATCCAGGGCACTGAGCTTAATGATGAGCTTGGTGTTGAAGGCTTAGCTGTAGTCAATGAACAGCATTCTTACATGGGTATTCCTCTTGTCCAGATGGGATAGTGCAGTTTGCAGTGCGATGGCGATTGCATCATCTGTGGATCTATTGGGGCGGTATGCAAATTGAAGTGGGTCTAGGGTGTAGGGTAAGGTGGAGTTGATATGATCCTTGACTAGTAAAGCACTTCATGCAGACAGAAGTGATTGCTACGGGGCGAGAGTCATTTAGTTCAGTTATCTTTGCTTTCTTGGGTACAGGAACAAGCAAGTGTGGACAGTAGACTGGGGTAGGGGGAGATTGAATATATCCATAAACCAGGGGCGTAGACAGAATGTATTTTTGGGATGGCCTAGAAGGATTTGGATAGGAATTTTTTCTGCTTGTTTATTACATTTATTTTGCGATGTGCACTGTATATTATTTCGTAATACAATCATTTTATACTAGTGCATAGTACTTGGAGCAACCTCGTTACATATACAAATAATTACCTATCCCAGCATATTAAAATAAGACAGTAACTTTAGACCAGTTGCCAACTTGCCAACAACATAAAACTCATCTTCAGGCGCACTTTAATCTTGATGGGAAAACAAGCCTATATTTGATGTTACCATTTATACCATGGGCAGTAGTACTATTAAAAGGTACCTTACATTTAGTAGACGTATCATAAGGCGTGACCTACATCACAAGGCGCAGACGGCGTGACTTTGAGTTGAATATGGTGATGATTTCATCATAATCCAATGTATCTGTCAGTTCACGCTCAAAAGACAGCAAACTGAAGTAGTTCAGCCGGGCACTTGTCATTGATGTGCGAAGACGATTTTTTTATCCTTGTTGTTGAGAAAAGTCTCTCCACACTGCATGATGTCATTGGAAGTGTGACAATGATCCTTAACATAGTGTTTAAATTAGGGAAAATATCATCGGTGCAGCTGTCAAGTACACTCATTATGGAGGAAAAGTCACTTGCCATGTTCATTTTGCTGAGTAAAAACAGTGAATTCAGCATCCTCAATTTATATTGCATAATGATCGCATGTGGTCTTCAGCTACTCTTTAAGGCCGCAGGTTTGGGATTCTTTGGAAAAGGAGGCTGCCGCTTGCATGATCCCATATGTGTCTTCTTGAAATCTTGAGTTTAACTCAGTAATCTGTCTGTCTAGAAATTGTTCCAAAGTTGCCTCAGGTCACTGGCACTCTTGATGCTGGATGTTTTCCCTAATGAAGTTGTGACTACACTGTCTGCCAATTTTACAGGCAGTTTTCATTGCCCAATTACTAATATCATGCTTAATCATCATCTCTTCAGTTAGCTTGAGAACTTTATCAAAGTCTCCCCCTGAGTTATCTCTGAACATAGAAAAGCTGCTTTTGAGGATTTCAATTAAACCAATACAGTCCATCACAGATAATGTAGAGCTTTGTAATCCCTTCTTGGCAAAATCACTAGTGTCAAACAATTTACTCAACGTGACTAACAGGAATAAAAATGTCTTGTTCTGGATTTGTTGTAAGATGGCATCGGCTTCTAATTTGGTTTGTCCACTAGCCTCTGAAAAATCTGCAAGAACCTCTAAAATGACATCTAGCAGTAACACCACTTTACTCACTGACCCTGATTTTGAACTCCACCGTACATCCGTGGATCTTTCTAGCTCGATACATGGTCTATTGGGGTGCAACTCATTCTGTACTTCTATGAATCGAGCATGTCTGTGGGATCCATTCATACATGTGTGTAACTGGTTTACTGTCTCAAAAGAAGTACTGACATGTCCCGGCACTTTTGCCGCGGTGCACAGAACCAAATTCAAACGGTGGGAGTTGCAATGCACATATACCTCTTGCTTAAATGTTTGCTTTAGTAGGACATGTACCCTCCTCTGTTCCCTGACACGACTAAAGCGCCATCAAAACAAAAACCCACACACGATTTTAGCATGCAAATCTTGGTGGGGCAAACAAAAAAAGTGGGATGCATGCCAGAAAAGCCACTACACAACACTAAACAATATATTAATTGCACTATAACGGTGACAAACACCTTACTACTGCTACACCTGGCTACCAGCGGAGCCTTGACTGGCAGCAAAACAGTTCATTCAGCTTCATTTGCTGCCTTTAAGAAAAACATAGCTGATAGGCTGACTTGCTTAAACAAATGTGGCTTCTGACAATTGAGATGTACAAACTATGGCACAAGTGGATAAGAGGCAATCCGTAGTTTCAATTAAGACATTAATGAGCAAGCAACGATGGACGTAGTCCCTATAACTCTTTGTTCAGCACTTTTGAAATGTACAGCGACAGAATTCAGAACATGGGTCGTCCCTGTACCAGTCAGAACCGTAGGTAGGATAAATAGGGAAAGGGGGATACCTAGTCAGTTGTACAAATGAATGCATTCAACTGAAATGTGTCTTCCGGATTTAACCCCTCTGAATCAGAGAAGTGAGGAGGGCTGCCATAATCAACATCCACGTCTTTGGTGCCCGGGGAACAGTGGGTTAACTGCTTTGCTCAGGGTCGGAGTATATGGTGATGGGGCTTGTGGAACCTTACATTGGCATGGGGAGAATTAACACCATGGACAATGTCTTCACTTCACTGTCATTGGCGAACAAGTTGCTTGCAAAGAAAACAAGCTTGGCTGGCACCATGAAAATCATGTACTTCACAACCGTGCTGAAGAATGACAAGACAACAGGATACAGTAAAGAGAAACTGAGACTATTAAGCACTACAACCAAACAAAGCTATGTCAAAGTGTGTCAAGCAAGTGAACGTTACGACAATTTGTGTCAACTGCTAGGACAAGAGATAACAACTGAATTAAATCCAACTGATGCCATTGTGTGAAGACGCACACAATGTAAGCATGAGCTGACAATCATTTACTATTTTTGACTGCTGTCATATGACCCTTATATTCATTAAAATGCCATTATTGCTTTTGTGCTGATTTTTACTATTTATGAAGGTCACTTGGCGCTTATAAAATAATGTTTAAGCTACTAATGTTCTCATCATTTGACCGCTGGTCTTGGTGGTTGGGGTATGTTTTTTTATTTTGTCATTATACAAATAAGCTCTTACCGTGTTTTAACACATATGCTTTCTGTTTCATAGTTGTAACAAAGGCACTCCACGAATAGAATTGATGGAACAATTCTTGTGTTTGTGTTTTTTGTTTTTACATATAGACTACAGTAACAAACTATTGAAAATCTATTGTGTTATCTGAAATAAAATTTTAAAAATCCTATTCTAATGCTATCCAAGGCCTTTATACACACAAATTATTATTCTTGCAATAGCATATTACATGTATTAATTACACTGTTAAAATGTTGCCTTCAGAATGACTGCTCATTAGCTTGAAGGGGGGTCCCTCAAGGCCCAACGGTTCTAGTGTTAAAACAGATCAATATCTTTGGTTTTGTACTTTTGATTCTGTCATAGGAACTGGGGGTCGTTAGACTTAGAACACAGCTATCATTTTCTTTCTCAAATGGCACAGATAATTCTTGGCGTTCTCGCTATAGAAGTCGCTGACCACACACCAATACATGGATTTGAGAGTAAAACTATCCCTCAAATAACAGTCTTCTGGGCTTTTCACGCACAACAGTGTCTAGGGTTTACCGAGAATGGCGCGACAAACAAAGAACATCCAGTCAGCAGCAGTCCTGTGGGCGTAAACAGCTCATTGATGAGAGATCGAAGGAGACTGGCAATAATCGTGCAAGCTAAGAGGCTGGCCAAAAACAGGCAAATAACGGCGCAGTACAACAGTGGTGTGCAGAACGGCATCTCGGAATGCACAACTCGTCGGCCCTTGTCACGGATGGGCTATTGCACCAGACGACCACTCTGGGTTCCACTTCTATCAGCTAAAAACAAGAAGGGGCTCCAGTGGGCATGCAATCACCAACACCGGACAATTGAGAGGTGGAAAAACATTGCTTGGTCTGACAAATCCCAGTTTCTGTTGAGTCAGGATTTGGCATAAAAGCAGCATGAGTCCATTTGTATTTGGATTTACTATGGATCCCCATATTCTTCCTGGGGTCTGGCAAAATTAAGGCAGTTATACAATTTATACTATAAAAACATTACAATACATTCACAACAGATTTCACAACACACTGTGTGCACTCAGGCACCTACTCCAATATCACATACAGTTGAAGTCAGAAGCTTACATACACCTTAGCCAAATACATTTAAACATGGTTTTTCAAAATTCCTGACATTTAATCCTAGTAAAAATTCCCTGTCTTAGGTCAGTTAGGATCACCACTTTTATTTTAAGAATGTGAAATGTCAGAATAATAGTAGGGAGAATGATTTATTTCAGCTTTTATTTCTTTCATCACATTCCCAGTGGGTCAGAAGTTTACATACACTCAATTAGTATTTGGTAGCATTGCCTTTAAATTGTTTAACTTGGGTCAAACGTTTCGGGCAGCCTTCCACAAGCTTCCCACAATAAGTTGGGTGAATTTTGGCCCATTCCTCCTGACAGAGCTGGTGTAACTGAGTCAGGTTTGTACACCTTGCTCAAACACGCTTTTTCAGTTCTGCCCACAAATGTTCAATAGGATTGAGGTCAGGGCTTTGTGACGGCCACTCCAATACTTGGAGTGGCCATCAAGCTTGTCCTTAAGCCATTTTGCCACAACTTTGGAAGTATGCTTGGGGTCATTGTCCATTTCGCAAACCCATTTGCGACCAAGCTTTAACTAATGTCTTGAGATGCTGCTTCAATATATCCAGATAATTTTCCTTCCTCATGACGCCATCTATTTTGTGAAGTGCACCAGTCCCTCCTGCAGCAAAGCACCTGTAACGGTTGTCGTCGGGAATAGAGGACCAAAACACAGCAGGAATGTGGATGCTCATCTTGTATTTATTTTAAAATAAAGAACACCAAAATAACAAAATGAAGAACGCACGAACAACAAAACAGTCTTGTCACGCTCACACAGGCAAAACAAGAAACAATCTCCCACAACACCAAACCAAACAATTACCCATATAAAGGACTCTCAATCAGAGGCAATGAGAAAGCACCTGCCTCCAATTGAGAGTCCAACCCCCCCATCAACCTAAACATAGAAATAAAACAAACCAGAAAGAACATAGAAATACAAAACATAGAACATAGACCAAAACCCGGAAATAATAAATCAAACACCCTACTACATAAATCACCACCCTGAACCACATAAACAAAATACCCTCTGCCACGTCCTGACCAAACTACAATAACAAATAACCCTTATACTGGTCAGGACGTGACAGCACCCCCACAACATGATGCTGCCACCCCCGTGCTTCACGGTTGGGATGGTGTTCTTCGGCTTGCAAGCCTCCCCCTTTTTCCTCCAAACTTAACGATGGTCATTATGGCAAAATAGTTATATTTTTGTTTCATCAGAACAGAGGAAATTTCTCCAAAAAGTACGATCTTTGTCCCCATGTGCAGTTGCAACCCGTAGTCTGGCTTTTTTATGGCGGTTTTGGAGCAGTGGCTTCTTTCTTGCTGAGCGGCCTTTCAGGTTATGTCGATATAGGACTAGCTTTACTGTGGATATCGATACTTTTGTACCTGTTTCCTCCAGCATCTTCACAAGGTCCTTTGCTGTTGTTCTGGGATTGATTTACACTTTTCGCACCAAAGAACGTTCATCTCTAGGAGACAGAACGCTTCTCCTTCCTGAGCGGTATGACGGCTGCGTGGTCCCATGGTGTTTATACTTGCGTACTATTGTTTGTACAGATGAACGTGGTACCTTCAGGCATTTGAAAATTGTTCCCAAGGATGAACTAGACTTGTGGAGGTCTACAATTTTTTTTTTTTTCTGATTTCTTTTGATTTTCCCATGATGTCAAGCAAAGAGTAGTCCAGTTGCGACAAAACTAGAGCTTGTAGGACCTGCCTTGTTTGTGCTGAAGGTAGAGCAGCGCTTTATTATGGACAGACTTCTCCCCATCTTAGCTACTGTTGCATCAATATGTTTTGACCATGACATTTCACAATCCAGGGTTACTCAACTTGCTAAATTTCCACATTATTTATTACAAGTTAGTTGAGCTTTAGGGTTTAGTGAATGATTTGTCCCAAATACAATGCTTTTAGGACTAACTTATTCCTTGCCCATCCTGAAACTAACTGCAGCTCTTTGTTAAGTGTTGTAGTCATTCCAGTCGCTGTAGTTGCTGATGTGTATAGTGTTGAGTCATCCGCATACATAGGCGCAGTGGCTTTACTCCCATTTCCCCATAACATGGAGAAAACTTGTGCTTGAGTCTTTTATTTTCAGTTTTGGTCCACCAGCTTTAAACAGCTGTAAAAATTATTTATATATTTTTTTATATATAAATATATATTCACAGCGATTTAGATGGTACAATGATTCCCTACACTAGAACAGTTTATAATGTTAGCAACCAGGAAATGACTGAGTGATTTCTACTTAAGCCACTTGACCCAATTTCTACTAGATTACACAGCCACAAAGTCAAAACAGCTTTCCAGTTTGACAACAGATGCCGCTATAAATCAATAGGTGAATATCACAGCCAATCACAACACTGGCGGGTAACTAATACTCTGAAACACTATAATTTTAGTATTACTGTAGATATATTATGGACATTTCCTGAAATTACAATGCAAAAATTATTTTTAAAATCCTATGTGTAGAACCTTTAACAGAAAAAGTGTTGAGTTCACTTCTTGGCGACCCACCTGAATCAAAATCCAACAGTTCAAAATGTAGCTAGCTGTCTTGTCCTCTGACCAGTGATATACACATTATTCCCAGATTCTGTGTGGTTTTTGAGCTGTGTTCGTTTTAACAGGACATGTAACCTCATCTCCCCCTCTTGCACAATTTACTTTAATGTGATATCGATATGAGTGATTGACAAATAAGTGTTGCATTTCTCTTTCCATTTTGGTGACCCTCAAATCAAAATACATCACCCCAAAATGTAACTGACTGTCTTCAAATCACAAATCAAATCTTTATTTTTATATAGCCCTTCGTACATCAGCTGATATTCTCAAAGTGCTGTACAGAAACCCAGCCTAAAACCCCAAACAGCAAGCAAAGCATGTGAAAGAAGCACGGTGGCTAGGAAAAACTTCAGCGGGTTATTCTCTGACCAGTGATGTAAAAAATATCTCCAGCTCCCATGTGTTTTTTTTTTTGCTGTGTAAGTTTCAACAGCGTGTAGAACCTGATTTCCCCCTAATCGATATCTGATTTATTACCAGGAAGATTTGATTTATTCACGGTACTGTACCTATGTGTGCACTTCTGTACACCCCAAAAAATATATGGGCCCTGGACTTTCTACCACCATACGGAGTGGTACGGAGACCAAAAATTGCCACTGCCTCCTATCCCCGCTAAACTAGAATCGTGTACAACAGGGGTCTGCAGTAGGTTTGGACTTGGGCCAACTTTTTTCTCAGCTAATAGTCGGTAGCCCAATTTATAGGCCTATACTACAAATTAAACACACTTTTGAACATCTGGTTAGTAGGCTATGCAATCAGTTCAACGTCAATACCATATCCTAATATTTTCAATCTGATTACACTGATAAAACACCCATGTCTGTATTAAATTCGTTTTTTTATATTTCTTTGAACATTGATTGAGGAAAAACAGCTTGCAATCTAGAGAAAATGTCGCTCTGAAAAAGTCTCAAAAGAAAGGTGGATAATGAAAATAGAAGGGAAGAATGGGCAGAGAAATTTGCATTCTTACCATATTTCTCCAATGTCAAACCAGAGTGTCTTGTTTGCAACGAAACAGTTGCTGTTTTCAAAAAATAAAATATTAGACATCCTAATGAATCTAAGCATGGCACTTTCAAAAGTTACCTTTCCATTCAGACAGAAGCTCAACCGATGCAGAAAAATGTAAGCTTCAACTGTTGACGACTCATCCATTGCTTAACCCAGAAAGTGAAAAAAATTAGTAGGGACAGAATAGCAAAGTCCAATTTGTCTCCTGCAGAATGTCCTAGAGATTAATCAATATATCCCCATATGCATCAGTCACGTCTTTTGTGGGAATTTTAAAGCTTATTTCTAGCATAAGGCATTAAGCATTGTTATAGATCGCTTTATATTATCTGGATACTTTTCATTTATTTATTTCAAAATATAAAGCTACAAATAGGTATCCTTTCTGCCGTTTTCTTTAACAAAGGGTGTGGCATAGGCTACCCTCACTCAATTTGAGCACTATTTTTAACACACCAAACCCTTCCTAGACATGGAGGTATTTAAGGAGTGCATGGTGACAGTATTGGAGGATTTGGCTACACTGAGAAATCTATGGATATTGCGTCTGTCAAACAGGTAGGCCTACCTCTTATTTTTTTTAGTAGGAAGAAATGGGCTCCAACAAAGCCCTGTTGTTAGTGAAGTCAAATAAAAATTAAGACTATTGTTGAAATGAATTACTTTCAGCACCATTTGCTGTCCACCTCTGTTTGATTATGCCGCAGCAGCTCTGATGTCTTGCCCGCTTTACTTTTTAGTTGACTTTCTCCCGCACCCTCTCATTAATAAGTTAATGATTTAAAAAGTGTCTGTCTCATGATATTGTAATATATTTGGTCCCCAGTCTATAGGCTACAGAAAAACCACATAGGCTACTACTCTTTCTACCGTAGGCTACATCATTTTATGAATTTGATGGAACTTTGGTGGAGGGCCGCAGCACTGCGTCTCTCCAACAGCACCTGGGAGAGGCGAGTTGGACAGGGACAAGTTAAATATAGTCGCAAGAGGCTGAATGTATCTCACTGGAGAAAGCATTAGAGCGAGTGAAACCGCGCCCCTCTGCCGCTGTATGTGTAGGCCATCTATCTGATGCTGTCTGGTCAAAAAGAGGATGACATTGTTGCCACCGGTAGCATTGAATGCAAGGGAAGCCAGCCAGCATTTGGCCTCCCTTGATAAATAAAAGTATAAAATAATTGCCAATCAGCGTTGAGCTAAACTGAGTGAGTACAACTGTGAATGGTCCTGGCGCAGGGAAGCCGATTTGGCTTCACTACAATCACATCACATTGAGAGCCAAACGTCATTGACAGAAACAACTTGAATGGTTGTATCTGGTTGTGTTGTTGTCCTCTGGTGGTTACAATTGTCCCTTTCCTAAATTAGCCAAGAATGGAGATACTGTAGGGATTTGGACTTGGTTTTACTTAATTCTTCGTACTGGCCAATGATTACAACAGCGATTCTGATCCAACCATAAATGTATACATTTTGCCCCTGGCCTGAGAGGATGGAAGTTCAATATATAGCTAGATGTAGAAGGCTATTGTTAACTAGTTGGCTCATCAATGCCCATGAAAGCAAGTTAGGCTAGCGAGCAAGCATTTTAGCCAGATAGCCAAGGAAAACAAAAAAATACAAGCATGTACTGTATGAAAGTCATAGACCGTTTCGCCACCATTATAAAGAGGATGGCATTGGAGTTTCTCTACAAGTAGGGTGAGTCAACATGTTTTTTCTGCTTGCACGAACACGTGTAGCACATGGGGATATGTGAAACGTACTCCTTAGCCTTAAGTGTCCCACTTGTGTCGCCTCATTAGCTAGCTTTTGAGGTGACACGATCTTCTCAAGGTGTCAGGCTGGCGCCTAGCCGAACTGAGCGAATGTGCTCGCATACTCCCTTAAAAGACCTTTGTTTGAAAAATGAAACACTATAGCCAGTATACACTTCCTCAAAATAGTCAGAATTAATCTAAGATAACTCTGTCATCATAATACATGCAAAAACTCTTCCGAACTGTTTCGGCTGGTAAGCATGCGATGCTTAAGGGAGGACAGTCACGTGTTTGCGAGGCAGAGGTCCTGAGTTCTTGCCAGGTATGGGCCGACTCTGGAGGAAGTGGTACTTGCTACAGTAAGCAAGCAGCATGACGTCCTTTACAGTGATGGCATGACCCGGATCTACAGTTGCACTCAATGCTGGGGTCTCTGAGTAAGTTTGAGGGGTGAATGTAACACATGGGGATGTGTGAAACTTACTTCTCAGCCTTAAGTGTCCCGCTTGTGTCGCCTCATTAGCTAGCTTTTGAGGTGGTGAGATCAGCTAAGACGCTTGAGTGAGGATGTTTCTGAGGCAGAGGCCCTGAGTTCGCTCCAGGTATGGCCTGAATCGGGAGGAGGTGGTACTTGCTAAGCAAGCAGCGTGACGCCCTTTACACACACACACACACACACACACCGAGAGAAATCAGAACCACGGACAGCCACATCATACTTAGCTTACGGTGATTGGACAAAATTGTTTTTGGTATCTTTTTGTTGTCACTGTATTAGACTAAGCATAGGTGATACTTTGTGGACTTCACCCACCCAGGTTGCTCTCCGGTTTTGTGATGAAACAAAGCACCGCTACTGATACTGCTCATCATGGAGCATCACCAGTGGCATCACCGCTCACTTAAATAGCCCTCATGCCTCTGGGTGAGAGAAGTTATCATTGTTTTTGGGCAGAATAATGTGAGGTGTTATGTGTCGTTGGAGGTGCGTGTTGGTCAGTTTAGCTCGGAAAATGGCGCCCTCTTCAAACTGCCGCTCTAGGCGGCTGACTAATCCTGCATAATGGGGGGGCGACCGTGAGGCCTAATCATAAAATTATATTTAGAATCCCTATTAATTCAATAGCATCTCTGTGGGCCTAGTCGTAAAGATTTGTCATTTAACTTTTAAAATGTATTACTTTTTATTGTGGCATAAACACATCCAGTCACGATGTTTTCATCCGATTGTCAAACGATCACTTCAAAGGGCTCCTTTACTAGGCTTCCCGCGTACGTTTTTCTACCCGCAATATATTTTCATCCTCCGCAGTGAGTGGTGAATGGAAAGAGACATCTGTTACACAAAACACCAAAAACTGTAATTACATTTGGCGATTGTCATTAGGCCAGAATTAATGCCTCCATTGCTGTCTGTGCACGTCTCGGCCACTCATCTATGCCTTGGCAAAATTTTCAGTGTTCTCCTTTAACCACATCACATTTTGGAGTGTAATCTATAGGCCTACCACCCATTTTCATGTCCATTCACCAATTCTTCATGCCTCTCTCATTCGGTAATGATAAATAATGGTGTAATAGCCTACAGTCTTCTTGATATTTTGTTTTCATTATTGTGATAGGCTAATGTTATACGGGTAGGGCGTACCCCCACTATTTATTTTGCCTGGACGCCATACCGCATCACTTTCACCCCTGGTTTTTGGTGCTTGTGTAGTTTACAAGGTGCTCACTCATATTTTTTTAAACAAGGAATATGATTTATTGTTTCACACGTACAGCGTATTCGGAAAGTATTCAGACCCCTTGACTTTTTTACCATTTTGTTACGTTAGACTTTTTATAAAATGTATTAAATAAAAAATGTTCCTCATCAATCTACACACAATACCCCATAATGATAAAGCAAAAATAGGTTTTTAATTTTTTTGCAAATGTATTAAAAATAAAAAACATAAATACCTTATTTACATAAGTATTCAGACCCTTTGCTATGAGACTCAACATTTTGCTCAGGTGCATCCTGTTTCCATTGATCATCCATAAGATGTTTCCAAAACTTGATTGGAGTCCACCTGTGGTAAATTCAATTGATTGGACATGATTTGGAAAGGCACACACCTGTCTATATAAGGTCCCACAGTTGACAGTGCATGTCAGAGCAAAAACCAAGCCATGAGGTTGATGGAATTGTCCGTAGAGCTTCGAGACATAATTGTGTCGAGGCACAGATCTGGGGAAGGGTACATAGTGGCCTCCGTCATTATTAAATGGAAGAAGTTTGGAACCACCAAGACTCTTCCTAGAGCTGGCCGCCCAGCAAAACTGAACAATCAGGGGAGAAGGGCGTTGGTCAGTGTCATGTCTACTCCCGCTCTTCCTCTCTGGCGCTCATTGTCACCAGTTGTCTAATCATTACCCACACCAGCCACCATCGTGACGCGTACCTGCGCCTCATGACACTCACCTGGACTCCATAACTTTCTTGATTACCTCCCCTATATCTGTCACTCCCCTTGGTTCTTTCCTCAGGTGTTATTGACTCTGTTTGGGTTTCATGTCTGTACGCTTTTCATGTTTTTTGTTTTGTACCATGTTCTATTTCTTTATTAAATGATTCACTCCCTGTTCTTGCTTCCCAACTCCCAGGGTACACGTTACAGAATAACACCTCACCAAAGGGGAACATCAGGGAGTGTTTTTTTGTTTTTATTTCTGGTGACTTCAGGTCCAAATGCCACTGCTGAAGAAACCGGGGATGCCTCAGCTGGCTCGTTAGGCTTCCATGTCTCAACTGGCTTGACAGGTTTGCAAGATTCGGTTGGCTTGGCAGTCTCCCCATGCCTCAGCCGGCTCGTCAAGCTCCCATGCCTCAACCGGCTCGTTAAGCTCCCATGCCTCAGCCGGGTCTCGTCAGGTTCCCGCGCCTCAGCAGAAGCGACCGGCCTGTTCGTGGTCCTTGAGACCGTCCCTCTGATCGGCGTCCTGCGGCTAGAGCCACGCGTCAGGGAGGGGGTACTGTCACGTCTACTCCTGCTCCTCCTCTCTGGCGCTCGTTGTCGCCAGTTGTCTAATCATTACGCACACATGCCACCATAGTTACTCACACCGGCACCTCATGACACTCACTTGGACTCCATCACTTTCTTTATTACCTCCCCTGTATCTGTCACTCCCCTTGGTTCTTTCCTCAGGTGGTTTCATGTCTGTACGCTTTTCATGTTTCTTGGTTTGTACTATGTTCTATTTCTTTATTAAATTATTCACTCCCTGTACTTGCTTCCCGACTCCCAGCGTACACGTTACAGTCAGGGAGGTGACCAAGAACCCAATGGTCACTCTGAAAGAGCTCCAGAGTTCCTCTGTGGAGATGGTTGTCCTTCTGGATGGTTCTCCCATCTCTGCAGTAGAGTGGCAAGACGGAAGCCACTCCTCAGTAAAAAGCACATGACAGCCCACTTTGAGTTTGCCAAAAGGCATCTAAAGGACTCAGACCATGAGAAACAAGATTCTCTGGTCTGATGAAACCAAGATTGAACTCTTTGGCCTGAATGCCAAGAGTCACGTCTGGAGGAACCTGACACCATCCCTACGGTGAAGCATGGTGGTGGCAGCATCATGCTGTGGGGATGTTTTTCAGCAGCAGGAGCTGGGAGACTAGTCGGGATTGAGGGAAAGATGAACGGAGCAAAGTACAGAGATCCTTTATGAAAACCTGCTCCAGAGCGCTCAGGACCTCAGACTGGGGGCGAAGGTTCACCTTCCAACAGGGCAACAACCTTAAGCACACAGCCAAGATTAGGCAGGCGTGGCTTTGGGACAAGTCCCTGAATGTCCTTGAGTGGCCCAGCCAGAGCCTGGACTTGAACCCGATCGATCATCTCTGGAGAGACCTGAAAATAGCTGTGCAAAGACACTCCCCATCTAATCTGTCAGCGCTTGAGAGGATCTGCAGGGAAGAATGGGAGAAACTCCCGAAATACAGGTGTGCCAAGCTTGTAGCATCATACCCAAGAAGACTCGAGGCTGTAATCACTGCCAAAGGTGCATCAAAAAAGTAAATACTTAGGCAGTGGTGTAAAGTACTTAAGTAAAAATACTTTAAAGTACTACTTAATAAGTCATTTTTTGGAGTATCTGTACTTTACTGTTTATATTTTTGGCAACTTTTACTTCACTACATTCCGAAATAAAATACTGTACTTTTTACTCCATACATTTTCCGTGACACTCAAAAGTACTAGTTACATTTTGACAGGAAAATGGTCCAATTCACACACTTATCAAGAGAACATCCCTGGTCATCCCTACTGCATCTGATCTGGCGGACTCACTAAACACATGCTTTGTTTGTAAATTATGTCTGAGTGTTGTAGTGTGCCCCTGGCTATCCGTCAATAAAATATAAAAAAAATTAGTGTGCCGTCTGGTTTGCTTAATATAAAGAATTTGAAACAATTTATACTTTTACTTGTACTTTTTTATAGTACATCTTAGCAATTACATTTACTTTTGATACTTAATCATATTTAAAACCAAATACTTTTAGACTTTTACTCAAGTAGTATTTTACTGGATGACTTTCACCTGTCATTTTTATTAAGGTAACTTTACTTTTACTCAAGTATGACAATTGAGTACTTTTTCCATCGCTGTACTTATGTTGTCAAGGTTCAGGAGAAGACCCAGAAGCAGACAGTTTCAAAGTAACAAAAGTTTATTACAAAAACAGGCGGGCAGGCAAATTACAGGTCAAGGGCAGGCAGAGGTCAGTAATCCAGAGCAGAGTGCGAAAGGTACAGAGTGGCAGGCAGGCTCAGGGTCAGGGTAGGCAGAGGTCAGTAATCCAGGGTGGTGTGACAAGGTACAGAACAGCGGTCAGGGTCAGGGCAGGCAGAATGGTTAAAACTGGGAAAACTAGAAAACAGGAACTAGAGAAAGACCGGAGCACTGGAAAAACACTGGTAGGCTTGATGAAACAAAAACGAACTGGCAACAGACAAACAGAGAACACGGGTATAAATACACTGGGGATAATGGGAAGATGGGTGACACCTGGAGGGGGGTGGAGACTCGTGCAAATACAGGTGGAACATCAGGGTGTGACATGTAAATGTGATATTTCAGTATTTTATTTTTAATACATTTGCAAAAAAATTCTAAAAACCTATTTTCGCTTTGTCATTATGGGGTATTGTGTGTAGATTGATGAGGGGGAAAAGTATTTTAATCAAAATTAGAATAAGGCTGTAACGTACCAAAATGTGGAAAAAGTCAAGGGGTCTGAAAACTTTCCGAATGCACTGTACGTGTAGATAGTACATTTTATGTTTAGGCTTTCAATATATCACAAACTGTTTTTGCATATTGGTTATTGATTTGGACACCTTTATACTGTGTTCTGACATCGGACTATTTATCAAAACGTCATGTCAACAGGAAGCAGCGACAGCATCATTTTCAACTTAAGTTTTAGGAATATAAATGTACCTTTCAACTTGATTATTCAGGTAAAAACTGCTTAATGAGTCCAGATATCACCAAAACAGGTTTGCCCTGCCGTGCCTACAAAACTTCCAAATGGTCGAAACCATTTGATTTTAAGATGGGGGTCAAATCCAAATTCATTGGCTCTGTTATAGCTCATTTGTAAACAACAAATATTGATACATTACTACCTCAAACATAATCTGCAAAAATGAAAAGTTAATTAGTAGGTGATAGTGATTTAAGAACCAAAAAACATAGGCTACATTGCCCCCCCCCCCCCCCAATCTGGTGGTGGGGAGGTAGATGCTTAGTCTCCCTGATGACTCAGATCAGGTGCCTACATAGTATACACCATAGACATGCATACAGTGCCTTCAGAAAGTATTCATACCCCTGCACTTATTCCACATTTTGTTGTGTAACAGATTGAATTCAAAACGGATTCAATATTTTCTTTCTCACCCAACTACACACAATACCCCATTGAAATTGGCTTATCCCTAGGGTCAGGAGTCATGGTTGAGTGACATATTTTGAGTTTAAAAATATATTTTTCTCCCAAAGGAAAGTATTATAATTAATTAGTGGACTACTTAAAAAACTAAAATATCAAATAAATATTACAAATTTACAAGTAATAGCTGTCCCTCAATTGCATGTCACTGGTGTTAAAATGTATAAAAACCACCACTTTCAAAAAATGCAACATCCTTGCCAAATTCTTCCTGGGTCAAAGGTTCATTGGAGACGGGACTGTTTTGAAAAGCACATGGTGCTTCATATGTGACCAATTTGATGATCAACTTGATAATTTCGTGCGAGGACTTAAGATGTCACTGGTGTTATACCGTTTATAGGAAGGGGAAAAGAAATTGGATGAAAATTATTGATAAAATTGCATGATTAAGTGATTGATTTACAATTTAAAAAGTGTGGTTTGAGCTACAGTGGCCGCCATCTTAGATATGCCATCTTGTCTGCAGATGTGTTACTGTTCTTGCTGGTAACACCAGCGACAGTCAATAACACCACAAACCTTTTTCTCAACGTAAGATTTTATAAAACCCTCAACAATTATATTAAAAAAGGCTTATTAGCATTTTATTACAGTTTCAATATTGTAATCACATAATATGGCTTTCCTTTTGATAGTGTGGTAAACCGTGGGGTGTTGGGTGGAGCGTGCAGAGATTGACAGAGGCTTTTGTCCGCAAAACAACTTTACTAAGACAGAAAATAAATATATCAAAGAAATAACTTAGGTTTTGCTCGGTCTTCCTTCTCTTTCTTAACTGGTCTTCCTTCTCTTTCTTAACTGGTCTTCCTTCTCTCCCTTCTCTTCTGCGGTGTGCCATCGTGCTCTTTTTATTTAGCCTCCACGGCTGGTTGGCACTTTCCTCTAATTACCTTCACTTAGCTGTCCGTGTCGGGGTGCCCAGCTCCGGTATTCGCAGCAGAGGGAGCAAACGTCGCCTCACGTACCTCCCCTCTATTACCATCCCCCGGGGTAGACCTCCTAGGATACCACAATAGATATGGCGAAATTAGGTGCTGCTGAAAAGCAAAGACTCTACAGACAGTGCAGGGATGCTGACCCACACCGCAGAGCAGCCTCCCTTAAACAAAAACACCAGACTTACTTAAAGGATTTAGAGGATTTAAACAATTTCTTAGAAAAGGTTAATGACAATACTGTCTTTGATTATATATACAAATTAAAGACTGAAATGACATTCTAGAAAGCCTGAATTGTCATCTAAAATATAGGTAACACCAGTGACAAAAAGGCAGCACAAGTATTTTTTTAATGTAATGTAGTAAAAATTAAAAAATGTTAAGCTGTCATCTGTTGATTTATAATGTTAAGCGCTTAACTATTATCTGGTTAAGTTTTGATGTAACTTTTTTTAAACTTTTCTTTTTTTAAGTTGGCTGTTCAAAAAGCCACCATTTTCATAGAATGTCCCATAAGTATTGACACCCCTGAGTCAATACTTTGTAGAAGCACCTTTGGCAGCGATTACAGCTGTGAGTCTTTCTGAGTAAGTCCCTAAATGGGTCAAATAATGGATTTTGTCTGAAAAATCTGAAACTCCCCAGTCCTTAACGATTACAAGCATACCCATAACATGATGCAGCCACCACTATGCTTGAAAATATGGAGAGTGGTGCTCAGTAATGTGTTGTATTGGATTTGCCCCCGAACATAACACGTTGAATTCAGAAAAAAAGTAAATTGCTTTGCCACATTTATTGCAATATTACTTTAAGTGTCTTGTTGCAAACAGGATGCATGTTTTGGAATATTTGTATTAGTATTGTGGAGTATCTACAATGTTGTTGATCCATCCTCAGTTTCTCCTATCACAGCAATTCATCTCTAACTGTTTTTAAAATTGGCTTCAAGTAGGTGCCCTTTTTTGCAAGGCAATTACCTTACAGATAATTGTGTGGTGTACAGAGATAAGGTAGTCATTTAAAAAATCATGTTAAATACTATTATTACACACAGAGGGAGTCCATCCAATTTATGGATGAACTCCTGAACGTATTCTGGCTTGCCATAACAAAGTGGTTGAATACTTATTGACCCAAGACATTTCAGATTTTCATTTTTTTATTGATTTGTAAAACAAAATTCCACTTTGACATTATTTTGTCACTTGCCTACACACAATACCCATAATCTAAATGTAATCCATTTTATATTCAGGCTGTAACATAACAAAATGTGGAAGAAGTCAAGGGGTGTGCATACTTTCTGAAGGCACTGTATCTGTTAAATTCCAAAACACCTAACCACTTGTGTATATCTGATTGATTCACTTTCAATTCATTTGCTGAATTGACTGATTTAAAATAGGATTTACCTAATCCTGGAAAGCACTACATCCATTCTTGTTGTCCAGGTGTGGGAGGGTCATAATGTGGTCAGGACATCCCGGATCATAGTTGGAGACACCAACCCATCCGAGGCCCAAGCAGGCACCGTCCGGGGGGATTTCAGCATTCACATCAGCAGGTGAACCTTTTCAATAAAGACTCAAATGAAAAGATCTTTCACTTTACAATAATTTTCACAATACCCTTTTAAACAAATATTTAAATAATTGAATTTTACAATATTAATTGAGGCATAAAAACAAATGAATATATAAACATGAAATTGATCATTTGTGAAAGTGTTTTGAAATTGGGTGAATAATTTCAATGCAAAATACTAAACTGGACTTTAATGAATGTAGGTTTGTATTTATTTTCCAGAAATGTGGTCCATGCCAGTGATTCAGTAGAGGGGGCTCAGAGGGAGATCCAGCTGTGGTTTCATCGAAAGGAACTGATGGATTGGGACTGCTATAACCACAATAGCACCTACGAGCTTTGAGAAAGAGATGGAAGGCAGAGATTGAAAGAGAGCGTGAACAAGGTAGAATGACCATCAGGAACAGTGGCACCATACCTAACTCTGTGTCCTGCTTGCAATACTCAGCCTTCTCCATCGTGGGAGGCTCCAATACCTAAGAGCCCCTCGCCTACTCTTATACAGTAATGTATCGTCCTCACCATACGTTTTTGGATTTAAGATCAAATTATCCGTATGACACATCATTAGTTTATTTGAGGCTGATTTAATGAATATCCATTTTACCATTTAGACATAAAAGCACTTTATATATTTAGTCCCTCTATTTGAAGAAATCACAAGTATTTGGTCCCATATTGCTTGGATCTAATGACTTCAAGTTTGCAACTCTACAAACTCATTGGCTGCATTTGCAATTTGTTTTTTTAAGTATTATGGGATGTCTTATCTAATAGTAACTAAATGGTGTCTGGAATCTTTTTCTTTCTAAATGAGCGGAGATGTTTCTGAACCCATCCGAATTGTCACACCCTGATCTGTTTCACCTGTCTTTGTGCTTGTCTCCACCCCCCCAAGTGTCTCCCCTCATTATCCCCTGTGTATTTATACCTGTGTTCTGTTTGTTGCCAGTTCGCTTTGTTTGTCAAGCCTAAGAGCGTTTTCACCCTTGCTCCTGTCTTTTCTAAAGTTCCTGTTTTCTAGTTTTCCCGGTTTTGACCATTCTGCCTGCCCTGACCCTGAGCCTGCCCGCCGTCCTGTACCTTGTCCCACCACACTGGATTATTGACCTCTGCCTGCCCTGAGACTGCCTGCCATTCTGTACCTTTTGGACTCTGATCTGGATTACTGACCTCTGCCTGCCCTTGACCTGTCGTTTTGCCTGCCCCGTTATAGTAATAAACTTTTATTACTTTGACACTGTCTGCGTCTGGGTATTTCCTAAAACGTGATACTAATGCTGCCATGACTCAGAAAATTCATAATGATGAGTAGGAAAGTCACTTAGGAGCCGATTCAGAAGTAGGAAATGTACGCCTTTCTTACGCACTTCTCAGTGGTTGGTATTCAGACTAACCTTATGCAGTTGGGTAACGTGCTCTGCAGGTGTGGCTACCTTGCAAAAAATTGTCTGATCTTGTAGATTATTTAGGGTTAAGAATGTATATGAATCATAAAAAAACAGGGTAAAACCTCTACGCAGACGACACCATTCTGTATACCTCTGGCCCTTCTTTGGACACTGTGTTAACTAACCTTCAGACAAGCTTCAATGCCATACAACTCTCCTTCCATGGCCTCCAACTGCTCTTAAATGCAAGTAAAACTAAATGCATGCTCTTCAACCGATCGCTGCCCGCACCTGCCCGCCCGTCCAGCATCACTACTCTGTAGGTTCTGACTTAGAATATGTGGACAACTACAAATACCTAGGTTTCTGGTTAGACTGTAAACTCTCCTTCCAGACTACAAACCTGATTCAGTTACACCAGCTCTGTCAGGAGGAATGGGCCAAAATTGACCCAACTTATTGTGGGAAGCTTGTGGAAGGCTACCCAAATTGTTTGACCCAAGTTAAACAATTTAAAGGCAATGCTACCAAATACTAATTGAGTGTATGTAAACTTCTGACGCACTGGGAATGTGATGAAATAAATCCCTCTTTACTATTATTCTGACATTTCACATTCTTAAAATAAAGTGGTGATCCTAACTGACCTAAGACAGGGAATTTCTACTAGGATTAAATGTCAGGATTTGTGAAAAACTGAGTTTAAATGTATTTGGCTAAGGTGTATGTAAACTTCCGACTTCAACTGTACGTATGAGATGAGTAATGCAAGGTATGTTAAAGTGACATTAAAAGTGACTAGTGTTCCATTTATTAAAGTGGCCAATGATTTCAAGTCTGTATGTAGGCAGCAGCCTCTGTGCTAGTGATGGCTATTTAACAGTCCGATGGCCTTGAGATAGAAACTGAAAACCAGCTTCTCAGTCCCAGCTTTGATGCACCTGTACTGACCTCGCCTTCTGGATGATAGCGGGCTGAACAGGCAGTGACTCGGGTGGTTCTTGTCCTTGATATGTTTGGCCTACCTATGACAACGGGTGCTTTAGGTGTCCTGGGGAGAGTATGCCTTGATTCTAATATTAGGTTTAATACACTACAATGCAAAATAAAAGCACTTTAATTTGTCCTTGTGATTTAGTAGATGCTCTTATCCAGAGCGACTTACAGTAGTGAATACATACATTTCATGCGTTTTTATTTTATTTATTTATTTATTACTGGCCCCCCCTGGGGAATCGAACCCACAACCCTGGCGTTGCACACACCATGCTGGCGTTGCAAACACCATGCTCTACCAACTGAGCCACAGGGAGGCTACATACACATGTACTGTAGAGGAAAGTAGCAAATATTTACATCCAGCTCAAAAGAACAGATCTCTCTCCTTGGAGGCAATGTCATAGTCTGCCCAGAGAGCAAGGGCATGGGTCTTGGCGCCCAGGTCTATGAACTGATAGGTAGATTAAATGCAAGATATCAATAAACTATTTGTGTACTGCGTAGACTTAGACCACTAAGTATTATCATTTTGGCCTACATGTAGAAAGCACTTTTGGATGCAAGTATTGTATTAAAGTACAGTGCATTCGGAAAGTAATCAGACCCCTTGACTTTTTTCACTTGTTACGTTACAGCGTTATTCTAAAATAGATTTTTTTTTATTCCCCTCAATCTACACAATACCCCATAATGACAAGGCATAATATATAATATATATTCAGACCCTTTAAGTACTTTGTTGAAGCAGCTTTGGCAGCAATTACAGCCACAAGTCGTCTCGAGTATGACACTAAAAGCTTAGCACACCTGTATTTGGGGAGTTTCTCCCAGTGTCTGCAGATCCTCTCAAGAGCTGTCAGGTTGGAGGGGAGCGTAGCTGCACAGCTATTTTCAGGTCTCTCCATAGATGTTCGATTGGGTTTAAGTCCAGGCTCTGGCTGAGCCACTCAAGGACATTCAGAGACTTGCCCCGAAGCTCCTGCTGCGGTGTCTTGCACAGTAGTAAATAATGGCTACTTCTCAGAAAGTATAACTGTCAAGAGGAGTAAAACAAGGTAGTCGACTATCAGCATATATTTTTGCTATGGCCATCGAAATGTTAACTATTTAATTAAAAAAATAAACTCTCAAGGGGCTAGAAATCCAGGGCTTAAAAACAAATGTGTCATTGTATGCCGATTCATGTTCTCTTTTTGATCCCTCCATTGCCTCATAGAGGATCTATAAGTGTATATATTACGTATTGAGCAACAACTAAAAAACTTTTACATTACCGTGTAGTTTTCCAATACAATTGCCTGACGGTGAAGTGGACAGAAAGAAATTCTCACTACAATACATTTAATAGAAAGTTACCAAATAGATCAAATCTTGCTACCATGGAAAAGAAAATACCTGTATTTGTGGGAAGAAAAAAAATATCACCCTGATTAACTAGTTATATCACAGTTTACCTATTTGCTTATGGTTTTGCCTACACCTAGTGACCTGCTTTTAAAATTAAATGAGCAAAAAAATATTCCATTTTATTTGAAATGGCAAGCCAGACAAAATTAAAAGGGCCCATTTATATAATGAATATGGAGGGCAGAAATGATTAAATAGAAAACATTAGACCTCTCACTAAAGGCTTCAGTCATACTTACATCCAGACTGGTTCTCGAGCAGATTAGTAAGAATGGCTCACCCCGTGTTCAAGCATGGATTTTTCCCCTTTGTTCAGATTACAACCTCACTTTCGGTTATTTGAAAATGAAATCTCCAAAATATTGCTATTTTGAAACAAGCCATAGAAAGTTGCTTGCAATTTCAGTTTAATCCACCAGAAAATACAGAACAAATATTATGGTTAAACTTAAATATACCAATATTATTTTTGGAAAAAAGTTGAAAAAAATCTGTATAATCTTTGTAAATGACATAAAGAGGACTGGTGGAGTTGTCACACATGCAGCTAACAAACATATGGAAATGTATACTCTATCCAAAATTACAACCAACTAGTTGCATCAGTACAGCACAAAGAGGCAAGTGGAAGGGGGAGAAAGGAAGGAACTTCTGTCGGCCCTGCATTAAAGACCAAGATTGGTTAAAGAAAAATGTTGATGAGTAAGAGTACACAAGTTTAGTTTAAGGACCAAAATAGTTGGAGATTTGTGATGTACTGATTCCATGGCACATGGTTTATGAACTGATAAACAAAACACCGGATTCAAAACTTTGAGTTTTTCAATTTAAATTTTACAAAATTCTTGCACCCAATAGAATCTTATATATGAGGGATAGAACCATCCCAGCTCTGTAGATTTTTCTGCAAAGAGACAATCTTTAGATCCTTTGTTTTGGTACTGTCCATATGTAGCTTGTTTTTGGTCGCAGGTTCAGGAATGGCTGAAGTATTGCAACATAGTATGTATAACCTGGAAGTAGAAGCATAAGTGTTGTCCATTAACTTACTCCAATTAGAGCAGGGGTGGTAGGGTTAGGGTAAAATAAAGGAATATACACTACATGACCAAAAACATGTGGACACCTGCTCATCAAACATCTCATTCCAAAATCATGGGCATTAATATGGAATTGGTCCCGCCTTTGCTGTTATAACAGCCTCCACTCTTCTGGGAAAGATTTCCACTAGATGTTGGAACATTGTGGAGACTTGCTTCCATTCATCCACAAGAGCATTAGTGAGTCAGGTAGTGAGGTCAGGCACTGATGTTGGGCGATTAGGCCTAGCTCGTCAGCAGTCCAATTCATCCCAAAGGTGTTCGATGGGGTTGAGGTCAGGGCACTGTGCAGGCCAGTAAAGTTCTTCCACACCAATCTCAAACCATTTCTGTATGGACCTCGCTTTGTGCACGGGGCATTGTCATTCTGAAACAGGGAAGGGCCTTCCCCAAACTGTTGCCACAAAGTTGGAAGCACAGAATCGTCTAGAATGTCATTGTATGCTGTAGCATTAAGATTTCCCGTCACTGGAACTAAGGAACCTAGCCCGAACCATGAAAAATAGCCCCAGACGATTATTCCTCCTCCACCAAACTTTACAGTTGGCACTATGCACCAAACCTAGATTCATCTGTCGGACTGCCGGGTGGAGCATGATTCATCACTTCAGAGAACGCCTATGGCGGCGAGCTTTACCACTCCAGCCGACGCTTGCAATTGCGCATGGTGATCTTAGGCTTGTGTGGCTGCTCGGCCATGGAAACCCATTTCATGAAACTCCCGAACAGTTGTGCTGGTGTTGCTTCCAGAGGCAGTTTGGAACTTGGTAGTGAGTATTGCACGCTATGCGTTTCAGCACTCAGCAGTCCCGTTCTGTGAGCTTGTGTGGCTTGCCACTTTGTGGCTGAGCCGTTGTTGCGCCTAGATGTTTACACTTCACAATAACAGCACTTAGTTGACCAGGGCAGCTCTAGCAGGGCAGAAATAACTGACTTGTTGGAAAGGTGGAATCCTATGACAATGCCACATTAAGTTACTGAACTCTTCACTAAGGCCATTCTCCTTCCAATGTTTGTCTATGGAGATTACATGGCTGTGTGCTGGATTTTATACACCGGTCAGAAACGGGTGTGGCTGAAATAGCCAAATCCACTAATTTGAAGGGGTGTCCACATACTTGTGTGTATACACACACACCAATTTTATTTTTACATTTACCAGACATTCATCTTAAGACAGCTAGGTGGGACAACCACATATCACAGGCATAGAAAGTACATTTTTCATCAATAACGTAGCTATCAGTAGAGTCGGGGGGGGGGGGGGGGTGTCAAGTGCAGGTTAAGTTTTTGGTGAGGAGGATTATTTACGAGACTGAAGAGTTAGGGTTTCAGATGTTTTTGGAAGATGGGCAGGGACTGCTTTACTAGCTTCAGGGTGAAGCTGGTTCCACTATTGGGGTGCCAGGACAGAGAAGAGCTTTGACTAGGCTGTGCGGGAGCTGCCCTCCTGTAGGTGTGGGAGGTCCAAGAGACCGGAGGTTGCAGAAAGGAGTGTTCAGGTTGGGGTGTAGAGTTTGAGCATAGCCTGAAGGTAGGGAGGGTCAGTTCCTTTTGCTGTTACGTAGGTAAGCACCATAGTCTTGTAGTGGATGCGAGCTTCGACTGGAAGCCATGCAGTGTGCAGAGGAGCGGGGTGACATGGGAGAACTTAGGAAGGTTGAAAACCAGGTGGGCTGCAGCGTTTTGGAAAAGTTGCAGGGATTTCATGGCACAAGTGGGGAGCCCAGCCAACAGCGAGTTGCAGTAGTCCAGAAGGGAGAGGACAAGTTCCTGGATTACGACCTGCGCCGCTTCATGTGTGAGGAAGGGTCGTACTCTACGGATGTTGTAAGGCATGAACGGGTCACTGCTTTAATGTTTGCAGAGAATGACAGGGTGTTGTCCAGGGTCACGTGAAGGTTCTTTGCACTCAGGAGGCAAATACTCTGAAGTTGTCAACCGTTATGGAGAGTCATGTGTTGGTTTCTTAAGGAGGGGAGCAACTCCGGCCATTTTGAAGTCAGAGGGGATGCAGCCAGTGGTCAGGGATTAGTTTATCAAGGTGTCAAGCTCATTGAGGAACAATCCTGGTGGGCGATACAGGTGGACAATGCTTGAGTGGACAATGCTTGAGTGGACAAGTGACATCATGGAATTCAAATTATGCGATGGAGAAAAGAGAAACTCCACTTAGGAGAAAACGACGACCAGATGCTCCCAGACTATGAGAGAAACGGCCAGATGAAGAAAAAGCAGCAGGAGTAGCAGTGTTCTTTGGGGTGATCCATGACTCCATCAGGGCCAAAAAGTCAAAAGACTGAAGAGCAGCATAGACATTCTTGACCGCAGAGCGGCAGTTCCAAACGTTGCCAGAGACCCCGAATTCCACAATGGTTGTGCGCACAAGGTACACTAAATTAGAAAGGTTGCAGCCAAGGGATGAGGAGCATCTGTGAAGCCTACAGAGAGAGGTGCAAACAGGTATAGAAAACACACATAGTTGACAAAGCTACAAAAGATCATGAGATCATCTGTATACTCAAGTGAGAGTGGTGTGGCGCTTCCTCTCTTTCCTTCCTCTAACAACTCGGTCTTAGTTTCAGCTGCCATCAGCACCGGCCTCTACCCTAAATGCCCTAAGCTCTCTCCTGGTACCTTACACTAAATCTGAATTTGTCCTGCTAGGTGACCTAAACTGGGACATGCTTAAACCACCTGACCAAGTCCTAAAGCAATAGAACTCTCTAAATCTTTCTCAGATTATTACCAATCCCACAAGGTATGAGTAGCCAGAAAAGGCTACTCTCCTTGATGTTATCCTTACAATTAATCCTGATAGGTATCAGTCTGGTGTTTTCTGTAATGGCCTTAGTAATCACTGTTTTACAGCCTGTGTTTGTAATGGCTGCTCAGTGAAACAACCTGTCTTGACTTGTCATAGACGCTTGCTAAAAAACTTTAATGAACAAGCCTTCCTTCATGTTCTGGCCTCTGTAAATTGGTATAGAATCAGTTTGATCTCCTCTGTCGAAGACACTTGGACCTTCTTTTTTTATATTTTCAGTGGTATCGTTAACAAATGCGCCCATAAAGAAAATGAGAATTAAAAACGGGTTCAGCCCCTGATTCGACCGTGATCTGGCAGAGTTACTCCACCTCAATAATTCCATTTGGCAAATCGCTTGGCACACACATACTCAGGCTAACTGGCTCTCGTTCAGGCAAATTAGAAATAAGTGCAATCAGGCTATCCGGAAGGCCAAAGTTAGTCACTTTAAGGAGCAGTTCCCTCTCTGTGAGTCTAACCCCACAAAGTTCTGGAAAATAGTTAAAGACCTGGAGAATAAACCCTCCTCCTCACAGCTGCCCAAGTTGCTCTAATGTGGCTATCCCCGATGCTCCTCCCCCCTCTTCCCCTGCCTCGCTACAAAGTTTATCCCTGCAGGCGGTCACTGAGTCCGAGGTGCTAAAGGAGATCCTTAAACTTTACCCCCTAAACATCTGGTGCAGATGGTTTAGGCCCTTTCTTCTTTAAGGTTGCTGACCCTATCATCCTCAAGCCTATCTCTGACATTTGTAACCTGTCTCTCCTCTCCGGAAGCTGTTGGTGCCGATAGAGAGGCAGCTTCGCTTCAAGTCCTTAGGAAACTGTGCAGTATTGTTTTTTTAATGTATTATTTCTTACATTGTTAGCCCAGAAAACCTTAAGTGTTATTACATACAGCCAGGAAGAACTATTGGATATCAGAGGGAGGTCAACGTACCAGCACAACCAGCACTACAACCAGGAATACACGGATCCTTTGTCTGCTCCTCCCAGGGCATTTGAACTGATTCCAGAGGCCAACCCAAAACAACACCGTTGGAGGAGAGTGTGCCGGAGCAGTCTTCTAGTGAGGCTTCGGATGCGTGCACACCACCCACCGCTTCCAAGTATATTACTCGCTAATGTCCAGTCTCTAGTTAACAAAGTAGGCGAAATTAGGGAAAGAGTTGCTTTCCAAAGAGATATCCGGGATTGTAACATACTCTGTAACATTCCCGGAGACATGGCTAGCCGGGGACATGCTGTCGGAGTCCGTACAGCCAACTGATTTTCAGTACATCGCCTCGACAGGAACAAACATCTCTCTGGTAAGAAGAAGGGCGTCATGATTAACGGCTCATGGTGTAATTGTAACAACATACAGTTCTTTTGTTCACCTGACCTAGAATTCCACACAATCAAATGCCGACCGTATAATCTCCCAAGAGAACTCTCCTCGGTTACTGTCACAGCCACGTATATCCTCCCGCAAGCGGATACCAAGACGGCCATCAAGGAACTTGACTGGACTTTATGCAAACTGGAAACCATATATCCTGAGGCTGCATTTATTGTAGCTGGGGATTTTAACTAAGCTAATCTGAGAACAAGGTTACCTAAATTCTATCAGCATATCGATTGCAGTACACAAGCGAGTATCACACTCGACCATTGCTACTCTAACTTCCGTGATGCATACATGGCCCTCCCCCGCCCTCCTTTTGGCAAATCTGACCATGACTCCATCTTGTTGCTCCCCTCCTATAGGCAGAAACTAAAACAGGAAGCGCTCATGCTTAGGTCTATCCAACTCTGGTCTGACCAATCAGATTCCACACTTCAAGATTGCTTCGATCACGTGGACTGGGATATGTTCCGGGTAGCCTCAGACAATAAGATTGATGTATATGCTGACTCGGTGAGCGAGTTTATAAGGAAGTGTATAGGAGATGTTGTTCCAACCGTGACTATTAAAACCTTCCTTAACAGACATCATGGATTGATGGCAGCATTCGCGCAAAACTGAAAGCACGTACCACCGCATTTAATCATGGCAAGGCGACTGGAAACATGACCAAATACAAACAGTGTAGTTATTTCATACGTAAGGCAATCAAACAAGCAAAGCATCAGTATGGAGACAAAGTGGAGTCGCAATTCAACGGCTCAAACATGAAACGTATGTGGCAGGGTCTACAGACAATCACGGATTACAAAAATACAACCAGCCCCGTCGCGGACATCGACGTCTTGCTCCCAGACAAATTAAAAACTTATTTGAGCGCTTTGAGGTCAATACAGTGCCACTGACACGGCCCGCTATCAAGGACTGTGGGCTCTCCTTTTCCGTGGCCGACGTGAGTAAACACTTAAATCTGTTAAACCTCACAATGCTGCCAGCCCAGACGACATCAAGTCCAGCTGGCTGGTGTGTTTACGGACATATTCAATCAATCCCTATCCCAGTCTGCTGTCCCCAAATGCTTCAAGATGGCCACCGTTGTTCCTGTTCCCAAGAAAGCTAAGGTAACTGAATTAAATGACTATTGCCCCGTAAGCACTCACTTCTGTCATCATGAAGTGCTTTGAGAGACTAGTCAAGGATCATATCACCTCCACCATACCTGTTACCATAGACCCACTCCAATTTGCTTACCGCCCCAATAGGTCCACAGACGATGCAATCGCCATCACTCTGCACACTGCCCTATCCCATCTGGACAAGAGGAATACCTATGTAAGAATGCTGTTCATTGACCATAGCTCAGCATTCAACACCATAGTGCCCTCAAAACTCATCATTAAGCTTGAGACCCTGGGTCTCGACCCCGCCCTGTGCAACTGGGTCCTGGACTTCCTGACTGGCCACCCCCAGGTGGTGAAGGTTGGAAATAACACCTCCACTCCGCTGATCCTCAATACTGGTGCCCCACAAGTGTGCGTTCTCAGCCCTCTCCTGTACTCCCTGTTCACCCACAACTGTGTGGCCATGAACGCCTCCAACTCAATCATCAAGTTTGCAGACGACACTACTGTGGTAGGCTTGATTACCAACAATGATGAGACAGCATACAGGGAGGAGGTGAGGGCCCTTGGAGTGTGGTGTCAGGAAAATAACCTCTCACTTAATGTCAGCAAAACAAAAGAGATGATCATGCACTTCAGGAAACAGCAGAGGGAGCACCCCCTATCCACATCGACGGGACAGCAGTGGAGAAGGTGGAAAGTTTTAAGTTCCTCGGTGTGCACATCACGATCAAACGGCAATGGTCAACCCACACAGACAGTGTGGTGAAGAAGGCGCAACAGTGCCTCTACAACCTCAGGATGCTGAAGAAATTTAGTCTTATCACCGAAAACCCTCACAAACTTTTACAGATGTACAATTGAGAGCTTCCTGTCAGGCTGTATAACCTCCTAGTACGCCCACAACCGCAGGGCTCTCCAGAGGGAGGTGCGGTATGCACAACGCATCCCCGGAGGCTAACTACCTGCCCTCCAGGACACCTACAGCACCCGTTGTCACAGGAAGGCAAAGAAAATCAAGGACAACAACCACCCGAGCAACTGCCTGTTCACCCCGCTACCATCCAGAAGGGGAGCTCAGTACAGGTACATCAAAGCTGGGGCCGAGAGACTGAAAAATTGTTTATATCTCAAGGCCATCAGACTGTTAAACAGTCGTCTGTAATACAGAGAGGCTGCTGCCTACCTACAGACTTGAAATCATTGCCACTTTAAGAAATGGATCAATAGTCACTAATAATGCCACTTTAATAATGTTTACATATCTTGAATTACTCATCCCATATGTACATTACCATTCAAAAGTTTGGGGTCACTTAGAAATGTAATTGTTTGTGAAAGAAAAGCAACTTTTTTTGTCCTTTAAAAAACATAAAATTGATCAGAAATACAGTGTAGACATTGTTAATGTTGTAAATGACTATCGTAGCTGGAAACTGCAGATTTTTTATGGAATATCTACATAGACGTACAGAGGCCCATTATCAGCAACCATCACTCCTGTGTTCCAATGGCAGGTTGTGTTAGCTAATCCAAGTTTATCATTTTAAAAGGCTAATTGATCATTAGAAAACCCTTTTGCAATTATGTTAGCACATTTGAAAACTGTTGTTCTGATTTAAAGAAACAATAACTGTTCTGATTTAAAGTAACAATAACCGGAATACCTGGGATAGGATAAAGTAATCCTTCTAACCCCCCCCTTAAAAGATTTAGATGCACTATTGTAAAGTGGTTGTTCCACTGGATATTATAGGTGAATGCACCAATTTGTAAGTCGCTCTGGATAAGAGCGTCTGCTAAATGACTAAAAATGTAAAAAATGTAAATAACTGGCCTTCTTTAGACTAGTTGAGTGTCTGGAGCATCAGCATTTCGATTACAGGCTCTAAATGGCCAGAAAAAAAATAGCTTTCTTCTGAAACTCGTCAGTCTATTCTTGTTCTGAGAAATGAAGGCTATTCCATGCAAGAAATTGCCAAGTAACTGATGATCTCATACAACGCTGTGTACTATTCCCTTCACAGAACAGTGCAAACTGTCTCTAACCAGAATAGAAAGAGGAGTGGGAGGCCCCAGTGCACAACTGAGCAAGAGGACAAGTACATAAGTGTGTTTAGTTTGAGAAACAGACGCTTCGCAAGTCCTCAACTGGCAGCTTCAATAAATAGTACCCGCAAAACACCAGTCTCAAAGTCAACAGTGAAGAGGCGACTCTGGGATGCTGACCTTCTAGGCAGAGTTGCAAAGAAAAAGCCATATCTCAGACTGGCCAAGAAAAATAAAATATTAAGATGTGCAAAAGAGCACAGACACTGGACAGAGGTACTCTGCCTAGAAGGCCAGAATCCCGGAGTCGCCACTTCACTAAGCTAAGGACCCTGGGACTAAACACCTCCCTCTGCAACTGGATCCTGGACTTCCTGACTGGCCGCCCCCAGGTGGTAAGGGTAGGTAACAACACATCCGCCACGCTGATCCTCAACACAGAGGCCCCTCAGGGTGCGTGCTCAGTCCCCTCCTGTACTCCCTTGTAACGCTTTTTATTTTGGAGAGTTCAAAACAGTCTTGTTTACTCAAAAAACAAAGCCAAAATCTCCAACAGCAAAATAACAGGGTGAGGAGAAACACCTCCAACAACCACTGACAAAGAACAATCACGGACAAAACAGAAATGGAAGCCAGAGGGTTAAATAAGGAACATAATAAGGGAATTGAAAACAGGTGTGTATAATTAAGACAAAACGAACAAGGAAACATGGATCAATGGCGACTAGTAAACCGGTGACGTCGACCGCCGAACGCCGCCCGAACAAGGAGAGGGGCCGACTTTGGCGGAAGTTGTGACAGTACCCCCCCTTGACGCGCGGCTCCAGCAGCGCGCCGACACTGGCCTCGGGGTCGACCCGGAGGATGAGGTGCAGGGCGATCTGGGCGGAAGCGGTGAAACTCCTGGATTAACGATGGGTCCAGGATGTCCTCCGCCGGTACCCAGCATCTCTCCTCCGGGCCGTACTCCTCCCACTCCACGAGGTACTGAAGGCCCCTCGTCCGACGTCTGGAGTCCATAATGGCTCGTACTGTGTACGCCGGGGCCCCCTTGATGTCCAGAGGGGGCGGAGGAACCTCCCGCACCTCAGAGTGCTGGAGCGGACCAGCCACCACCGGCCTGAGGAGAGACACATGGAACGAGGGGTTAATATGATAATCAGGGGGGAGGTGCAACCTATAACAAACCTCGTTCAGTCTCCTCAAGACTTTAAATGGCCCCACAAACCGCGGACCCAGCTTCCGGCAGGGCAGGTATTTGATCCCTCTGAAAAACATGACTTAGTACTTGGTGGCAAAACCCTTGTTGGCAATCACAGAGGTCAGACGTTTCTTGTAGTTGGCCACCAGGTTTGCACACATCTCAGGAGGGATTTTATCCCACTCCTCTTTGCAGATCTTCTCCAAGTCATTAAGGTTTCGAGGCTGACGTTTGGCAACTCGAACCTTCAGCTCCCTCCACAGATTTTCTATGGGATTAAGGTCTGGAGACTGGCTAGGCCACTCCAGGACCTTAATGTGCTTCTTCTTGAGCCACTCCTTTGTTGCCTTGGCCGTGTGTTTTGGGTCATTGTCATGCTGGAATACCCATCCACGACCCATTTTCAATGCCCTGGCTGAGGGAAGGATGTTCTCACCCAAGATTTGACGGTACATGGCCCCATCCATCGTCCCTTTGATGCGGTGAAGTAGTCCTGTCCCCTTAGCAGAAAAACACCTCCAAAGCATAATGTTTCCACCTCCATGTTTGACGGTGGAGATGGTGTTCTTGGGGTCATAGGCAGCATTCCTTCTCCTCCAAACACGGCGAGTTGAGTTGATGCCAAAGAGCTCCATTTTGGTCTCATCTGACCACAACACTTTCACCAGTTGTCCTCTGAATCATTCAGATGTTCATTGGTAAACTTCAGACGGGCATGTATATGTATTCATGAGCAGGGGGACCTTGCAGGCGCTGCAGGATTTCAGTCCTTCACGGCGTAGTGTGTTACCAATTGTTTTCTTGGTGACTATGGTCCCAGCTGCCTTGAGATCATTGACAAGATCCTCCCGTGTAGTTCTGGGCTGATTCCTCACCGTTCTCATGATCATTGCAACCCCACGAGGTGAGATATTGCATGGAGCTCCAGGCCGAGGGATAACAAGCAGTTCTTTTGTGTTTCTTCCATTTGCGAATAATCGCACCAAATGTTGTCACCTTCTCACCAAGCTGCTTGGCGATGGTCTTGTAGCCCATTCCAGCCTTGTGTAGGTCTACAATCTTGTCCCTGACATCCTTGGAGAGCTCTTTGGTCTTGGCCATGGTGGAGAGTTTGGAATCTGATTGATTGCTTCTGTGGACAGGTGTCTTTTTTACAGGTAACAAGCTGTGGATAGGAGCACTCCCTTTAAGAGCACTCCCGTTACCTGTATAAAAGACACCTGGGAGCCAGAAATCTTTCTGATTGAGAGGGGGTCAAATACTTATTTCCCTCATTAAAATGCAAATCAATTTATAACATTTTTGACATGCGTTTTTCAGGATATTTTTTGGGGGTTCTGCACGTTTGGGGGGGTTCTGCACGTGACGCCCGTTCGATGTCCGCGTCCACCTCCCATACCACCGGTGCCACCAGGCAAGAAGCTGGAATTATGGGAGTGGGCTCTGTGGACCGCTCCTCTGTATCATACAGCTGGGACAGTGTGTCTGCCTTCACGTTCTGGGAACCTGGTTTGTAGGAAAGGGTGAAAACAAAGCGTGTGAAGAACATAGCCCACCTAGCCTGGCGAGGGTTCAGTCTCCTCGCTGCCCGAATGTACTCCAGATTTCGGTGGTCAGTCCAAATGAGGAAAGGGTGTCTAGCCCCCTCAAGCCAATGTGTCCACGCTTTCAGAGCCCCGACAACAGCCAACAACTCCCTATCCCCCACATCATAGTTTCTCTCCACCGGGCTGAGCTTCTTCGAAAAGAAAGCACAGGGGCGGAGCTTTGGTGACTTACCCGAGCGCTGAGATAGCACAGCCCCTATTCCAGCCTCGGATGCGTCCACCTCAACTATGAACGCTAAGGAGGGATCAGGATGCGCCAGCACTGGAGCCGTGGTAAACAGAGCCTTCAGGTTACCAAAAGCTCTGTCCGCCTCAGCCGACCACCGCAGTCGCACCGGTCCCCCCTTCAGTAAGGAGGTAATGGGAGCCGCCACCTGGCCAAAACCCCGGATTAACCTCCGGTAGTAGATGGCAAACCCTAAAAACCGCTGCACCTCCTTTACCGTGGTTGGAGTCAGCCAATTACGCATGGCTGAAATGCGGTCAGTCTCCATCTCCACCCCTGACGCGGACAAACGGTACCCAAGGAAGGAGACGGACTGTTGAAAGAACAGACCTTTCTCCGCCTTGACGTGAAGGTCATGCTCCTCCAACAGTCGACCAAGCACCATGCGTACAAGGGACAAATGTTCAGCGCGGGTAGTGGAGTATATTAGAATGTCATCTATATACACCACTACACCCCACCCGTTCAGGTCCCTGAAGATCTCATCCACAAATGATTGGAAGACGGATGAAGCATCCATTAACCCATACGGCATGACGAGGTACTCATAGTGCCCAGAAGTGGTGCTAAATGCCGTCTTCCACTCATCCCCTCCCTTGATACGCACCAGGTTGTACGCGCTCCTGAGGTCCAATTTTGTGAAGAAGCGCGCCCGTGCAATGACTCTGTCATACTAGCGATAAGAGGCAGTGGGTAACTGTATTTTACCGTAATCTGGTTCAAACCTCGATAGTCAATGCACAAACCTCCATCCTTCTTCTTCACAAAAAAGAAACTCGAGGAGACAGGTGAGATGGAGGGCCGAATGTATCCTTGTCCCAGAGATTCGGTGACATATGTCTCCATAGCCTTCGTCTCCTGCTGTGACAGAGGATACACGTGACTCCTGGGAAGTGCAGTGCCCTCCCGGAGATTTATCGCACAATCCCCCGGTTGATGGGGTGGTAATTGAGTCGCCTTCTTGTTACAGAAGGCGATTGCCAAATCAGCATATTCGGGGGGAATGTGCATGGTGGAAACCTGGTTTGGACTCTCCACCGTAGTGGCACCTAAGGAAACACCTAAACACCTCCCTGAACACTGACAGGACCATCCCTTAAGAACCCTTTGTTGCCACGAAATAATAGGATCATGAGAAGCCAACCAGGGAAGACCCAACACAACGGGAAATGCAGGAGAGTCAATCAGAAAGAGACTAATTCTCTCCTCATGACACCCCTGCGTTACCATAGCGATGGGAGCTGTGACCTCCTTAATCATCCCCAACCCCAAAGGACGACTATCTAGGGCATGTACAGGGAAGGGAACATCAACGGGAACAATAGGAATCCCTAATCTATGGGCCAAGGACCGATCAATAAAGTTCCCAGCTGCGCCTGAATCTACTAGTGCCTTATGCTGGGAAAGCAGGGAAAACCCCGGAAATTCTAAAGATAACCACATATGAGCAACAGGGGGCTCTGGGTGAGTCGTGTGCCTACTCACCTGGGATGAACCACCAGTGTTCCGCCTGCTACCTCGACTTCCTGGAGAACCTCCCCAGCACCGACCAGCAGTGTGCCCTCTGCGGCCACAGCTAGTGCTGCGAATGGTCCCCCCTCCGGCCCCCCTCATCGCAGCCCCTCCCAACTCCATGGGTGTTGGGTCTAAGGAGCTGGGGGATGGAACTAACGGGCCCCGATCCGGACGTCCGCAGGAGGCCAACAGGTTATCCAGCTGGATAGATAAGTCCACCAGCTGGTCCAGGTTGAGGGTGGTGTCCCTGCAGGCTAGCTCCCTACGAACGTCCCCTCGCAAACTACACCTGTAGTGGTCGATCAGGGCCCGCTCATTCCATCCCGCGCCCGCTGCCAGAGTTCTAAAATCCAGCGCAAACTCCTGAGCGCTCCTCATCCCCTGTCTCAAATGGAACAAGCGCTCCCCCCGCCGCTCTCCCTTCAGGTGGATGATCAAATACTGCCCGGAAGCGGCGGGAGAAGTCCTCGTAGTCATCCAGAGTTGGACCTTCCCTTCCCCAGATGGCGTTGGCCCACTCCAGGGCTTTTCCAGTCAGGCAGGAGATGAGGGCGCTCACTCTCTCGCGTCCCAAAGGGGCCGGCTGAACAGCTGCCAGGTAAAGCTCCAGCTGGAGTAGGAACCCCTGGCACCCGGCAGCTGTTCCGTCATACGCTCCTGGGAGCGAGAGCCGAATCCCACTGGATCCTGACGACGGATGGGTAGGCATGGGTGTAGGTAGAGGTGCGGGTGGAGGTAGTGTGGCTGGGTCGACGGGAAATCCTCTTCTCTCCCATCTCTCCATGGTCTGCAGCACGCGATCCATGGCTGTCCCGAGACTTTGTAACATGGTTGCGTGCTGCTGGATGCGCTCCTCTACTGAGAGAGGAGGGCTGGCTGTGCCTGCTGACTCCATAAAAATGGTCCGTGATTCTGTAACGCTTTTGGTTTGGAGACGTAGCGGAGTCAGGCGCAGGACACAGGTTGAGTTCAAAACAGTCTTATTTACTCAAAAAACTAAGTTAAAATCTCCAACAGCAAAATAACAGGGTGAGGCGAAACACCTCCAACAACCACTGACAAAGAACAATCCCGGACAAAACAGAAATGGAAGCCAGAGGGTTAAATAAGGAACATAATAAGGGAATTGAAAACAGGTGTGTATAATTAAGACAAAACAAAACGAACAAGGAAACATGGATAGGTGGCGACTAGTAAGCCGGTGACGTCGACCGCCAAACGTCGCCCGAACAAGGAGAGGGGCCGACTTCGGCGGAAGTCGTGACATCCCTGTTCACTCATGACTGCACGGCCAGGCACGACTCCAACACCGTCATTAAGTTTGCCGATGACACAACAGTGGTAGGCCTGATCACCGACAACGATGAGACAGCCTATAGGGAGGAGGTCAGAGACCTGGCCATGTGGTGCCAGAACAACAACCTCTCCTTCAACGTGCTCAAGACAAAGGAGATAATTGTGGACCACAGGAAAAAGAGGACAGAGCACGCCCCCATTCTCATCGACGGGGCTGCAGTGGAACAGGTTGAGAGCTTCAAGTTCCTTGGTGTCCACATCACCAACAAACTAACATGGTCCAAGCACACCAAGACAGTCGTGAAGAGGGCACGACAAAACCTATTCCCCCTCAGGGGATTGAAAAGATTTGGCATGGGTCCTCAGATCCTCAAAAGTTTCTACAGCTGCACCATCAAGAGCATCCTGACTGGTTGCATCACTGCCTGGTATGGCAACTGCTCGGCCTCCGACCGCAAGGCACTACAGAGGGTAGTGCGAACGACCCAGAACATCACTGGGCCAACCTTCCTGCCATCCAGGACCTCTATACCAGGCGGTGTCAGAGGAAGGCCCAACAAATTGTCAAAGACTCCAGCCACCCTAGTCATAGACTTTTTTCTCTGCTACCGCATGGCAAGCGGTACCGGAGCGCCATGTCTAGGTGCAAGAGGCTTCTAAACAGCTTCTACCCCCAAGCCATAAGACTCCTGAGCACCTAATCAAATGGCTACCCAGACTATTTGCATTGCCCCCCCTCTTTTACACTGCTGCTACACTCTGTTGGTATCATCTAAGCATAGTCACTTTAATAACTCTACCCACATGTACATATTACCTCAACTAACCGGTGCCCCGCACATTGACTCTGCACCGGTAGCCCCATGTATATGGTCTTGCTATTGTTATTTTACTGCTGCTCTTTAATTACTTGTTACTTTTATTTCTTATTCTTATCCGTATTTTTTTTTTAACTGTATTGTTGGTTAGGGTCTCGTAAGTAAGCATTTCACTGTAAGGCCTGTTGTATTCGGCGCATGTGACTAATAAAATTTGATTTGATTCTTACAATGAATTCGGTGAGTAGTATGTTCAGACCAATAAGGGAACAGTACACATATCAATTCAGCCAATTGCAATGCTAGAAAAAGCCTAGTGGGCTGGACTCCCTTCACATAAGGTTGTAGTTGTATGAATGTTTGCTAGTGCTGGACATTCCGGGTCTTTTCATTTGTCTACATTAACTTAAAAGAGATGGCTCATTTGGCTCCCAAACAGCCCTTCGTTCAAAATGCTTAACAATCGACCTAGAACCATGATTTTTTTGAACCATCTAGAACCAATCTCCAATGTGAAGCCCAAAAAGTAGGCTACCATTATGTCAGATCGTGAAATGCACGTTCAAATTGTTGATGATTAGTTATTTGAGAAGGAGACAAGTCAAGACGCTGGACCGGGTGATTCAGTTTATAGTAAGGCAGTTTATTATGAGACAAAGATATTTGGCAAAGCGTGCACGGACTCCTTCGTTTAGCTCATAGGGAACTAGCAGAAGAGAGCCCCGAAACATAGTGTACATCCAATTTATACAATGAAATAACAGTGTGTTGACGTTGAGTCTAGTAGGTCCGCTCTCCTGACTGGTCGATGAGTGGAGGGACGGTCCACTCTCCAGGTGGTGTCGACTTCCCATTGGCCCTTGGCAGTGTCCTTTGTCCTCGGAGTCCAACACACCTAAGTGTGTGTGTGTGTGTGTGTGTATTTCTGGTAATTCGTGTCTGGGTGCTTGCGATATTCATGGAATGTTGTTCTTTACACCAGTGGTCAGTTCGTGTGGCTAGGGCTTAAGTCAGCCATCTGTCTCTGGGTGTGGTCGTGATTGGTATCAGTTGGTCGCTCAATATGTCTCTGGAATTTTGTTGTGTGCTGTTGTGAAACATGTTGTGCAAATACCCTCCTTATATATCATTAGGTAAAACGTTAGATTATCTTTATTACAAAATACATTTTTACCTTGACAAATTATTAGATCCCCTAATAACGCACTGCAAAAATGAACGTGGACCAGAATGTATGCGCTCTCCCGACTAATTATTGTTTCTGCAATGAGGATTCACCCTCTTAGAGAATTAACTTATCTGCAGATAATCGTTGTTTTGTGCTCAAAAAGCAGTTGTAGCAGTATGCAAATCAGGGACCCTAATGAACGGCTCTGTCACCGATGCGATATGATTCCCGAAACGTTCACCACAAATAACAGTTTGTTAGCGAACAAAGGGAATCGGACAGAAGGCTCATGCTGTCAAAATGTCGGCGCCCAGAGAAGACACTTTCCGGGGGAGGAAATCGCGACTGCTTGAATCCGAAAGTGCGGCAAGTGAAGTGTGTGATAATGTATGGAAAATAGTGAAATCAAAGAATGGAACAAAATTAGCAACATTTGTAGTAGAAGACAAGGACCGGTCCAGTAATGCATTTCTTATTGGGTTGCGGTTTTTGGACAAGGAGATTAATTTGGGAAATCAATTTGTAATATCGAGGACTGTGAAGAAACAGTGTGAAAGGTGGATTCAATCAAGGTGAATAGAAGCAGCCTTGTTTGGGTTAATTGTGTTGATGAAGAACAGAAGAAGCATGCACTGGATCTGTCAAAATTGTCCACGTCAGAAGTAACATGTATTGATCTTCTGAGCAGGGTGCCTGCCAAAGGAGTTATAGCTGGAGTCTCATTGGATATATATGAGTACCTTAGTCAGAAAATCCCAGGAGCGGTCAGTGCACGTTGCCTGACCCGCATGATAAATGGAAGGAAGGAGAAAAGCCTGGCGATATTATTGTTGTTTGAGGAGAATCTACCTGAATATGTGAAGCTTGGATATGTGAGGTAAGCGGTGAGAGCATTTGTGTCCAAACCATTACTCGGTGGAAATTGTAAAGGATATCGTCACGTGCCAAATGTTTGCAGACGGGCGAAGTATGATATTGAATAATCTATGAATGGAAAATTTTGCAACTGTGGTGGGGTTCATGTCAGGGTGAGGTCAAGGATCAAGGCTGCGCAGCAGATCTCCTATGTGGAGGTGGTGAAGAGAGTCAAAGGGGCAGTCGGCAACAGTGTTGAAGATATGGCAGTGGATGCATTGCAACCAGTTGCTAGTGTTTTAAGTCAATCGGGTGATCTGGATACACTCATTGTGAAGAAGGTAGATTTTGTGGCGTTTATAGCCACAGTGATTAATTGTACAGCACAAGTATCTAAGAAGTCAAAGAAGATGGATATTATTATATCCGCAGCCAATATGTTTTTGGGGCTCCAAGACTTCACGGCAGAAGCACTACAAGGACTTTTGTCGCTAGGAAATGTCCCGCCCTCACAGGAGGCTTCTGAGCCTGTGTTGGGACCTGATTTAGAATGAGGTTTTTACAAAAAGCAGGTTGATTTTGTTAAGTTAATTTATTTTTTGTTAGTTTTTATGATATTTTATTTGTACCCAAATGTTTTCCTTTTTGTGTATCTTTATTATCCACCGCACAGTAGGTGGCGGGATGCACATTTAATTGTTGCCAACGCCATTATACCATAGAAGAAGAAGACGACGAAGGCACTTTCCGAGATGAGCAGGATGCGTATTAGATGGAGTTACTGTACGTTGAGCAGTGGTGGAAAAAGTACCTAAAGTAAAGACACCTTAATAGAAAATTACTCAAGTAAAAGTCACCCAGTAAAATACTACTTGAGTAAGTCTAAAAGTTGTTTTTTTTAATACTAAAGTATAAATCATTTTCAAATTCCTTATATTAAGCAAACCAGACGGCACAATTTTTTTAACATTTTTTTTTATTGACGGTTAGCCAGGGGCACACTCCAACACTCCAACATAATTTACAAACAAAGCATTTGTGTTTCATGACACTGCCAGATCAAATGCAGTAGGGATGACCAGGGATGTTCTCTTGATAAGTGTGTGAATTGGACCATTTTTCTGTCAAAATGTAACTAGTACTTTTTGGTGTCAGGGAAAATGTATGAAGTTAAAGGTACATTATTTGACAAAAATATAAATAAAGTACAGATACCCCCCAAAATACTTAAGTAGTACTTTAAAGTATTTTTACTTAAGTACTTTACACAACTGACATTGGGATGCCACCGTACTGCAGTCAAAGTCGGGGGAAGAGGAATATTGGGGCGGAGGAATGGAGGGGAAAAAGTGGCTGATGAAAATGAGGTTGAATTTAAATTTGAGGAAAATGGGGATAAAAAATGGAGAGATGGGGTGTTGAATAAGATTGGTATTAAGTGCAAACAGAGTGAGCCAAGCTTCATACCTTGTTCTGGAGGTGAAATGGAAGTGAATGAGGTGGAAGGTGTGGTGAAGAGCTCGGAACCCGAGCCTGGCATCAATGGATATGATAAAGAAGAATTTGATAAAGAGATGCATTTGTGGTTTCAGGGTGGGTGGGAAAGCAGTTGAATCAGTGAAGGTAACCTGTAGTGGACTTGTGATATTTGTTTTTGTATTTCTTCTCACCAAAGGGAACGGGCGCCACATGTTCGCAACTTGGGTCAAGATATGTTTCTTGCTTTGCTCTTAGAAACATGGCACCATTGAAAGGAGTGATTTCTGGGGTAGCGTTAAGTATGGAGGTGGAGCAATTGAAGTTGAAGATTCCTGGTGTCTGTGATGCCCACCGTTTGGTGCAACACAAACCCGGTGGTGAGCGTGGTTAAACAGAGGAATCACTGTCAGTCGTTTTGAGTCGGAGGCATGTTAAGATATATCAGTTATCCTGTTAGAGCTTTTGGGCCGAATCTACTACACTGTTTCAGGTGCAATGTTTATGGTCATGTTGCAGCAGTTTGAAGGAGGGAGATTCCAATATGTGCAGGAGGGCATGGGATAGAGGACTGTGTAGTTTTGGTGGATAAAGTTGTGTGTGTCAACTGTAGGGGTGCCCATGTTGCTAAGGATCGGAAGTGTCCGGTGCGAGAGAGGTAGGTTGAGGTGGCTGTAGTCAGAGTAGTGCACAAGGTGTCATATGCTGAGGCAGTGAACAAAGTAGAGGAGGATAGGTCAAAGGATCCTGAGAGAATCCCTGTGAGTAGTAGTTGGCCTATCAGAGTGATAGGCCAACGAGTAATATATGCTTCAGTAATGTTGGATTCTTAGAGTTCATAGCAATGGTTATCAACTGTACTGCAAAAATGGAATGTAAATCACAGAAAATAGATGTAATAGTCCTGATTCCTGTGACTAATACATTTTTGGCTATTTAACCTCTGAATATCAGCTAACCAACTTTATCAGGAGTTATTGCGAGCCTATATGCAATGTGTTTACACAGTGGGAAATGCAGAAGTATTTTATTTTTCGCTATGATCAGCTTGTCAAAAATTGACAGATACAAACTTGAATCTACTGATCATGACAATGGGGTGAAACTCCTGGACAACAGTTGTGATTGCCCATTCTATATTGTCCATTTTAATTTGACCTGTCCTGTTTTTAGGATATGTTGTTTGTTAACATGACAGCTCATTAGTCAGGTTAGGCTATTTGATCAGAGAAACCTGCATGATGTAAAAAGTGTCCATCTCATTACATTGTCATACATTTTATCTCCAGGCTGTAGGCTACAGAAAAGGCCACATACTATTTTTTTTTTACCATATCCTATATGTTCTACATTTTTGTTAGAGAATTTTCGGGATGGAACGTTGGTGGAGCGCTTCAAAGATGCATCTCACCAACAGCACCCTGGAGAGGCGCACTGGGAATGGCAAAATATTTTGCGCCCCTGCCTTTGACAATTTGGGCACTGCTTTTCAAAGGGCGGCATCAGCGCTCACCTAAAAAGCCCATATGCAACTGGTTGAGAGAAATTGTCATTATTTTGGGCAGAATTATGTGAGGTTTTATGTGTATTGTTGGAAGTGCGTCTTGGTCAATTTAGCTCAGAAAAGGCAATCTGCCGCCACAGGCAAACTGCCTAATGAGCGGGCCGGCAGTGGGTATATGAGATTTGACTTCAGAAGAGTTAGAGGGTGTGTTGAGTGTCCCGTCCTTCCAGGCCGTTGGCATGGTGCAGGAGCAATAGGGTCAAAGTAGTGGAATAGGGTAGTGGATTTTTAATGAGTGTAGGGTTATTTGGAAGGTTTTCTTTTCCCCCTTTTGTATCACATGTACAATGGATTTATATTATAGTCCAGTTGGGGGCGGTAATGCAACATATTTGATGCCAACTGCAGTTTAACTCCAAAGAAGAAGGATTCCTCAACGTTAGCCCACGTGGGTTGTTGTTTCGAAGGAATCCGCGCTAGTTTAGCACCAATAACAAGAAAATCATGGGGAAAAATAAACAGACGAAACCCGCAGAGGCATTTAAACAAGGAGCTACGACTGGGCAATATCCAAGGTAACGCTGACCAGCTGGTTCGCTCTTCTTTGTCCTACAGGCTTGCTAGCTATCTAAGTTAGCATGCTAGCTATCTTGAGAGTTAGTTACACAGTTAGCAATGAGCACTCGGGAGGCCGGCGTCCCTCCAGTCCAGAATGGTCGCACCCCAAATTTGCCAATCGCCTTATTAACTGGGCGACCGCGATAAACCGCATTGTCAAGTGGCAGCGGTGCTAGTGCCGTTTTCCTCATCTGGCGACACTACAGTTGCCAGTCGGAGGCAAGACCCTTTTCAGCAGCATACCTACTCCCTCACCACTTTTTTTTTGTATATATATATCACACTCACACACAGGGTTGGGTAGGTTACTTTATAAATGTAATCCGTTAGTTGCTAGTTACCTGTCAAATTGTAATCAACGTAACTTTTGGATTACTCAAACTCAGTAACGTAGTCTGATTACATTCAGTTACGTTTAGATTACTTTCCACTTAAGAGGCATTAGAAAAAGACAAACATGTATGTTACCAATTGAACCACATCTATTGCTTTTCAATGTTAAAGTTTATATAGCTGGCCATATATGGATGTTATGTAGGCTTCTTCTAACCCATCGCTTTCTACTACATATAATAATCCGATTAAATTAGACTTGGTTTTTAATGTAAAGATATATCAGAATTCCAATAAATGTTATACCCCCTTGATCTTCAAGAATAGGACTTGGAAATGTGGAAGTATAGCATAGCTGAATTGTTTTACCTGCGCATAACCCCAAAACTATGGATTTATTACGCAGCCCTACTCTGTTTATGATTTTGTCATGGAGGGCTGATTGGGCTTATTGATTCGAGTTGAAAAATAAATGCTGCACTCATGGAAATGGCATGCTTGAGCACTACTGGAAAAGGCCAAATGCTGCATTTGCTATAGGCCTAATGTTAAACATTTTGTTGGTGGCACTTTAATGTCTTGATAATCCACAGATGAAACAATAACAACGGTCGCCCCGTCTCTGTTTTGGTAAAAAGCTGAGTGATGGGCCTGGAGAAATGTAACCACTCTCAGATTAATAGACAGAGCTGCAGTCAAAAGTTTGGACACACCTACATATTCCATGGTTTTTCTTTTTACTATTTTCTACATTGTAGAATAATAAGACATCAAACTATGAAATAACACACATGGAATCATGTAGTAACCAAAAAAGTGTTAAACAAATCAAAACAAATTTGAAATTCTTCAAAGTAGCCACCCTTTGGTTTGATGACACCGTTGCACACTTTTGGCATTATCTCAACCAGCTTCATGGGGTAGTCACCTGGAATGCATTTCAATGTGCCTTGTTAATTTGTGTAAAGTCTTTCCTTAATGCGTTTGAGCCAATCAGTTGTGTTGTGACAAGGTAGGGGTGGTATACAGAAGGTAGTCCTATTTGGTAAAAGACAAAGACCATATTATGGAAAGAACAGCTAAAATAAGCAGAGAAACAACAGTCCATCGTTACTTTAAGACTTTGAAGATCAGTCAATCAGGAAAATGTCAAGAACTTTGAAATTTTCTTCAAGTGTAGTTGCAAAAACCATCAAGCACTATGATGAAACTGTCTCTCATGAGGACCGCCACAGGAAAGAAAGACCCAGCGTTCAACAGAAACATCTCAACATCAACTGTTCAGAGACGACTGCGTGAATCAGGCCTTCATGGTGGAATTGCTGCAAATAAACCACTACTAAAAGACACCAATAAGAAGAAGAGACTTGCTTGGGACAAAAAACACGAGCAATGAACATTAGACCAGTGGAGTCCAAATTTGAGATTTGTGGTTCCAACCGCCATGTTCTTTGTGAGACGCAGAGTAGGTGAATGGATCTCTGCATGTGTGGTTCCCACCGTGAAGCATGGAGGAGGTGGTGTGGGGGTGCTTTGCTGGTGACACTGTCTGTGATTTTATTTAGAATTCAAGGCACACTTAACCAGCATTCTGCAGCGATTCGCCATCCTATCTGTTTTGCGCTTAGTGGGACTATCACTGTTTTTCAACAGGACAATGACCCAACACCTCCAGGCTGTGTAAGGGCTATTTGACCAAGAAGGAGAGTGAGGAGTGCTGCACCTGGCCTCCACAAACATCTGACCTCAACACAATTAAAATGGTTTGGGATGAGTTGGACCGCAGAGTGAAGAGGAAATCAGCCAACAAGTGTTCAGCATATGAGGGAACTCTTCAAGACTGTTGGAAAAGCATACCATGTGGAGCTGGTTGAGAGAATGCCTAGAGTGTGCAAAGCTGTCAAGGCAAAGGGTGGCTACTTTGAAGAATCTCAGATATAAAATATATTTTGATTTATTTTAAAAAAATGGGTTACTACATGTGTTATTTCTACAATGTAAAAAGAAAGAAACCCTTGAATGAGTAGGTGTCCAAACTTTTGACTGGTACTCTATACTTAAAAAAAAAAAATTCAACACTGGTACTGGAGACCTTCAGATGAGTCTTGTAAGCAAAACAGAGAACACCATTGTGTTCAATAGAGTGGTGTTAATAGTTTGTAGGCCAAACTGTTCAGATGCTACATACGATTTTGTGAGAAGACCAATTTTCGGATTTGTTTCATGGTCTGACAAAAACTGCTCTAGCTCTGCCACCTTTCACTGCAGATGCGGAAGGGCGATATCGGCGGATGCAGTAGATTGAGACGACACAGTTGTCTCTAGCTTAAACAGACAGATTTCTTTTGGGGGGGGGTACTTTTTACCCCTTTTTTTTCTCCCCAATTTTGTGATGTCAATTGGTAGTTAGTCTTGTCCCATCTCTGCAACTCCCGTACGGACTCGGGAGAGGCGAAGATCGAGAGCCATGCGTCCTCCGAAACATGACCCTGCCAAGCTGCACTGCTCGCTTAAAATAAATCCTCTTACCGCTCCAATCCCGTTAGCGGGATCAACAGCCAGTGAAAAATCAGAGCGCCATATTCAAAACCAAATCTAATAATTTCTATTTCTCAAACATAGGACTATTTTACACCATTTTATAGATACACTTCTCCTGAATCGAACCACGTTGTCCGATTTCAAAAAGGCTTTACAGCGAAAGCAAAACATTAGATTATGTTAGGAGAGTACATCGACAAAAATAACCACACAGCCATTTTCCAAGCAACTAGCATGCATCACAAATACCCAAAACACAGCTAAATGCAGCACTAACCTTTGACGATCTTCACCAGATGACACTCCTAGGACATCATGTTACACAATACATGCATTTTTTTGTTCGATAAAGTTCATATTATATATAAAAACAGCATTTTACATTGGCGCGTGACGTTCAGAAAATATTTTCCCTCAAATACTGCCGGTGGAGCAGCGCCACAATTTACAAAAATACTTGTCATAAACGTTGATACAAAATTAAACTGTCATTCAAAGAATTATAGATGAACATCTCCTTTATGCAAACGCTATGAAAGATTTCAAAAAAGCTTCACGAGGAAAGCAATCTTTGCAATAATCTGAGTACTGAGCTCAAAAAAAATACACTAGGCTATACACATAGCCGCCACCTTGGGGACATCTAAAATCATACATTGCATTAGAAATATTCCCTTACCTTTGATCATCTTCATCAGAAGGCACTTCCAGGAATCCCAGGTCCCCAACAAATGTTGTTTTGTTCGATAAAGTCCATAATTTATGTCCAAATAACTCGTTGTTCGCGCGTTCAGTAAGCTACTCCAAATGTAGGAAGCGCGCGGACGATGTCACCACGAAAAGTAAAGAAAAGTTGTATTTAAGTTCGTTCAAACATGTCAAACGTTGTAAAACATCAATCTTTAGGGCCTTTAGAACGTGAAGATTCAGTAATATTTCAACTGGACGGTTCTTGTGTCTTGAAAAAGCTTTTGGAACGGAGGATCCGCCCTCATGAATGCGCCCCAATGAAGTGATGTCATTCCTTTGGTGACCAAGTTCCCAGCCTTCTCATTCGGTCTCTGTTCATCGTAGACGACTCAAACAACTTTGTAAAGACTGTTGACATCTAGTGGAAGCCGTAGGAAGTGCACAATTATTACTATGTCACTGTGTATTCAATAGGAAACGACTTGAAGAGAGCCCATGCATCCAGATTTCCACTTCCTGGTAGGATTTCTCTCAGGTTTTTGCTTGTCATATGAGTTCTGTTATACTCACAGACATCATTCAAACAGTTTTAGAAACGTCAGTGTTTTCTATCCAAATCTACTAATAATATGCATATCCTAGCTTCTGAGTTTGAGTAGGAGGCAGTTTAATATGGGCACATATTTTTCCCGAAATTGTCAATACTGCCCCCTATCCTTAAGTAGCTGTAAGAGGATATTATTAACCCGGAAGCCAGCCGCACCAATGTGTCCGAGGAAACAGTTTACAACTGGCGACCGAAGTCAGCGTGCCTGTGCCTGGCCTGCCACAAGTCGCTAGAGCACGATAGGGCAAGGACATCCTGGCCAGCCAAACCCTCCCCTAACCTGGATGACGCTGGGGCAATTGTGCGCTGACTCGTGTCTCCTGGTCGCGGCCGGCTGCAACACAGCCCGGGATCGAACCCGAGTGTAGTGACGCCTCTACCACAGTGATGCAGTGTCTTAGACTGCTGCGCCACTCGGGAGGCCTAAACAGACAGATTTTGATGAGGATTTGTTTATTATGTTAATAATTTTTCTGCAGGGGCATGACCAGTGTAGGCTAAGGGTTAAGCTTGAAAAGCTGGTGAATGGCTGCTTCCTGGGATTAAAGGAGAAAGTCTTCTGTAAAGAAAGACTTCTGCTATAAGGCCATCTGTATTTATCTTTTAATCCTGTCATCTCGGTTTTCATTTGAAGCATCTTTTTATCCTTTGCTTGTTTGTAACAATTGCAAAGACATTGGCAACTTTGTATTTGTAGTCAACTTCGTTCTGAAGTTATCAGCGGTCACAGAGAGAATGAAGTTGCTTATCTATATGTTCAGCTGAGATCTTCTGTGTATAATGTGACCATAGATGCTTTTTTGCCCTTCTAACGACGCACTTACAGTAGCTGTTCTACAAGTGGTCTGAGGCAGCTGTTAAATAATGAGCGTTTTCAAGTGCAGTTTTAGAAATGATGGATTTGGGAGATTTAACGATGCTCCTACTAAGTTTCTAAAGTTTAATTTAGCTTTGAGATGCTTTTGGCAAACCGGGCCCAGGGCCACCGTGTGACGGCTAAAGTGACTGGATTTAAAATACTTTCTTAACTCGCCAAAGTAAAGATGTTGCTAGAGTGCTGACAAATTTTTATCTGTATGCTCAAGCTTCTATTTCTCACAAATATATCAAATATTTTGAGGACTTTATTTAACGGCAAACCAGTTATGGTCCATGCAAATGCGTCTGATGCACATGCCGCTCGTAGTGCACATTCAACGCATGCGCGTGTACCCGAGATGGCCAAAACATAATGCTGCCACAAATGACCATGTGACCAAATATTGTGATGACTTCTTGTTTACACATTATTTTACTTAGACTAAATAAATCTTTATTTTTCCATAAATGAATTGCCCCTCTAGCAAGAAGCCTAAACGAGATGGCAAGCCCAGACAGAAGGAACATCTTGAGCAGATTCCCTTCCGCCTTCGAGAGATTATGAAAAGCAAGGAGAGGATGAAGATGGGGCCCAGCAAGACCAAGAAGATGAAGAAAGGTCAGTCATCATGGAATTCTAACCTTTAATATTGTTCTAAATCCTTGATTAGGCCTATACATGAATGCCCGTAGTATTAGCGAAGGTATTTGATACTTATAAAAATTGACTTGCCTTTCTTAAAAGTTGAATTGACGCTCTGTCTTCCAGTACTCCTCATTTTCTGTCCTGTTCCTTATATTCTTTACTTGGATCCCATTAGCTGACGCCATCGTCCTCACTCCCAAACCCAAGCCAGGGGACGCTACAATCGGAGATATCCCTGTTCCACACTTCCGTAGAAAGAAGAAAGAGAGTGAGAAGGCATACCTGCGGAGGATGGGCAACGAGGCGCAGCACGTCCTCTTCCTCACCAAGAACCAGATAGAGAGACAGCCGGAGAGGGAGCTAGAGGAGCAGGAGAAACCTGCTGGCACCGGGAAATGCAAGTCTGACAAGAAGAAAGAGTGAGTGGAGCCAGACAAACATTCTGTCCCTCAATTCCAACCCAACCCCTAGCCCCTCCTTTCACATAGGCCTACACTTTTGTTTAAACATTTTTGGACTTTGTTGTTTATTGGTTTAACGCAGAGTTTCCCAAACTAGGGGTCGCAAGAGAAACACTGAAATAGAAGGGGGGGGAAATGCTTTGGTTCATAGAACCGGGGTTACATCAGTAGCAGCTAGATGCAGTTGTAATAAACAGCAGCTTCTTTTTTTCTTCCGACACATGTGGCTCTATCTATTGAACGGTTTAAGCTACATCACTGAAAGTTAAGACTCTAAGGAACATGCATGTGTCTTCACCATGCCCACAATCCGGGCAGGACTCATTAGAACAGAGTATACAAGACCAGGCACTACATCAGACTGGAGAAAAAAGAACATCAATGTTCTTTTTCTGCACAGAAGATCATACAACATTATTGCCTGATGATCTTTTGAACTTCCCAATGCCTTTCTAATGCATTTGTCACTTCAAACCATACTTTCTTCAGATTGAAATACTGTCAAGGGTAGAGGTCGACCGATTATGATTTTTCGATGCTGACGCCGATTATTGGAGGACCAAAAAAAAAAAACACTACCGATTAATCGGCTGATATTTATTTGTAATAATGACAATGACAACAATACTGAATGAACACTTTTATTTTAATATAATACATAAAATGCATTTTGCCTCAAATAAATAATAAACCGTGTTCAATTTGGTTTAAATAATGCAAAAACAAAGTGTTGGAGAAGAAAGTAAAAGTGCAATATGTGCCATGTAAAAAAGCTAACGTTGAAGTTCCTTGCTCAGAACATGAGAACATATGAAAGCTGGTGGTTCCTTTTAACATGAGTCTTCAATATTCCCAGGTAAGAAGTTTTAGGTTGTAGTTATTATAGGACTATTTCTCTCTATACCATTTGTATTTCATATACCTTTGACTATTGGATGTTCTTATAGGCACTTTAGTATTGCCAGTGTAACAGTATAGCTTCCATCCCTCTCCTCGCCCCTACCTGGGCTCGAACCAGGAACGCATCGACAACAGCCACCCTCGAAGCATCGTTACCCATCGCTACACAAAAGCCACGGCCCTTGCAAAGCAAGAGGAACAACTACTACAAGGTCTCAGAGCGAGTGACGTTTGAAACGCTATTAGCGCGCACTTCGCTAACTAGCTAGCCATTTCACATCGGTTACACCAGCCTAATCTCGGGAGTTGATAGGCTTGAAGTCATAAACAGCGCAATGCTTGAAGCATTGCGAAGAGCTGCTGGCAAACGCACGAAAGTGCTGTTTGAATGAATACTTACGAGCCCGCTGCTGCCTACAGTCAGACTGCTCTATCAAATATCAAATCATAGACTTAATTATAACATAATAACACACAGAAATACAAGCCTTAGGTCATTAATATGGTCAAATCCGGAAACTATCATTTTGAAAATAAAACATTTATTCTTTCAGTGAAATACGGAACCGTTCCGTATTTTATCTAACGGGTGGCATCTATAAGTCTAAATATTCCTGTTACATTGCACAACCTTCAATGTTATATCATAATTACGTAAACCTCTGGCAAATTAGTTCGCAACGAGCCAGGTGGCCCAAACTGCTGCATATACCCTGACTCTGCGTGCAATGAACGCAAGAGAAGTGACACAATTTCCCTAGCTTAATATTGCCTGCTAACATGAATTTCTTTTAACTAAATATGCAGGTTTAAAATATATATACTTCTGTGTATTGATTTTAAGAAAGGCATTGATGTTTATGGTTAGGTACATTCGTGCAACGATTATGCTTTTTTCGCAAATGCGCTTTTAAATCATACCCCGTTTGGCGAAGTTGGCTGTCTTTGTTAGGAAGAAATAGTCTTCATAGTTCGCAACGAGCCAGGCGGCCCAAACTGCTGCATATACCCTGACTCTGTTGCACAGAACGCAAGAGAAGTGACACAATTTCCCTAGTTAAAAGAAATTCATGTTACCAGGCCATATTAACTAAATATGCAGGTTTAAAAAAATACTTATGTATTGATTTTAACAAAGGCGTTGATTTTTATGGTTAGGTACACATTGGTGTAACGACAATGCTTATTTCGCGAATGCGCTTGTTAAATCACCTGTTTAGCGAAGTAGGCTATGATTCAATGAGAAATGAACAGGCACCGCATCTATTATATGCAACGCAGGACAAGCTAGTAGTTAACTAGTGATTGTGTAGTTAACTAGTGATTATGATAAGATTGTTTTTTATAAGATACGTTTAATGCTAGCTAGCACCTTACCTTGGCTCCTTGCTGCACTCGCATAACAGGTAGTCAGCCTGCCACGCAGTCTCCTCATGGAGTGCAATGTAATCGCCCATGATCGGTGTCCAAAAATGCAGATTACCGATTGCTATGAAAACTTGAAATCGGCCCTAATTAATTGGCCATTCCGATTAATCGGTCGACCTCTAGTCAATGACCATGTTAATTATCCCCGTGTGATAATAAAATTGACAAACTATCCAACCCCTTCAGATCTACAGTAGTGTCTGGAAGGAGGGGTTAGAGGTTGATTTGAAATGAAGCCTTTGTATTTAGTCTAAAATGTAGTGGTCTCAAATTTCATCCGTAATCGTTTGTCCTCTCCTGTGTGACTGCAGATATGATAAAAGCCGGCTGGACAGGCTACATAAGAAGAAACTGGACAGGCGGGAAGAGAAGGCAGAAAACGACATGTTCATAGGTATGTATGGATTCTCAGCAGAGCATGCTGTATATCAGGTAATTAGAGATGTGTACATGCTGCCACCATCTTATTCTCTATCCCTTAACTTTTAGATGAAGTTGCCTTTGGAGAAGTTGCCATGGCACCACCGACTCTGAGTATCAAGCCCAGGAAGGCACTGATCAAGCCCCAGGTAAGTGTGTGCATGTGAGTATGTAAAAAGAGCTATCCTCATTTTAATTATCACTCCCCAGAGGGGTATACTACGATGGAAGCTAGATTACTCGGGATTTGCTGAAGCTAGCTTGCTTCGGTTAGCTAAACATTCCAGCTCAGGCTTTATCCATGTTACAAAGGTGGATATTGATCGTGCACCTGCCGCCTGCTCATGCCGAGCTTGTTACCGTGTGCTCATGCCGCACAAGGCTAAGTTATACAAAAGGTTTACTTTGCGTGAAGTTTCAAGTGCCTCTTGTCATTACTAAATGTATAATGGGATACCTTTTTTTATGAATAAAATATTTAATTAGTCCTCTTCCTCAAATGACGAGCATGATGACGAGAGGGAGGGAATCTGATTTAATTGTTCCTCAACTCGCGGCTCAGGCACTGGGCTCCCCAGTGGCGCAGCGGTCTAATGCACTGCATCTCGGTGCTAGAGGCGTCGCTACATCCGGCCGTAATTGGGAGTCCCATAGGGCGGCCCGCAATTGGCCCAGCGGCGCCCAGGGTTGGCTGGTGTAGGTCGTGATTGTAAATAAGACTGTGTTCTTAACTGACTTGCCTAGTTAAATAAAGGTTAAATAAAAGTAAAAGTTAATTAAAATAAAAAAAATAATTCAGGTTAAGTGGAGTTAGCCCTGACTTAGACTGACCCGGAGCAGGTTCATTCTGAAGGATTCGTTGCCTGGTTAAAAGGTGAGCCACTTTAGTGTCACCGGTTATCCTGAGTTGAACTCTTGAGTTGACCAGTGTTAGCTCGCTAACTCCTCTATCTCACGTCGTAGTACACCACTCTGGCATCTTAGAGTAGTGCTGATCTAGGATCAGTTTTGCCTTTTAGATCCCAATGAATAAGATGTAAAAAATATATTTCACCTTTATTTTGACCGGGAAGTCATACTGAGACTAGGGTCTCTTTTACAGATGAACCCTGCATAAATACTATACATCAAATGTATACAAAATTACGAACCTTTTAAGAAATAGACACATTTATCAACATTGAGGTCTCCGATCATTACTCTGAATGGTCCAGGGGTGGACCAGAACATCTCATTTCAGTGAGTCCTGTAAGTTATTCCACACAAAGGGCACAAAAAAAGAAAAACGCAGCTTTACCCAACTCTATGGAGAACGACGGGGCCAAACCCAGTCTTGGGCTTGGTTTATCTACAAAGCCCTCATGGAGACATTTCATATCTATTGTCGTTAAATCAATTTAGACTTACAAATGACCAAACCCAGTCTTAGGCTTACTCTCTCCTTACATACAAAGAGGCCCAACCCACTTTTTGATACAAAAGACAATGGTGAGTTCTATAACCATCACCAGTAATAAACCTAAGGGCACAATGGAAAACAGCATCTAGTAGTTTAAGTGTAGATTATGCTGCATGCATATAGATAATATCCCCAGAATCTATAATAGACATAAGTGGCCTGGACAACTTCCTTCCTATTAACAAAAGTCAGACATGCTTTGTTTCTGTAAGAGAACACAACCTTGAAAATTAACTTTATCAGCTCATTGACATGTTTTTATAAATGACAGTTTGTCATCAAGCCAGATACCAAAATATTTGTAGGAAGGAACTCGCTCAATTTGTGTACTGTTCAAACTAGTCATTTACACATTGTATTTAAATCTGGGTTATGGGAAAAAGCATGTTTTGCATTTAGCATTAAGTTTAGATCCAATAATAACCTCTGCAGTGCTTGAAAATCAGACTTCAAATGTGAAAAGGATTGGCCAACTGATGGAACAATGCAATAAAACACAAATGAAATATATGTATTTTACAGCATTACCAATGTTATTTATATATACTGAACAAAAATATAAACACAACATGCAACAATTGGAAAGATTTTACTGAGTTCATATAAGGAAATCAGTCAATTGAAATTAATTAATTAGGCCCTAATCTATGGATTTCACATGACTGGGCAGGGGCGCAGCCATGGTGGGCCTGAGAGAGCATATGCCCACCAATCAGAATGAGTTTTATCACACACAAGGAATTTATTATAGACAAAAATATTCATCAGGTGTCCAGGTGGCTGGTCTCAGACGATCTCGCAGATAAAGAAGCCAGATGTGGAGGTCCTGGGCTGGCGTGGTTACACCAGGTCTGCGGTTGTAAGGCCGGTTGGATGTACTGCTAAATTCTCTAAAATAATGGAGGTGGCTTATCGTAGAGAAATTAATATTAAATTCTCTTGCAACAGCTCTGGTGGACATTCCTGCAGTCAGCATGCCAGTTGCACGCTCCCTCAACTTGAGACATCTGTGGCGTTGTGTGACAAAATTGCTAATTTTAATGGCCTTTTATTGTCCCCAGCACAAGGTGCACCTCTGTAATTATCATGCTGTTTAATCAGCTTCTTGATATGCCGTAACTGTCAGGTGGATAGATTATCTTGGCAAAGGAGAAATGCACACTAACAGGGATGTAAACAAATGTGTGGACACTATGAGAGAAATAAGCTTTTTGTGTTTATGTAACATTTTATTTCAGCTCATGAATCATGGGACCAACACTTTACATGTTGCATTTATATTTTTGTTCAGTATAGATTGTAAACAGTATTGGGCTGAGTATCGAACCTTGGGCCACCTCTTTATGCGGGGCTTCCGAGTGGCGCAGTGGTCTAAGGCACTGCATCTCAGTGCAAGAGGCGTCACTGCAATCCCTGGTTCGAATCCAGGCTGCATCGTGATTGGGTGTCCCATAGGGCGGTGCACAATTGGCCCAGCGTCGTCCGGGTTTGGCTGGGGTAGGCCGTCATTGTAAATAAGAATTTGTTCTTAACTGACTTGCCTAGTTAAATAAAGGTTAAATAAAAATTATAATAATAATTATGTAACTCAAAGCTCTCAGATTTGACCCCATCTACTTCGATGGCCTGAGTTCTGACATTGAGATAATTATGAAACCATTGGCAAGTATCAGTACCCAACGCTATGGAGGACAGCTTATTCAACAGAATAACATGGTCTACAGTATCAAAAGCTTTTAACAAGTCTACAAACATGGCAGCACAATTCTTTCTATCTAAGTCATTTGTAAGATAATTTACAACAAGCATGGTAGGCGAAGTGGTGCTATGTTTAGGTCTGAATCCGGATTGATTAACATAGAAAATAACTTGGTTTGTTGACCAATGATTTTTGTAATTTTGCAGGATAAGGGAGCCTGGAAATGGGTCAATAATTATTATTATCGAGATCACCACTAGCCCCGCCCTTATGGAGTGTTATCACAAAAGCTGCTTTCGACACTTATGGAATATTTCCTGACAGTGTGTTACTGTGCCAGCAATGAGGGGCACTGCATACTTAAGCAAATACGGGTCAGCCCCTAATGATTTCTTGGTGGCAATAGCTAATAAGGCAGCAATAACTTATTTCTGTGATTTGCCAAAAAGAAAAACCCTGACTACCATTTCCCAAGTCACGTGTGATTGACTGACCAATGGTTCTAATATTTTCGCAAGACAAGGGAGCCTGGAAATGGGTAGATAATTATCAAGATCACTACTCTCCCCGTCCTTATGGAGTGGTAGCACAAAAGCTGCATACCACACTTTTGCAATAATTCCACGGATGATCCTAGATCAGCACTCCTACCTTGAGACGCTTTATGAATAAAGGCTCAGATGAATGGCTCTAGACTATTGAATAATGTTAGTCCTTCTTCTCTCTCTCCCTTCCAGGGTGTGTGTAAGGGTCTCCTGCTGAACTCTCTGCTCGGCCAGACCCAGTTCTCCACAGCCAAGCCATCCATGGCCAGGCAGAGGATGATGGAGGAGGAGAGGCAGCGGGTGGTGCAAGCCTACCGCCACCTGAAGAAACAGAAGCAGCATCAGCAAGAGGCCAAAGCAGCTGGGATAGAGAAGCTAAAGAACCTCCAGTGAGACTCCAGTGGTCCTATTCTCTGCCTTGCTCCCCCAAGGTGTGCACTTCTCACTTACACTGCCCAAATAGAGTGATGCAACATTTTTTTATGTGGCTCTATACTCCAGCTATTTTTATTTGAGATCAGGTGACAGTATTCCAATATTCCTTGTACACAATGACTACATCAAGCTTGTGACTCTACAAACTTGTTGGATGCATTTACAGCTTGTTTTGGTTGTTTCACATTACATGTTGTCCAATAGGAAGTGATTGGTGAATAATGTATTTTGTTTGACTCACTTTTATTGTAAGACTAGATTACGTTTGTGAACACTTCTGCATTAATGTGGATGCTACCATAATTATGAATGAATGATCAGTGAGAAAGTTAGAGGGTCAAAGATCATACCCTCCAAATATGTTTGTCACCCATTATTGGGAATGGTGAGAGCTTGACATGCTTTGTTTTAGCCTCTAACTTTCTCACTCATCATTATTCATGATTAAGTCATGTTTTTTCTTAATCATGGCATTATCAGGATTGATTTAGAAGTGTTCAGAAACATCTTATCTACTCACTTAGAAAATAAAATGACTCCTTTCAGTAAATCAGATAAATATGAAAATACCCTCAAATTAGAGGTGACATTCTGTACTGTCACCTGATATGAACATTTTATCTCAAATCCAAAATGCTGGAGTATAGAGACACATTTTAAATTGTGTGGACTGGTGTAAGAAATATGGTGGAAAGTCTGTAAACCCCTGTAGCCTATGCTTAAATCAATGCTTTTTAATTAAATGGAGGTGAGTGAGGAAGTGCACATTTCAGGGTGAAAGATTGGGAATTTGGCTGCATTGAAGATGAAGCACCAAATCTAAGTGGAACCACATGGAGGGGACAAGGGTTAGCTCATCTGATCACCAAGCAGTTCATATTCCTTTCCCAATCTACAGTGAGTTTTTGTGGACACTGGGATGGATTCTGGCTAGTATTGAAAGGACCAGACCTGCACATATGGACTGATTCACTGTTTCTCCTTGAATAAGTAGCTTTCCTTCCTACCTACCTGCAGGCCTTGCCATTTATGTCAGGTACTTCTGACTGTCAGTGCCACTGTTTTCTGTATTAACTATCTTCTCTTGTGGCAATGTATGACTGCTATGACATGGACTAAATTATGACTCTTTGGGGACTTTAAAACCTCAAACTTTTCCATGCAGTTTGGATGGAATGAACCACATACAGTGCCTTCAGAAAGTATTCAGACCCCTTGACTTTTTCCATATTTTCTTACGTTCGAGTTTTTCTAAAATTGATTAAATTGATTTTCCCTCATCAATCTACGCACAATACCCCATAATGACAAAGCAAAAACAGGTTTTTAGAATTTTTTGCTTATTTATTCTAAGTATCACATTTACATAGATATTCAGACCCTTTACTCAGTACTTTGTTGAAGCACCTTTGGCAGCAATTACAGCATCAAGTCTTCTTGGGTATGACGCTACAAGCTTGGCACACCTGTATATGGGGAGTTTCTCCCAGTCTTCTCTGCAGATCCTCTCAAGCTCTGTCAGGTTGGATGGGGAGCGTTGCTGCACAGCTATTTTCAGGTCTCCAGAGATGTTCGATCGGGTTCAAGTCCTGGTTCTGGCTGGGCCACTCAAGAACATTGAGACTTGTCCCGAAGCCCCTCCTGCATTGTCTTGGCTGTGTGCTTAGGGTTGTTGTCCTGTTGGAAGGTGAACCTTTGCCCCAGTCTGAGGTCCTGAGCGCTCTGGAGCAGGTTTTCATCAAGGATTTCTCTGTACTTTGCTCCATTCATCTTTGCCTCAATCCTGACGAGTCTCCCAGCCCCTACCTCTGAAACACATCTCCACAGCATGATTCTGCCATCACCATGCTTCACCGGAGGGATGGTGCCAGGTTTCCTCCAGATGTGACTCTTGGCATTCAGGCCAAATATTTCAATCTTGGTTTCATCAGACCAGAGAATCTTGTTTCTCATGGTCTGAGTCTTTAGATGCCTTTTCGTAAACTCCAAGCGGTCTATCATGTGCCTTTTACTGAGAGTGGCTTCCGTCTGGCCGCTCTACCATACAGGCCTGATTAGTGGAGTGTTGCATAGATGGTTGTCCTTCTGGAAGGTTCTCCCATCTCCACAGAGGAAGTCTAGAGCTCTGTCAGTGACCTTCGGGTTCTTGGTCACCTCCCTGACCAAGGCCCTTCTACCCTGATTGCTCAATTTGGCCGGGCGGCCAGCTCTAGCATGAGTCTTGGTGGTTCCAAACGTCTTCAATTTAAGAATGATGGAGGCCACTGTGTTCTTGGGGATCTTCAATGCTGCAGAAATGTTTTGGTACACTTCCCCAGATCTGTGCCTCAACACAATCCTGTCTCGGCGCTCTATGGACAATTCCTTAGACCTCATGGCTTGGTTTTTGCTTTGACATGCACTGGCAACTGTGGGACCTTATATTGACAGGTGTTTGCCTTTCAAAACCATGTCCAATCATTTGAATTGACCGCAGGTGGACTCCAACCAAGTTTAGGAAACATCTCAAGGATGATCAATGTAAACAGGATGCTCCTGAAGCTTAATTTTGAGTCTGATAGCAAAGAGTCTGAATACTTATGTAAATAAGGTATTTCTTTTTTTATATTTAATAACTTTTCAAAACTGTAACTTTTTGTTTTGTCATTATGGGGTATTGTGTGTAGATTAGAGGATGATTTTATTTTTTAAATCCATTTTAGAGTAAGGTTGTAACAAAGTGGGAAAAGTCAAGGGGTCTGAATACTTTCCAAAGGCACTGTATTTACGGCCCTGCTGTTCCGAGCAAGAAAAGTTTGCATTCCCACTAGGTGGTAGTCAGGACAGAAACATCATCGGGGTGCTTGTTGTTATGTTATTAGTAATAATAATGATTATTTCTCGAGCGAATGTGGTATTGTTTTGAATAAAATGTAAAATTGTAACTGCATACGGTTCCCAAATCATTAGGCTATAGCCTGTGTCATTTCTGCAGGTGCTGTTTATGTTATATTTGTTGCCAGTATGGCAAGTGGCTCAAATAATGTATTTCAATTGTATTTGTACAGAGATGGTAGTTTCACCACTCTTTAGTTCTAAAATCACATCAGACAGGTGTGATTTTTTTTCAATGCAGAGGAGCTAATAATTGCATAGCCAGTAGTTAATCTATAGGGGAGCTAATTGTAGAGGTTGGGCAGTAGGTAAGGCAGGGGTTTTCTTTTGTTAGACCTACGTAACAGACTCCCTCCACATATCTTAATGTCCCCAAGCCTAAATAAATCAGCCCGGGACCCTCTGTTTACATCTGCAATCCCAAAAAAGGTTGATTTTACAAGACATGAAAGGACCCATTGTCTGAGGATCTTTGGCCTGGGGAACAACTAATGCAGCCGGCCGGACCTAGATATTTCTAGCTGGTTTGTTTAGAGCTTCTGCTGTGTAAGAATCTACAAACATCTCAGGTTACATGGACTTGTTGATATACTTTCTTTAAACCGAAAACCAATATTTACAAACCTTTACAAATCTTTGTTGGCCCTTTTTTTTCCCCTCCCCGCTTTATCATCCCTGTGACAAAGTGACCGTGTACAGCTATACAGAAATAATAGATTATTGAACACACTCTTCTACTGACTGTGGATGGATGAACTCTGCTGTTTAATCAGTTTGACTGTGGCCACACCTTTGAATATGCCTGATGTTGTGTAGGTCTGTCGAGTGTGTTGTCATGGTGACAGTAAATCCCTGTTGCCTAGTGAGAGAGACTGGACAGGTGGTTGTGATTTCTAGTGAAGGCTGGCTGACTGGACTGTATCTGCTAAGCTCAATGACCAATATCTTCATTGCTCATAGTTTCAGGGGGGTACTGTACCATAGAATTACATGTGAATAATCTCTATGTACCTTTTCAAGCCTTCATGTACCTTAGTCATTCAAGGGTAATTTTGAACACTAGTAGTGATTCACATGAAGTTTCTGTTCTGTAGATCAAGACTCAGCCTTTTATTTTCAGTTGAAGTTATTAAGCAGGGACGTGTTTGCTCAGGAAGAAGTAAACAGTAACATATGGAATGTTGCAGATGCAGTGGAAATGTCATGAATAGAGCTGACATGATTCCTTGTACTCTGTCAGAAATGCATGTCTGTTCTGCACAATCTATTTCTATTTGAATGGACTACTGCGCATGAACCAGGAATTCCCCATTGCTCCTTGTCTGTTTGGAATCTGTCTCCATGGAAATAACTCATCAGTTATCCGTTATGGGTTAGGGCTGTAATCTATGACCCATCATATTGGTGTGGTCAGGAGGTTCAACCACACTGTTGATATTTTTTAAATCAGAAAACAAGAGGCAAGGTGTGTCCCAAATGGCTCCCTGTAAAGTGCACTACTTTTGACATGGGCCCTGGTCAAAAGCACTGCACTATAAAAGGAATATGAGCCATTTGGGACATAACTGCAGTCTTTCTAGAGGTAATCTAGAGTAACTTTTTGGTCTTTATCTATGACATGTATATACTCTGTGTTCTTGAAGTGTTGACCTAGCTGTAACAATGAGATACATGGGGACTCGCTAGGTAATGATTTGCAGGTGGTCTGTCCTATTCCTAACCATGTCTCATTTGTGTAAATGTAATTATGTATACATTCAAACAGGGCACACACGTCTTCACTGGGGTTCTAGTCCACAGAAACCTGCTGTTTATCACTGAGTTATGTAACTGAAAAGCTATTGTGAAGTTTTTATTTTAACCTTGATTTTAATATTTTTCCTATACTCTGACCATTTGCAGCACCAGTTTCTTACTAATCTAAAACTCTCCATCCAAAAACAGTCATGCTATTGAAATGACAGATTGGGCCTTTAAGCGTTCAACATAATGCTGACTCATGTCTGCATGCATCTGACCAGTTTGTTTGTTTGCTATTAATGACCCCTAGAGTCTTCTCAATTCTGCAGCCTACTTGTCTCCTCTGTGTTTCCATGTGTTAACGATCCCAGGGCTGCTGACTGACTGAACAACACAGCCCCGCACAGGTCACGAGGAGATGAGTGGGTGGGTGAGGAAGAGGTTTCTCAGCCTGCTGCTGCTAGGCAGCCATAGCTCAATGAGAGTAATTTTGTGTGTTTGTGTACGCCTGTGTGTGCAGTGACAAATTACACATTAATAAATATCATATAGCTACTTCTCCCAGTGGGAAGGGAGAACTCATTTTAATGAAGTGAACAAGAGGGCAGCTGCCTCAACCCAGACTGGGCCATGTTTAGTGAAAAATCAAATAATACTGTGTGAATAGAATATGGCTCTGAACTTGTATTTTTTTACACAGCTGCTACTCTATTCATACAGCTGTTACCATTACCCATATACTTTTATATCCTGTGTAATATAGAAAATATAACAAACGTTCTTGTGTAGGTTGGTTGTGAGAGTGCTCTACTCGCAGCCCACTCAACTCCTTTTATATAACATGTACTCCTGCCTTCTAGCCCTGGATACCTCTGGATGGAAGACTTTTCTTGATGAATACACTGACATGACTCACTGGTTTCATAACCACAAGGACTTACCGCATCTTGAATCGATGTTTTCATCTCATTTACATTTTAGTCATTTAGCAGACGCTCTTATCCAGAGCGACTTACAGTAGTGGATGCATACATTTCATACATTTTTTTTTTTTTTTTTAATTTTTTTTTTCATAATCTCAAATGGCACCCTTTATAGTGTACTACTTTTGACCAGAGCCCATAGGGGATATGCTGCCATTTGGGATGGACACTATCTACTGCATTAATGTACTGCATCATTCCACTGCCCAACAAAACTCGTATTATGAATCCTGTTCTCATATCCTTCTGGCTTGATTGAGGGGGATACACATATTCAGGTTCTTAGTTTCAGCTACTTCATTCAAGGAGAGTCTGATCTCTATCAAAAGCAGTGTGGTTGGATAGTATACACGAGTGGACATGCAGTGTGTATCTGTGCAGTATTTATTTCATTTATGTTTAACCTTTATTTTAACAGGAAAGACCTATTGAGACCTAGGTCTCTTTTACAAATGCACCCTGTATATACAACAAATATACACATACCTAACATGTATAATACAAAAACACAGTCACAGGCTCCCCAAATCACCCAGAAAAACATTCCTCCACAACTATGCAGTGTGCCTGTGTGTAAAGTTGTATGTATCTGTGTAGTATGCAGTGTAGAGCTCTGCTATCTGAGCCCGATGGGCCCCGAGATTATGCTTTGGGTTATTTTTTTATTTATTTATTTGTTATCAATTACTAGGTTTACAGGTAGGGCTCGGATATCACAAAATTGATCATTAACATTTGAAGCTTGTGCTCTGCTGCGCAGTACACATCATGGTGTCAGAAGTGCGTCAACCTCGTCAAATATAATACCAGAACATTGTCCACAGGAGAGATTATGTTCTAAGTGAAATACTTTTTATTTTATGATCATGTTTAGTATTGTGTTTTTATTGATGTGTGTGTTGTATTGTGCAGTGCTCATTTGAAAAAGAAACTTGGTCTCAATGACATCCTGTATTAAAGGTAAATAATTACAATTGTGTGTAGTGGTATGTAGTGATCTGTTTAGTAGCAGTGGCGGCTCCTCAGAGGAGGAAGGGGAGGACCATACTTAACTTTGTTTCACTATTTTTATGAAATTCATTATCATTTTTAGATAAAAGCATACTAAATATATTATTTTGGTTTTATTAATTTATTGCCACGGGGCCTGCCGTAACAGCTAGCTGCTGACTGTACAATGTACTGCATGATTGTAGCGGGTTTACTACTGTGTTAGTTCTAGTAGCTATGTTGACTATGACGTAGCAGCGACGTAGGCTGTGTACCGGTTAGGGTTTTTTATTTGCCTGGTTAGACAGCTGATGTGTTGTGCACTGAAGTCCACTTGCGAAGGGAAAAGGTGAGAGGAGGAGAGCGTGTAGATGCGAGAAGGAATTTTACAACGATCAAAGGGATCATGCTGTTTGTATGTGGCTGCTATGAAAGTGAACTGTGCGTGTGATCAGGGGTGTATTCATTCCACCGATTCTGTTAAAACATTTCTGAAACGGTGATAAACATACCTGAATTCGTCCAAACTCTTGTTTGCAACACTTGGACTAATGATTACAGCCAGTGGCATGGATGCCAAGGGAAGCCAGGCTTCCCCCCCCCAAAATGTAACAAGAAAAAAAGTTTCATCTCTGTGTTTCATAAATTTCCTTCATTTTGCAAGAGGCTGAATATATCTCACCGGAGAAAGCATCTGAGCGAATGGAACAGCGCCCCTCTGTCTCAGTATGTGTAGTATATTTAGCTGATGCGGTCTAGTCAGAAAGAGTATGACATTGTTGCTGCCAATAGCATTGAATGCAAGGGAAGCCAGAGAGCATTTGGCCTCTAAAAATAAAATAATGGCCAATCAAAGTTGACCTAAACAGTGAGCTCAACTGTGAATGGTCCTGGCGCACCAACAAAAAAAAAGTGTCAAACTGGGAGCCAGTTTGAATTTGGCTTCAGACCAATCACATCACAGGTGAAACGTCATTGACAGAAAAAAACTTGAATTGTTGCATCTCGTTGTTGTGCTCCGGTGGCTAGCTAGTTAGCTAAAATTGTCCCTTTCCTAAATTAACCATTTATGGAGATAGGGATTTGGACGTGGTTTTACTTAATTCTCCTTACTGGCCAATGATTTATAGCGGCGATTCTGATCCAACCATAAATGTATACATTGTGCCCCTGGCCTGAGGATGGAGGTTCAACATGTAGCTAGATGTAGTATGCTAATGTTAATTAGCTGGCCTGGTGTATCGTTGCCCATGAAAGTAAGTTAGGCTAGCGAGCAAGTATTTTAGCCAGGTAGCCTAGGACAACACAAACTAAAAGTGTGTACTGTATGACAGAGTCATAGACAGTTTAGGCAATATGAAAGAGGATAGTATTGGCGTTTCTCTACAAGTAGGGTGAGTCAACATTTTTTTTTTTTTCTACTTGCGCGCAAGAAATCAGTACTATGGACAGCCACATATTTAGCTTACGTTGATTGGACAGTAGTTTTTGATATCTTTTAGTTGTCACTATATTAGACTAAGCATAGGTGATTAGATGGTGCTGGAATAGTGGAGGCAGATCCTGTTTTCTTTGACTTGCGATAACTCGGGTTCTAAAGCAATAGTTTAGTAGTCCGAAAATGTCTGAAACATTACCTTACTTGACCATGCTATAGGTCATGTAACTGACAAGCAATATGTTTTGTGGACTTCACCGGAGAGATGATGTTCTCCGGTTTTGTAATGAAACAAATGTGGTTGAATTTATTCTGCCACTGTGTCATCTTATTGTCTCGGTCTTCTATATCACGGTATATGAACTAACAGGTTATAGAGCAAACAATGCAATTATCACAACACATAGGTTGTAATATGGCTTTTTTCCTGGATTGGCTTCCCCAGGGATTTTACGCACACACCTCTACTGATATCACCCTAGATCAGCTAGATGCAGGCAAGTGTTTCTCGACCTGTGCACCTACGTTGTAAACATTCATAGGCCAGGTTGTAGCAACCTCATGATGGGTATAGAGAGAATTTGAGTATCATGTAGTAATTTAAACCTATCGATTGTTACATTGAACTGGGTGAATGGAATATGAATGACTCCAATATGCTGTAATAGAAATAAGGCCATGTTCATAAAAAAAAATATCATCATCTTAAACGGCACAGACCGCCGTGTGTGTGGTATGCATGTGCTTGTGTGTGAATCAGGAACACTGATGCACGCACACACACACACATCCCTGTCGGAGGCCCCATCAGGCAAAGAAGCTTATCAGAGCTGTGTATGTAAATAACTCCTCAGGTGTATTTTCATCCCAAGGACACTTCCTCTTGCAATGTTCCCTACGACACTGTCTACAGTATCTGCCTCTTTTCCAGGTACAGTATTGGAGCTATTCCCACCTTGACCATTTTATCCGAGGGATGATATCAAACAATACTTGTAGTGTGAATTAGTTATTTATTTAATGTTGAATGTTTCTATTGACAGAAAATGACAAGTTAGCAATATTTTCTATTATGGCTGATATGGTTAATAATTTAAAGTGTAAAGTGTAAATACAGAAGCACCCAAACAAGTCCCTATTGAGGGAGGAATTCATAACCAATAAAATAACAATTTACAGTAGATACATGTGACAAATCAAACTAGAGGGAGAATATATACAGTCCTGTATATACATTTAAAGTTCAAGGTGAAAATACAATAAGTGATAATAATTTCCAAAATATGTAAAGACCTATATTTGGTGTATGCATCAGTGCCTTGGTGTTTTAAGCACAGAGATACAGTGTAAGACCCGTTTCTTAAACAATATCACCTTGTTTAGACAGGCAGCCCAATTATATATTTTTCACTAATTGGTATTTTGAACAAATCTTGCTGCTGTGAAAAGATCTGATTTGATTGGTCCCCCCCAGAAAAATGGCAGAAATGCAGCTTAAAAGCCCTGGTTTGTTGATAAACTTGTTTGAATCCCTTACCTCCATTCCCTGTCCAATATAACATAACTAAAAGGAGACTCATTGCCATCCTGTGAAAGTCTGTCGATTATAATAGGACAGCAGTGACCCCAGAGAGAACAGAAACGAAACACACTAGTCTTAGGGGTCAGGGGTGAAAGTGGATGCTAATAAAACAGGTAAGCGTAAGAACAGACAACGTGAAAGAATCCATCCTCTCTCTCTGTCCATCTCTCGCCTTCCCTTTCTCTTCATTATGTGATTCTCAGAGTCACATTAATTTAACCCCCTAGATTCAATGTTTGCACCCCCAAGGAAATCAAACTAGAATAAAAAAATCCCAATAAAAATCTGTCTGTTTAAGCTAGAGATATCTTGCATTGGATGCGTCTCAATCCCCCACATCAGCCGATGTCGCACTTGCGGTGAAAGGTGACAGAGTGGTGTTTGTCAGACCATGAGACATCCCGAAATACAACATTGTCTGTAGCATCCAAACGGTTTGGCATACAAACTATTATAAAAGTTGAGACTCACGAACACAATGGTGGTCTCCGTTTTTGCTCTATGACCCCCACAAGCGTCTTGGGACTTATCTGAAGTAGTTACAGCCGATCTGCCAATTTCTGTCTGTAGCGTCCGAAAAGTTTGGGCTACACACTAATAACCCCTCTGTGGAAAGGTGAGTCTCTCACGAACACGTATATGTTAGTCATACAGTGCCTTGCAAAAGTACTCATCCCCCTTGGTGTTTTTTCCTATTTTGTTGCATTACAACATGTATTTAAATGGATTTTTATTTGGATTTCATGTAATGGACATACAAAATAGTCCAAATTGGTGAAGTGAAATGAAAAAAATGACTTGTTTCAAACAATTCTAAAAAATAAAACATGGAAAAGCGCAAAAATGCATATGTACTCAACCCCTTTGCTATGAAGCCCCTAAATAAGATCTGGTGCAACCAATTACCTTCAGAAGTCATATAATTTGTTAAATAAAGTCCACCTGTGTGCAATCTAAATGTCATATGATCTCAGTATACACACCTGTTCTGAAAGGCCCCAGAGTCTGCAACACCACTAAACAAGGGGCACCACCAAGACCAAGGAGCTCTCCAAACAGGTCAGGGTCAAAGTTGTGGAGAAGTACAGATCAGGGTTGGGTTATAAAAAAATATCAAACTTTGAACATCCCACGGAGCACCATTAAATTCATTATTAAAAAATGGAAAGAATATGGCACCACAACAAACCTGCCAAGAGAGGGCCGCCCACTAAAACTCACAGACCAGGCAAGGAGGGCATTAATCAGAGAGGCAACAAAGAGACCAAAGATAACCCTGAAGGAGCTGCAAAGCTCCACAGTGGAGATTGGAGTATCTGTCCATAGGACACTTTAAGCCGTACACTCCACAGAGCTGGGCTTTACGGAAGAGTGGCCAGAAAAAAAGCCATTGATTAAAGAAGGAAAATAAGCAAACGCATTTGGTGTTTACCAAAAGGCATGTGGGAGACTCCCCAAACATATGGAATAAGGTACTCTGGTCAGATGAGACTGAAATTGAGTATTTTGGCCATCAAGGAAAACACTATGTCTGGCACAAACCCAACACCTCTTGTCACCCCAAGAACACCATCCCCACAGTGAAGCATGGTTGTGGCAGCATCATGCTGTGATGATGTTTTTCCATCAGCAGGGACTGGGAAACTGGTCAGAATTGAAGGAATGATGGATGGCGCTAAATACAGGGAAATTCTTGAGGGAAACCTGTTTCAGTCTTCCAGAGATTTGAGACTGGGACGGAGGTTCACCTTCCAGCAGGACAATGACCCTAAGCATACTGCTAAAGCAACACTCGAGTGGTTTAAAGAGAAACATTTAAATGTCTTGGAATGGCCTAGTCAAAGCCCAGACCTCAATCCAATCGAGATTCTGTGGTATGACTTAAAGATTGCTGTACACCTGCGGAATCCATCCAACTTGAAGGATCTGGAGCAGTTTTGCATTGAAGAAAGGGGAAAAATCCCAGTGGCTAGATGTGCCAAGCTTATAAAGACATACCCCAAGAGACTTGCAGCTGTAATTGTTGCAAAAGGTGGCTCTACAAAGTATTGACTTTTGAATAGTGAATAGTTATGCACGCTCAAGTTCTGTTTTTTTGTCTTATTTCTTGTTTGTTTCACAATAAAAAATATTTTACATCTTCAAATGTTGTGTAAATCAAATGATACAAACCCCTGAAAAATCTATTTTAATTCCAGGTTGTAAGGCAATAAAATAGGAAAAATGCCAAGGGGGTGAATACTTTCGCAAGCCACTGTACATTTGCTCTAGGATGCCCAGAGGCTTTTACAGGACTCGTCTGAAGGTCCCCCAGTACCAAATGAATGGAAGTATATATGGAGACTGTTTAGTTCCAAAAAATAAGGGGTTAAATACAAGTTAAATTATTTTATTTTTTTAAATAAAGTATTTCTTATATATAGGACAGACACTTCAGAACAAACTTCCTTTAGATTTTTTACAGGGCTTAGACTGAAAGGCTTTTATGGGTGTGCAACAAATTCCTCTTGAAACTGCCTCATTGTCCATTCACTCTGGCCACACTGCTGTATGTTGCTGTGTTGGTTGGATCTCCCATCAGTGCATGGCGTTGTGGCCTGGGTGTGGGGAGTGCCGACTTGGGAGATGGGTAGGTGGAGGGTGGCTAGTACTGCCACTGGGACAGACTGGATGAGACACAGGGAGATGAGAGATACACTTGTTCTGGGTGCACAGCACCAAGACAGTGGCCTCTCCTCTGACACTGGCTCCCTCCAGCCCTACTGTATGTACAGAACAGCCTGGCCTCTACAGTCGTCAAAGGCTCTGGGTTTTCTCAGGGTCCAATCCTGACAAACACACCCAGGGGCTGCAGGGGAAACTAGAGCACAGAGTAGAATAGGGGGAGGGTCTAGAACAGGAACCAGGTTGTAGTAGCGTAGCGTAGATTCACCACAGAGGCTTCTTATACACACCATTTCCCTGAGAAAGACAAGGCAGAAGAATTAGATTTGAAATCCTCCCCCTTCCACTTATATACTTTTCACACTGTCGTGCCAACCCAAACTGTCCTGTGCAGCCTCAGATATGTTCTTTTCGCGTTGACTTTTCCAGCAACTATGGTGGATGCATAACCAGGCCAGCATAGTACAGCTCGGCTCAGTAGTTTTAAAAAGGGAAAGAAGACAGCAAAAACACCATGGATGCACAGTATCCTGTTGTGTATGATGGCAGTGAAGCGCTTACACTGACTGCTGGGGACAGTCCTGTGGTGGGTAGGGGCTCTAGAGAGCGAGGCAGGGAGCTGCTGCTCTGGTTTAGAGGGGGGGCCGTGGCCCTGGGGAGGCCAGTCTCATCGGACTGGTCCCTCTGTAGAGAGGACACGCACACAGAGAATTAAAAAACGGATGGTTTCGGTATGTATTTCTTGGAGAATAACACTAGTGTAATAATGATATGAGAGTTTAAGTCCGTGTATTGGGTAAAACCCACTCACATTTGCCAGGCTCTTGGTGATTAGAGCTAGTTCTGTGGGCTGGTACACACAGCTGCGGAGCTGACAGCTATAACCACCGTATGGAAATACAGGCTTGTTGGCTGCTAGAGAGAAGAGGGAGAGAGGAATGGAAGAAAGAAATTAAAATTAATTAAAACTTAAACTCAGCTGCAAGTGCTTCAATTGCTTTGGATCGCTGAGGGCTGAATGATCAAATACACACTGGGATTTTATAATAATGGGATTACATTTCTGACCAGTTCCCTTAAAGTTAAAAACTACCAGTTCATTACAAATAATTATAGTTTCAACTTTATCACCTGCGGTAAGTACATGTCACAGACAAAGATAATATAATATTCCATTTGGAAATGTCACATACATCAAACACCTTTTACTCACCATCTGACATTATTTTAAGAGGATGCGTGAGCCACCGTCTCTATGGCAACATCATGGTGCGAATTACAGGGGAACGGGGGGGGTGCTCAGCTTCCCTAAATGAGACGTTAGCTCTCCTAAACACATGGTAATGGGACACATGGAAAAGCTATTCTCCATCTAGGGTCAGTTTGACCTATTCTAGGGTCAGGTTTACCTGTTCTGTTTGTAGAGATTTACAGTACCTAATAGCATAATAACCTGTTATTTAAGAGGCTGGCTGCCTCACAAATGGCACCTTATTTCCTGTATAGTGCACTAGTTTTGACTGGGGCTCTGGGGGATCCATTTGACAGGACGAGGGGATGCGCGGGCTGGGTTGTGAACTTTGACCCCAGTCAGATCAGGGACAATGTAATTGTCTGTTTCCATCCTAATCGGCTGTGATTAAACACACACTTTTATGTTTCTGTTGCCCAGAGTGCGAATTAACCCATGCCATTCAGGGTGGTCTCTGTATTTGAGTGCATGCGCTTGCAATTTTATGGGAATGTATGGAATAGGGTGCAATTAGTGGGCAGGTGAACAGGAAACAGAACAGAGTGTTACATTGGAAACCAGAGGCGGTTTAACGTGTCAGTCAGGAGATGGCATCCTCAAACAGGTTAAGCTGGCGTGGGACGACAGAGGGGCACACTTTTCTTACTCCATATCTACTACTGATATACACTGAGTATACCAAACATTAGGAACATTTGTGTGTATTGTTAGATACTACTGCACTGTTGGAGCTAGGAACACATGCATTTCGCTGCACCCGCAATAACATCTGCTAAATATGTGTATGTGGCCAATAACATTTGATTAGACATACACAATCCATGTCTCAAGGCTTAAAAATCTTTCTTTAACCCGTCTCCTCACCTTCATCTACACACAATTTCGGATTTAACAAGTGACATCAATAAGGGATCATATCTTTCACCTGGATTCAACTATACAGTCTGTCATGGAAAGAGCAGGTGTTCTTAATGTTTTATATACACTCAGTGTCCAGTCTATTAGGTAACGTTACACCACCAGATTCACGAAAATGGTTCACTCGTACAGTCACATTGCCGTAGCTTGCTATATAAAGCAGGCAGACAAACATCGAGTCGTTCAGTTACTGTTCGATTGAACGTTAGAATGGGCAAAACGAGTGACTTAAGCAACTTTGAGCGTGGTATGATTGTCGGTGCCAGGCACTCCGGTTCCAGTATTTAAGAAACGGGTGGCCTCTTGGGCTTTTCACGCACGATCCGGTACTAGATGGGTGTACTTAAGAAATGTATATTTAAGTGATAATGCCCGAGAAGCCGGTGTTTGGAGGATATATTGTCATTGGTGTTGTTAGGCCTGAGATGGCACGGGTATTGTTAGGCCAGTGCCAATATATCCTCCAAACACTGGCTTCAAGGGCATTATCACTTTTATACAACGGGTTACCAACATATTCAAATAATGATTGGAATATCTTCATTAAAAACGTTATTTTGATTAATTTATTCATACTATTTCATCCTTCAACAAGATATAGTCCCGACACAATCTAGGCTTGCTAGAGACGCGACCCAGGCGTTCAGACTTTTTGTTCTGCATCTATGGACGCGACCCAGTCGTTCTTTCTTAATGTTCCATTGCCATACTGGCTGGCAACGTTCTTATTTATACCTTGCTTGCTAGCTAGCCAACTACGGCTAATGTACAGTCGCGTCAAAAAGTGCAGCCAGAATAACAGAAAAGTAGCTGCATTTGCATTTGTTTAAGATGTTTTCGAGTGACATTTATTTGGATACATTCGCCTGGCATAGAAAATGTGCTCACTCGTCAGGAAACTGTTGTTCAGAGGAGCTAGCCAACAACACAGCCACATTAACACAATCACTTTAAACTGAAGCTGCAAAGACTGCAAATTAGCTGTGTTTCGTTTCACCTTTTTTCAATTTAATTTTTTTGGTATATATCCATTAAAATGATGCCAGCTGATTCATGATTTCGACTGGCTGAGAAACACTGTCTGTCTCGTCCCAGCTCCTGACACGTACATTACAATGGGACAGATGGAGATTTAATTTGAATATTGAAACAATGTTGCAAATGTTGGAGAGACAGACAGCGAGGTTTATACAAATCTCCGCTGTAAAAAAAGAAATGTTGGTCTAAAAGAAATGTGAGATAATGTCTAGATGCTTTTTATAGTGGATATCAAGTGCATAGCTGGGCTGATGAGACAGTGGATTACGCAGTCAGATGGAACAGGGTAAATAGGCATTTTAAATCATAGATTTAGCCGTGGAAATTTGTGGAAATTTGTGGAATTTTAACCAATCAGCATTTAGGATTAGACCCACCCATTGTATAACATAATTTACATTACTGTAGGGTGAGAATGGGCAGATAATTGCTAGGACCAGAACAGATCAAACCTAGAAGAGCGCAAAACTATTTAACCAAGATTCATTTTTGTTTGTCCGCTTTGAATTGATCTCTGTCCAATCTATCCATAATAACACTGTGTTACTGCGTAGACCCGTTATGTAACTTGTCACTCTATACGAATGTTGAAATACGGGAAAATCAATAAGAGCGTGAGAGACATAGTATTATTAGATAATGATTAAGCCCTGTGATAAATAAACATGGATACCGATGTAACAGAAAATATTCCAGGAAATCAGATGGAACAGATTAAAATTATTAAACCTACATGAAATACATTTCTAGTGGATGGAAAGGTATTCATGATGCTATGATGGCACTGGCGTTACTCTCTCTTATTTTAAACGTTTGTGTATTTTGTTGTTTTTATCCTGACTGCACTACAAATTTCCAAAATGGGACAAAGATATTGATTGATTGGTTGGTTGGTTGGGCCTTCCTACTGTACCTGTGTTGGGTTCGTCCATGGAGAAGGCCTTGTTCTCCATGTACATGTTCTGATGGGCTGCTGCAGTGTTCTGCTCCTTCAGAATGTTATCATAGACCAAGCTCCTGATCGGGTAGATAATGTGTTCCCCATCGCTGGGCTGCTCATCCCCCTCCTCCTGCTCCTTGGTGAGGGAGCAGATTTCTGGGATGGTGTATAGGACCAAGAACACCCAGGCATTGCTGACCAGGGCAATGGCCAGGGTGGGGTCGTCCCAGCTGGGGTCCCCGGCCACCTGGTTCCCATAAATGTACATGACGATCCAGGCCACCCACACGGCCATGGAGCAGACCCCGGTGGCCAGGATGAAGGCTCCGTCCCGCCGCCAGGCCTTGTGTTTGTGTGTGAGCGAGGGCACGGCCATCAGCACCACGCCCAGCAGCAGGGCCATGACATAGATCAAAGCCATTACAAAGTCGTGGTTGGTGATACTGCAGGAGATGTCAGGGCTGCCACTGGCCGTCATTGGCCTCCTCTCCACTGTGATGATCAGCCACTCTGTATTGATGATGATCTCAACCAGCCAGAAGGCCAGGGCCCCCAGACACAGCATCCAGCCCCGGGGGCCCTGGCCCTGCTGGTTCAGGAGCACCAGCCACAGCCCATGCATCAGGAGGCAGGCAAGACCACCCGCAAACAGTACACCAAACAGGAAGCGGCGAGCGATGCAGCTTGTGAAGTCCTGGCCCACGATAAAGGCAAAAGAGAGGCCAAAGAGACCAAGGGTGAAGACCAGAAAGCTGGCCTGCAGGGCCACCATACCTTTCCTCTTCCTGTCTGTCACGAAGGGAAGGCTGGCCACGAGGATGACGATGAGGACAAAGGCCGTCACCACGCCTAAAGCCGCCAGTGACTCTACCACGATGCCCCACACTGCAGTCAAGTCACACAGGTTGAAGTACAGGGAGCCCACAGAGGGGCCACAGCCTTTAGGAACGCTGGTGGTGGGGGCTGCCATGGCACTGCTGGGACACACACACACACATCAGAAACATACATTCAGTATATCTAAAGCCTGAACCCCCTTTATCCCTTATTATGATTGAATCAGTCAAGTACTGGGGATGGCAGGTACTCAACGTGATACTTATTCATCGCATGGTAACCACTTAGCGACATGCAGTAACCTGGTCACTGCATCCTATAGGTTATACAGAATATTCTCAGTGACTCCAACAGGTTATATTGAATCCTAGTGCTACCTATTCAACATTAAATGAAACACTGTGTGTCTTACATAAGCTGGTACATGACAGAGTGGCTGGCTGGATCAGAATGGTTTAGTCCTTACAGTGATTACATCACCTTCATGGCGCCAGCTAGGTAATGGAAGGTGTCACACACACACCTGTTTCCTGGATAATTCTACCACTGATTAGAGTCACCACTGGCCAAGAAATCCCACACAACTGAAAGTGATCACTGCTCAGCTTATCAAGGACTGTGTGTCTACAGGTCTTTGTGAGAAGAGACCCTTAAACAGAAAGTAACCCGCTGGGCACACTGATTGAATGAATCAACGTTGTTTCCATGTAATTTCAATTAAATTACATTGAACCAATGTGTAATAGAGGTTGAATTGACATCTGTGCCCAGTGGGAAGAATGTACTTTACATCCAAGATGGAATATCTGGGCAAGTAGGGGGCTAGCTAGCCTATATTTAAAAAGAACCAATGCATTGCCATAGTAACTATGTAGCAGGCAAGGAAGACAAACACACTGATACAGAGAAATACTTGTGTGTCTAACATAAAGGATGGGTGACTGACAGCCAGGCCAAAGCATCTGCTAAATACATTTGTCCTGTTGATCTGCCTCCATTTGAGGCAGTTCAACTACAGAAACATGATAAACAACCTATTTGAATGGTATTGATGAATCAATAATGAGCCATTTGATCAACTGAATACTAGTAATACCAAACTTCCATAGAACACTAGTATGCCATTTGAATAATATTATTTTCTTATCAAGTATTTCATTGTGTTTCTAATTCTAATGAGTAGCCTATAGCCTAGTTATTATTTTAGGGCCTACTGATGAATGAGTAATACTATTAGGAATGATAGATAACCTTTACAACTCAGTTTCTAGTCATTTATCATTCTACTACGCCCGTTTATTACCTGCCGACAGGGATGATGATGTGAATACGCGCCGCTCCTCTTTCTCGTCAAAAGCAGACAGAAGAATCCAGGTAATTTAGACTACAAACCTGTATTGATATTTACTCCAGAAAAATAAAAATAAAATTAAAAAAAAGAAAAAAAATCTTCCTTTTCGCAACGGGTGTTTATTTTCTATTGATTTCAATATGTTTTGACTTTAAATAGTTTATTCAATCTATAAAGAACAATCCGTAAAGACATAGTGCCAGTTACACTCAATTTGACAGATTTCGCTCTACGTGTCCAAGTGTCTTCCTTTGGTGGTCAGTGTTCGTCTCCAATAATTCGCAAAGATTTTGACGATGTGACTTCTTGACAACACAGCCAATATTTTTTTTGCCCACTCCCACTCTGCTATGATCGCCGGCCTACTAGGGCCGGCTTACCAAACGGGCACGCAGGGCACGTGCCCCGGGGCCGACCTGTGCGTTTGGATTGTTGTGTAGTCTAAAAGTTCTCTAGGGCTATTTTGGAAGGATGGGGAGGCTGTAGGCGGCAGGGCCAGACACATTTTGCTATCATATGCCACCTGGGGGGGGGCCCTGACCTCCAGTCCCCCCCCCCCCCAAACAATTATGCAATCATTTTTTACATACTTTCCCTAACCAGTTTAGGGTCTCTCACCAATATGCCTCTCTCGCTCTCTCTCTCTCTCAAGATACATGTGCATGTTATTAAGTACTTATTTTAATCTCCTAAAATATCTTAATTCAATTAAGAAACATACCTTTAACCCTCTTTTTAAAATGTCATGATATGGTATAGAATACTAGGCTAATCCATAGATTTGCAAGGTGTGAACAAACATAGTTAGTCTTAGTCTTGCAGGGCCACCTGGTGGATGATTATGATACAGGATTAACTGAGATTTTTAAATATGCCAGACATTTGATCATAACCACCTGTATTGCGCTGTCTTTAGCCTTGCTCATACCTGGGGCTATGTGTCCTTTTTCCCGATCTCATATACAGTCAGAATGTCAACTGCGTGTGACAACTTTATTACGTTTTACATGTAAAACCTGAACATTTCAGGAAAATTTGTAACCCTGTTCTTTTGGTGTCATTCTGCCAAAGAGTAGGAAACTAATCTAACCATCATCATTTATCAATTCAGAAGTAAAATTGTCACTCAATTAAATCATACAAAACATAAGAAAATATAAAGAATACATTTGAGTATGTGACTTATGAGCAACGCAAATGCAAATATTTGTGCCTCTCAAATTTCTTTAAGGTAGGATATGTACTTGTACAGAAAGGATATACACATATCCTGTCTAAGATCACTGTTGTATCCAACCTGAACGTTCAACACCCTCCTGTGGATAGAATATTTTTAACCACTGCGATGTTTTTATGCTTAGCACTACTGTAATGCCATACTTGATTTTTCCTAAACCAACACATCTGTTTGAGAGAGCAGGAGGTGTTACCGACATAGCAGAGCCCACATGGACATTTAATAATGTAAATAACATGGGTGGTGGAACACGTAATAATGTCATTTATTTGGAACCGTTTTCCCTTGTGTGGGTGGCAGAAATATTCACACTTCATCATATTGTTGCACTGTGCGCATCCTCTGCATTTACAGCTACCATTTGGTAGAGGGCGTAAAAGATATCAGCCAGGCTCTTTTACGCCCTCTACCAAATGGTAGCTATAAATGACATTATTACGTGTTCCACCACCCATGTTATTTACATTATTAAATGTCCATGTGGGCTCTGCTATGTCGGTAAAACCTCCCGCTCTCTCAAACAGAGAATTAGTGAACATAAAAGTTCAAATCAGGAGAAACGACAGGGATTATCCAGTCGCAGTACATTTTAATGACCTAAAGCATGACATTTCTACCTTTAGATTTTGTGGCATAGAGAAAGTTATGATATCAGACTGGGGAGGTGACATTAATAATACTCTGAGTAAAAGAGAATGTTTTTGGATTTTCACCCTCCAGACATTATTTCCTAAAGGACTTAATGATGAAATGCCTATGTATGTTATACATATGACGGATGACGGATCACCACCTCAAGCTGAACCTCGGCAAGACGGAGCTGCTCTTCCTCCCGGGGAAGGACTGCCCGTTCCATGATCTCGCCATCACGGTTGACAACTCCCTTGTGTCCTCCTCCCAGAGTGCTAAGAACCTTGGCGTGATCCTGGACAACACCCTGTCGTTCTCCACTAACATCAAGGCGGTGACCCGATCCTGTAGGTTCATGCTCTACAACATTCGCAGAGTACGACCCTGCCTCACACAGGAAGCGGCACAGGTCCTAATCCAGGCACTTGTCATCTCCCGTCTGGATTACTGCAACTCGCTGTTGGCTGGGCTCCCTGCCTGTGCCATTAAACCCCTACAACTCATCCAGAACGCCGCAGCCCGGCTGGTGTTCAACCTTCCCAAATTCTCTCACGTCACCCCGCTCTTCCGCTCTCTCCACTGGCTTCCAGTTGAAGCTCGCATCCGCTACAAGACCATGGTGATTGCCTACAGAGCTGTGAAGGGAACGGCACCTCCATACCTTCAGGCTCTGATCAGGCCCTACACCCAAACAAGGGCACTGCGTTCATCCACCTCTGGACTGCTGGCCCCCCTACCTCTGAGGAAGCACAGTTCCCGCTCAGCCCAGTCAAAACTGTTCGCTGCTCTGGCACCCCAATGGTGGAACAAGCTCCCTCACGACGCCAGGACAGCGGAGTCAATCACCACCTTCCGGAGACACCTGAAACCCCACCTCTTTAAGGAATACCCAGGATAAAGTAATCCTTCTAACCCCCCCCCCCCCTTAAAAGATTTAGATGCACTATTGTAAAGTGGTTGTTCCACTGGATATCATAAGGTGAATGCACCAATTTGTAAGTCGCTCTGGATAAGAGCATCTGCTAAATGACTTAAATGTAAATGTAAAATGTAAATATGTTATGTTGTGAATTTGAACATGAATTATGTGCCTATTTAAGATTACTCTGATGATGTTTTTCGTACAATGTACCCAATGATTAATGAATACTTGCTATGTCCTCATCGTGGTTTTACAGACGTGTTTAATACGTCTTATTTATATACCTTTGTAATATTTATGAAATGCATATTGTTATATTTGGTAGCACTTATTTGTTTTTCCTTTGCCTCCAACTCCTTTCGATGTGTGGAACGGATGTGGGTGGGGCTAGGTCTACATAAGGGTGCTAATAAATAAAAAAATCACAAAAGCTCTGACGAAGGCCGTGAGGCCGATACGTAAGCTTATTAAATATCAGTGATACTATCAAGAGCAGTGTGCAGTTTCGATTACAGACTCAAAATGGCCAAAAACCATGCACTTTCTTCTGAAAGTTGTCAGTAATTTCTTGTTCTGAGAAATGAAGGCTATTCCATACGAGAAATTGCGAAGAAACTGAAAATCTCATACAACGCTGTGTACTACTACCTTCACAGAACAGCGCAAACCGGCTCTAACCAGAATAGAAAGAGGAGTGGGAGGCCCCGGTGCACAACTGTGATGATGGTGTATGGCAGGGCTATTCAATTCAGGGCCTGGAGGACCGAAACACTTAGAAGGAAAGGAAGAACACTAGAAGTGTTTTGGCCGTCCATGAAAATAATTTAACCTCTTATAGCTCCTTAATAAGGATAGGGGACGCTACAGCGAATTTTGAAAAAAATGCCAATTTTAAACGGCCTCCTACTCAAACTCAGAAGCTAGGATATGCATATAATTAGTAGATTTGGATAGAAAACACTCTAAAGTTTCTAAAACTGTTTGAATGGTGTCTGTGAGTATAACAGAACTCATATGGCAGTCAAAACCCTGAGACAGATCCTAACAGGACGTGGAAATCTGATTTGTGGACTCACCTTCAGCACTTTGCCTATAAAACACACCGTGAGTTAGGATTCATTGAGCACTTCTTAAGGCTTCCACTAGATGTCAACAGTCTTTACAAACTGGTTTGAGTCTTCTATGGTACAAACTGACCGAAAGAGAGGCTTTGGAAGTTGGTCACAGGGGGAGGGCCATTACTACTATGACGCGGGCGCCCATGGTTACCCTCCCCTTTCGAAACGTTTAATAAGACATTGCAATCGTCCCCCTTGAATATTATTGAAGCTCTGGTTGAAAAAGGCCCTAAAGATTTATGTTATACAACGTTTGAACGAACTTAAATATATATTTTTTGCACATTCGTGACGACAAGTCCCGCGCGCTACAGTACATTTTGAGTAGCCTTCGGAATGCGCTAACAAGAAGAAGCTATTGGGACATAAATTATTAACTTTTTCGAACAAAACTACATTTGTTGTGGACCTGGGATTCCTGGAAGTGCCTTCTGATTAAGATAATCAAAGGTAAGGGAATATTTACAATAGTATATTTGATTTTAGATGGTTCCAAGATGGCGCTAACCTGTATCGCCTAGCCTATTTTTTTGAGCATAGCAATCCCCTTTTATTGCAAAGTGTGATTTCCCAGTAAAGTTATTTTTAAATCTGGCAATGCGGTTGCATTCACGAGATGTTAATCTATAATTCTTTGAATGACAATATTACATTTTAAAAATGTTTTCGAATAGTAATTTAGTAAATTGTAGCGCTGATTCACCGGATGCATTTGAGGGAAAATATTTTCTGAACGTCACGCGCCGATGTAAAATGCTGTTTTTATATATAAATATGAACTTTATCGAACAAAAGAATGCATGTATTGTGTAACATGATGTCCTAGGAGTGTCATCTGATGAAGATTGTCGAAGGTTAGTGCTTCATTTAGCTGTTTTTTGGTTATTTGTGATGCATGTGGTTGGTCGGAAAATGGCGGTGTGGCTATTTTGACGATGTACTCTTCTAACATAATGTAATGTTTTGCTTTCGCTGTAAAGCCTTTTTGAAATCGGACAACGTGGTTCGATTCAGGAGAAGTGTATCTATAAAACGGTGTAAAATAGTCCTATGTTTGAGAACATTTTTTATTAGATTTGGTTATGAATATGGCGCTCTGATTTTTCGCTGGATGTTGACCAGCCTTTCAAGCCCTGGTGTAGGCGGTAGAGTCCTTGGTCAAAGTGGGCGAGGCCGATGGAGGCCTGCTGTGCGGGGGGGGGGGGGGGGGCTGTGAGTGGCCTTGGTGGGGGTCCAGTTGCCCAGCAAGGCGTGGACTGCCTTCCTGTGGGCCAGTCTGTGTGTGATGGAGAAACCAGCGTTGCCCTCCAACTGAGACAGAACCATCAACACCTGTTTGAGATAGAGAGAAAGAGAGGTAGAAAATTAATATAAATCATTCATTTTCTTTATAAAGCAAGTTTATTGCACTTAAGGCGCTAGATAGATCTACTAGGTTCGCTCAAACGATATGATTCAATATTGAACATCCGCTCACATTCGCACATGTCCGCATGGACTACGAAAACTGAGGTGTGGGCTGAATCCTGTGCAGATGGGAGCAGACATCCGATTGAGGCGGTAGGTAAAAATTAAGCTTGAGGGTTAGAGGTTGTTGATGTGTACTGTACCTATAAAGCGGAGGGATGCTGTCGATAGTCGAGGCACCCGCGGGTCAACACGACGATGAAGCTGTCACTACAGTCATGAGACGTGGAGGTGGTACCTGGGGTGGCGATTCTCCACCACCACCACCATGAGCCCCGCCCACCCGTGGGTGAGGTAGTAACACGTCATGCCTTCCCAATTTTTCTAAAGTATTTTGTATGAAATGATCACATCTTATGTGTGTTTTTGCACATGTACATTGACCTTAAACAGGAATGTTAATATGTGTGTGCATCTGAATGGCATCAACATCCAAAGATGTCCAGGTATAACCTGGATTGAAAAATATCCTGATTTCTGTTACAGGTCTCACCTCGTGTCGCTCCACCCGGGTCTCGGTCAGTAGAATAATGGTGTCTGATATGTTGTTGGCTGAACCCGTGACCTGTTCCACAATCACCTGTCTGGAGCTGTAGATAGCCAGGGTATATACACATTTTAACATATATTGATATACAGTTGAAGTCGGAAGTTTAGATACACTTAGGTTGGAGTCATTAAAACTCGTTTTTCAACCACTCCACAAATTTCTTGTTAACAAACTATAGTTTTTGCAAGTCGGTTAGGACATCTACTTTGTGCATGACACAAGTAATTTTTCCAACAATTGTTTGCAGACAGATTTCACTGCATCACAATTCCAGTGGGTCAGAAGTTTACATACACTAAGTTGACTGTGATTTTAAACAGCTTAGGAAAATTCCAGAAAGTGATGTAATGGCTTTAGAAGCTTCTGATAGGCTAATTGACATCATGCTTTCTTGAGCAGGGGGACCTTGCGGGCGCTGCAGGATTTCAGTCCTTCACGGCGTAGTGTGTTACCAATTGTTTTCTTGGTGACTATGGTCCCAGCTGCCTTGAGATCATTGACAAGATCCTCCCGTGTAGTTCTGGGCTGATTCCTCACCGTTCTCATGATCATTGCAACTCCACGAGGTGAGGCCGAGGGAGAACTGCTGTCACCTTCTCACCAAGCTGCTTGGCGATGGCCTTGTAGTCCATTCCAGCCTTGTGTAGGTCTACAATCTTGTCCCTGACATCCTTGGAGAGCTTTTTGGTCTTGGCCATGGTGGAGAGTTTGGAATCTGATTGATTGATTGCTTCTGTGGACAGGTGTCTTTTATACAGGTAACAAGCTGAGATTAGGAGCACTCCCTTTAAGAGTGTGCTCCTAATCTCAGCTCCTTAATTAACTGTATAAAAGACACCTGGGAGCCAGAAATCTTTCTGATTGAGAGGGGATAAAACACTTATTTCCCTCATGAAAATGCAAATCAATTTATAACATTCTTGACATGCGTTTTTCTGGATTTTTGTTGTTGTTATTCTGTCTCTCACTGTTCAAATAAACTTACCATTAAAATGATATAGACTGATTATTTCTTTGTCAGTGGGCAAATGTACAAAATCAGCAGGGGATTTTATATTTTTTTCCCTCACTGTACACCATGGGACCACGCAGCCATCATACCGCTCAGGAAGGAGAAGCGTTCTGTCTCCTAGAGATGAACATACTTTGGTGCGAAAAGTGCAAATCAATCCCAGTACAACAGCAAAGGACCTTGTGAAGATGCTGGAGGAAACAGGTACAAAAGTATCTATATCCACAGTAAAACAAGTCCTATATCGACATAACCTGAAAGGCCGCTCAGCAAGGAAGAAGCCACTGCTCCAAAACCGCCATAAAAAAGCCAGACTATGGTTTGCAACTACACATGGGGACAAAGATCGTACTTTTTGGAGAAATGTCCTCTGGTCTGATGAAACAAAAATAGAACTGTTTGGCCATAATGACCATCGCTATGTTTGGAAGAAAAATGGGTAGGCTTGCATGCCGAAGAACACCATCCCAACCGTGAAGCATGGGGTGGCAGCATCATGTTGTGGGGGTGCTTTGCTGCAGGAGGGACTGGTGCACTTCACAAAATAGATGGCATCATGAGGAAAGAAAATGATGTGGATATCTTGAAGCAACATCTCAAGACATCAGTCAGGAAGTTAAAGCTTGGTCGCAAATGGGTCTTCCAAATGGACAACGACCCCAAGCACATTTCCAAACTTGAGGCAAAATGGCTTAAGGATAACAAAGTCAAGGTATTGGAGTGGCCATCACAAAGCCCTGACATCAATCCTATTGAAAATTGGTAGAACTTTTGGGCAGAACTGAAAAAGCATGTGCGAGCAAGGAGGCCTACAAACCTGACTCAGTTACACCAGCTCTGTCAGGAGGAATGGGCTAAAATTCACCCACCTTATTGTGGGAAACTTGTGGAAGGCTACCCGAAATGTTTGACCCAAGTTAAACAATATAAAAGGCAATGCTACCAAATACTAGAGTGTATGTAAACTTCTGACCCACTGGGAATGTGATGAATGAAATAAAAGCTGAAATAAAATCATCTCTCTACTATTACTCTGACATTTCACATTCTTAAAATAAAGTGGTGATGATCCTAACTGACCTAAAACAGGGAATTTTTACTTGGATTAAATGTCAGGAACTGTGAAAAACGGAGTTTAAATGCATTTGGCTAAGGTGTATGTAAACTTCCGACTTCAACTGTATAACAATATATATATATTGTTTTGTCTTCATGAGGTACAACCTATTTCCTCATTCATCTTGATGTGGGTGTGGCATGGCCAGAAGCATGAACACAAGTGAGATTCCTGAGAGCCCACTTCCAAAATGAGCACCACAACGCATACACACGCACACATGGATTTTGTATCGTATATATGTGGTAGTAAAGTAGTGGCCTGAGGGCACACACTTAATGTGTTGTGAAAAGTGTTATGAAATGTTAAGTAATATTGTATATAAATGGCTTAATGTTGCTGTACCCCAGGAAGAGTAGCTGCTGCCTATGATGGGGCTCCTTAATAAATTCAATTACAAACAACATCTAGTGTATTTGGCACACAGGAAAACACATCAACATCAAACCAGCTTCCTCTTACACAAGAATGTTTATGGATGTGTGCTGTTGGTGAGACTGTGGAGTTAAAAAAAAGTACTCGCACTCAAAACCATGAAAAGGAATAACCCAGAAGCTGAAATGCAAAAATAATATAATTAATTTAATCCATGCTCAAAAGATTGCAAAAATTGAAATCCTTGTATGAACAGCAACCATCCACAACATGGGCAACAGACTCCATTACATTTGACTCATGTAGAATACAAAAATGGGTCATGGTTTGCAGTGTGGTGAAGAAGGCGCAACTGCGCCTCTTCAACCTCAGGAGGCTGAAGAAATTTGGCTTGGCCCCTAAAACCCTCTCAAACTTTTACAGATGCACAATTGAGAGCATCCTGTCGGGCTGTATCACCGCCTGGTACGGCAACTGCACCGCCTGCAACTGCAGGGCTCTCCAGAGGGTAGTGCGGTCTGCCCAACGCATCTCCGGGGACACCTACAGCACCCGATGTCACAGGAAGGCCAAAAAGATCATCAAGGACATCAACCACCCAAGCCACGGCCTGCATAATTGCGCACCCAGCTCACTCAGGTGCGTCGCTATATCACATTTGACATTGTCCGTAAGCTTGAGTTCATTTGCACACAACAACAACAAAAAAAAAAATCATACAATGATGGAAAGACCTGTGTGTTGTCGTTGTTAATGCAGACAGAGAAGAGCTCCAACTTGTTAATCATAGCCTCAATTTTGTCCCTCACATTGAATATAGTTGCGGAGAGTCCCTGTAATCATAGATTCAGATCATTCAGGCGAGAAAAAACATCACCCAGATAGGCCAGTCGTGTGAGAAACTCGTCATCATGCAAGCAGTCAGACAAGTGGAAATTATGGTCAGTAAAGAAAACTTTAAGCTCATCTCTCAATTCAAAAAAACGTGTCAATACTTTGCCCCTTGATAACCAGCGCACTTCTGTATGTTGTAAAAGCATTACATGGTCACTGCCCATATCATTGCATAATGCAGAAAATACACAAGAGCTCAGGGGTCTTGGTTTAACAAACTTAACCATTTTCACTGTAGTGTCCAAAACATCATTCAAGCTGTCAGGCATTCCCTTGGCAGCAAGAGCCTCTCGATGGATGCTGCAGTGTACCCAAGTGGCATCGGGAGCAACTGCTTGCATACACATTACCACTCCACTATGTCACCCTGTCATGTCTCTTGCACCACAGATACCAACACATCTTGACCACCAAAGTCCATTTGATGTCACAAAGCTGTCCAGTACTTATAAAATATCCTCTTATGTTGTCCTGGTTTCCAGAAGAGGATGTCTTCCTTAATTGACCCCCCATAAACGTAACAGACAGATACCAGGAGCTGTGCCAGGCCCGCCACGTCTATTGACTCATCCAGCTGTAATGCATATAATTCACTGGCTTGTATGCGAAGCAGCAATTGTTTCATAACATCTCCTGCCATGTCAATGATGCGTTGTGAAACAGTGTTTGATGAAGGCATTGTCTGTATAGTTTTTTGGCCTTTTCATGTTTTAATATATATTTTTTTTACAACATAGGCTTTTCCCTCAGCCATATCCATAGCAGCAGGGAGAATTAAGTCCTCCACAATAGTATGGGGCTTGCCTGTCCTAGTGACTCGGTAGCTCACCATATAACACACTTCTAGCCCCTTCTTATTAATGGTATGTTGCTTTTACACGTCTTACTACTCGAAAGTCGTCTTTATTCTCGCTCAAAAAACCTCTGTGGCTTATTTTTCAAATTGTCATGTTTCGTTTCTAGATCTCTGCGAAAGAGTGAAGGTTTGCCGCGAGAGAGTAACGGTTAATGTGATTGGATGCTAATTATTTGACTAGGCTACCTGTAATCAACATTGTGTTGTTATTCTGCTGAACACTAGATGGTTTAATTTTATTTTTGGCAGTGAAACAGAAAAAAACCTCACCCAAATGTATACCCCTGTTGGAAAATATAAATGTATTGTTTGAAAATATGAAGAAAAACTCATTTTTATTTGGCGTACCCCCGACGGCATTGCGCGTACTCCAGTTTGGGAATATCTGATCTAGAGAATCAAAATGTGAGACAAGTTTTTGAGCGGACTATTGCATCACTATTAGTCAGTCACTCTTAGGCCCAGAGCATAGCGGAGCAGAGTAGCAACATCAGGGATTTTCACCAACCGGACAACTGGTGAAAAGAAAACAGTTACAGGTGTGAGATAAATGAGTCTATTATAGTATTATATTAGATACAGCAGATATTTAATTAATTCTATAAAGGAAGTAAAATCATGCTTAAACGTTGTACCTTGTTTAGGGTTTGGGAGCTTGGGGCATTTAACCCTGTGTTTGTACTTGAGTGATGGTCAGACTTGAATAAAGCATAAACAATCCCAGTGTCTAACAAGCAATTGAGAGCTCACAGCCAAAACGGCATCTAATTATATAGCTATGTCACGTTCCTACACAATTTCCTGATTTTCACAGGCCGACCACTTAGAAGTTAAATCATGGAAAATGTGAATTTTACCCACTAATAGAACATAGCTGTCAATTTGGTGAAAGCCTTTATGATTTTATTTATTGGGGTGGATTATCCCTTTAATAGACTGGTTTTATGCATAACAACTTTCTATCCAAGCAGGGAGAGATCGAGAACAGCTCATGTCATGCAGGTTCCGGTAGCCTATACTGGACAGTTGTACAATATATATATATATATAAAAAAAAAAAAATTGGTAGCTGATTAGTATGCTGTTGCAAAGCAAATACATTTTACACTCTGCAATGTCTGAATTTACAACTTTAATTACTTAACAAGTAATTACATTATTGCCATCAGCCAGCAGTCAAAAAAATTTCAGCATTGCAACACCGTGTATAGCTTTGTGAAATGTTAGGCTTAACATGAGAAAATTATTACCAAATAGGCCTACCAATAAACATTGATCCATTAGCTAAAGCAAAGCTTTACATGCCCTGGCACCACAGAAATCCTATCATCGATTCGATATGCATGCAGCTGCATAGATATGTCACAATTTCAGCACCATGGACAACGATCGGTAGTCTATACTTTATGAGTGGCTGTCTGGCTGACACTTAAGATTTTGTTTTATTTTAGGGAGGGGGGAGGGATCCAACCCTGCGGGGGTCCAGAGAAACTGCGTTACCCCAGTGCCATGTTCCCATGTATCAAACAGATTATTAAAATAATTTCACTGCAGTATATGTTGTGTTAAGTGTCTTAATGCAAAATGTCAATAAAAATGTAGCACAACACTATTGCATTCTATACTGTAGCATTTTACAAGTGGCTCCATTTTACCAGGGTGCAGCTCAAATAGCACCCTGTTCCCTACATAGTGCACTTCTTTGTGCTACATCACAAATTATTCTTATAGAGTGGTGCCATCTAGGGTCTGAGATGAGTGTCCAGCACAATGCAGCCAGGAATTGACTGTGTCCCAAATGACACCCTATTCCCTTTATGATGCTCTGTTCTGGTCAAAACTAGTGCACTATTTAGGGAATAGGATGCCATTTGGGACATGCCCGTTTGGTCCACGTGGGTGGGTGGGGCAGTGGTGGGGGACTGATTATTATGAGGTCATTTCCTCCACACTTCCTGGCCTGCGATGTAGGTGGCTCTGACATTGAGAGCATCATCCAGCAGAACGAGATCTAACGGAGGAGAGAGGGGGACACGTTTTACCATTTAGTGCTTCTTCCTACACCACACACAAGACCTAGACCAGTTGTTTTCAAACATCTCTTCGGGACCCCCAGACATTTCACAATTTTCTCACATTTGTGGAATAGTTAAAAAACATGGAACAGCAAGGGGTCCCCGAAGAGAGGTTTGAAAACCCCTGACCTACACAACCAGTTGAGGAGACTAATCCTAACTAATCAATGACCTTAATCAATCAATTAAGTACAAGGGGGGAGAGAAAACCTGTAGACATTCAGCCCTCCAGGAATTGAGTTTGACACCCCTGGAGTAGACAGAGCGAGACCGCCCTCTGCTGTTTACTTTCTCACCTGCCCCTAGTCCAGGGGGCCTTTACAATCGCTTACTTAAGTGTGTGTGTGTGTGTGTGTGTGTGTATCACCTGCGTCTGCCCCATAGTCCAGGGTGCCTTTACAACGGCTGATGCCCAGGAGCTGGGCCGGGTGGAGCGACGCTGCCTCCAGGGCTTGCTCCACACTGCAGCCTGTCAACACAAACACACACAGGGCCGGATTACCAAATGGGAATGCAGGGCACGTGCTCTGGGGCCCCCAACCTTCAGGGAACCCCCAACCAAATGTTATTAATTTTTATCTTTGGGAGGTCGGGGGCCCTGGAGCACATGCCCTGCATACATGGCAAAATTCTCTCTCAGCATCATGGTAAAATGTTTAGAATATCAGCTTTAAAACTGCTACAATAGCATTATAAAAGTGCCACAAAAAAATGTTGTGTGTTAAAATGCAGGAAGTTAGCTATTTTCCTAAAAGGGGTTGGGGGGGCCCCCTGGAGGTCAATGACCTAGGGACCCAAATGTGGTAGTCCGGCCCTGCACACACAGTAGTAAGTAAGCACATATTTAGAAGGACTGAATAACTTTTGTAAGACAGTAAAAGGGCTAACACACACTCACCTGACGCCTGTTTGAAGTGCCTGACACACATGTCCATTGTGGCTATACTGCCACTGAGTGTCTTGGTGCCTATGAGTAAAGACAGTTTTAGAGACAGCTTTGGGAAAAAGTTGTGTTTACACCTTACAAAAGAGATTCTGACCTGCTACATAAGCATGGAGCCCCTGGATCTCAATGACTTGCTGACCCAAGGTGTGGCGGCCCGGAGGTAGACCCATTGCTGTGATGGCATCAGTCACCAACACTAGACCTGTAGGACAAACACATTAAGCCAACACAAGCATTGCCATAGATCTATTGCAATTAGTATGCATATTATACCTGACATTGCTTGAACAATTTCTGGTTTCAAGACTGAAACCCACAACATTACAACAGAAGACTCCAATAAACACTCCAACACAACCCCCCCCACACACACACACACACATCAGAGCACACACACACAGAAGCTGTGCGTGTAGTTCTTACACAGACCTGTAGGGTGTGCTCTGTGAGCAATACGCAGGGCGGCAGAGTTGGTGTGGATGCCATCAGCAATCATTCCGTAGAAGACTGTCCGGTCCTGGGGAACCTGGTCGCTGGTGAGGAGACCTACAATGCCCGGGTCTCGATGGTGGAACTAACCCATCACGGTCACCATGGCAACAGAGAGAGACGTCCATCATCTTTCATTACATTATTACAGTAGCATTGTGAAACTGTAGTTGAAAAGACTTGGCAAGGCATCTGAAGCATGTGTCCAACAGTATAGAGTAGGCAGAATGTCTGTGATTTGGCTGACCACACCCAGAGGTGGACAGGTTAATCATTGACCCCATTTACACTTCTCTCCTATTTATACTGTATGGTTTGAGAAACAGAAACACCATCAGTGTAGTGATGCAGGTCTTTAGATGTCGAACACATGAAATTGTGTCATTCCAAATTTTATAAGCAACGTTACATTACATTTTGTATGTCTCCAGCAGTTTCCCCTACCAGCTGTTCCATACTCCGTGTAGCCTGCTGCTAGAATGGACGGATATGTATCGTTCAAGTTGCAAAAAATGGATTATAACGTTGCAGATAAAGTTGAAAGTGAAATCGCACAAGAAGTGTCTTTGGTGGTAAAAAAGCAAGATTCTCCTATAAGGGTTGTCCAGTAAAACGTCAGTCAGCGATGTTACTGGAGAGAGAAACAGAGGATTGTACTACACTCAAATACGAAAACTAACATATACAGTACATACTAAAAATGTACAGTTGAAGTCGGAAGTTTACATACACTTAGGTTAGAGTCATTAAAACTCGTTTTTCAACCACTCCACAAATTTCAGTAATTTTTCCAACAATTGTTTACAGACAGATTATTTCACTGTATCACAATTCCAGTGGGTCAGAGGTTTACATACACTAAGTTGACTGTGCCTTTAAACAGCTTGGAAAATTCTAGAAAATTATGTCATGGCTTTAGAAGCTTCTGATAGGCTAATTGACATAATTTGAGTCAATTGAAGGTATACTTGTGGATGCATTTCAAAGCCTACCTTCAAACTCAGTGCCTCTTTGCATGACATCATGGGAAAAGCAAAAGAAAAGGCCTCAGAAAAAAAAAAAATTGTAGGCCTCCACAAGTCTTGTTCATCCTTGGGAGCAATTTCCAAATGCCTGAAGGTACCACATTCACATGTACAAACAATAGTATGCAAGTATAAACACCATGGGACCACACAGCAGTCATACCGCTCAGGAAGGAGAAGCGTTCTGTCTCCTAGAGATGAACATACTTTGGTGCGAAAAGTGCAAATCAATCCCAGAACAGCAAAGGACCTTGTGAAGATGCTGGAGGAAACAGGTACAAAAGTATCTATAGCCACAGTAAAATGAGTCCTATAATCGACATAACCTGAAAGGCTGCTCAGCAAGGAAGAAGCCACTGCTCCAAAACCGCCATAAAAAAGCCAGACTACGGTTTGCAACTGCACATGGGACAAAGATCGTACTTTTTGGAGAGATGTCCTCTGGTCTGATGAAACAAAAATAGAACTGTTTGGCCATAATGACCATCGTTATGTTTGTAGGAAAAGGGGGAGGCTTGCAAGCCGAAGAACACCATCCCAACCGTGAAGCACGGTGGTGGCAACATCATGTTGTGGGGGTGCTTTGCTGCAGGAGGGACTGGTGCACTTTACAAAATAGATGGCATCATGAGGAAAGAAAATGATGTGGATATCTTGAAGCAACATCTCAAGACATCAGTCAGGAAGTTAAAGTTTGGTCGCAAATGGGTCTTCCAAATGGACAATGACCCCAAGCATACTTCCAAAGTTGTGGCAAAATGGCTTAAGGACAACAAAGTCAAAGTATTGGAGTGGCCATCACAAAGCCTTGACCTCAATCCTATAGAAACGTTGTGGGCAGAACTGAAAAAGAGTGTGCGAGCAAGGAGGCCAACAAACCTGATTCAGTTACACCAGCTCTGTCAGGAGGAATGGGCCAAAATTCACCCAACTTATTGTGGGAAGCTTGTGGAAGGCTACCTGAAACATTTGACCCAATTTAAACAATTTAATGGCAATGCTACCAAATACTAATTGAGTGTATGTAAACTTCTGACCCACTGGGAATGTGATGAAAGAAATAAAAGCTGAAATGAATCACTCTCTCTACTATTTTTCTGACATTTCACATTCTTAAAATGAAGTGGTGATCCTAACTGACCTAAGACAGGGAATTTTTACTCTGATTAAATGTCAGGGATTGTGAAAAACTGAGTTTAAATGTATTTGGCTAAGGTGTATGTAAACTTCCGACTTCAACTGTATGTGCTCACTGTGCTAAATGGAAAACATAATACAATATGATGCTGTGTTATATTACTCACAGGCAGCATAGCATTGAAGAGATGTGTGATGAATGAAGCTCCGTTCTGCACAGCCTCCTCAGCTTGGGACAGGTTGGCTACAGAGTGTCCTACACATGGAATAGGTTGACAGGTACACTTAGTGATATCACATCATCCGACACAGTGTGGCAACCTCCTGCTTACAGACAGGAGATGTCTATTGGATTGCATCAACAGCCTGGTTTTCTGTTGTTTAAAATAAGTCCTCATAAACCCTTTATAAGGCCTATATAGATGCTTAATAAAACATTTGAGCAGATGTAATACATACAGTATAAAGGCTATGTCATTCCCAGCATGCACACAAAGAGGAGCATCTAAGTCATACATGTAAATGATATTTTATTCCCATAATACTACACCTACCTAGAGACACAGTGATGTACCTCTGAGCCATCTCTGACCATATGACATAGATGATTCATAAAACATGCATAAGGCGTACATAGATGCTTCACAATTAAATCATGCATAAGCATATGTCATAGGCCTACATAAAGAGTATTCTATTCCCAGTTTAATACACATACCTAGAGAAACAGTGATGCCCCTCTGAGCCAGCTCTCGAACCACCTTCTCACTGTTGGGTAGCTCGGGGGCCAACGTCACCATGGCAACGTTATCCAGGGTCCCGTAGGTCTCAATCAGGTCCAACATGCCGCCCGACTGGAAGGAGCGCAGGTACTGCTCCGGGTGGGCTCCCTTCTTCTCTAAACTGATGAATGGACCTTCTAGATGACAGCCTTGAGAGAGAGTGAGGGGTGGGGGGGATGGGTAAGACAGCGAAATGGACAAGAAAGGGCAGAAATATGAAATATTGACAGAATGTGTAATGGCATATCACACTGTTTTATAACATTTCCTCTATGACCATACAGTTATATGGAATACAGTATTGGATATCATGTCCAGATATAAGGACCAATCAGACATATGAAAATGTGTCTACATCCTTCCTGACTGCATCCTTACCCAGAACTCCAGCTCCCTCCACTCCTCCACTTTGAACTTTAACCTCAGTCAAGACCTAGAAAACAGGTATTTTACTCGAAAGGTACGTGCATAAGGATTTCATAACACATGCATAAATATTGCATTCATAAGCAATACATAAGAATTTGATCAAGCCTGCATGGAGTGCCAGGCCAGGTCGGTGTGGTTTGCATATTTGAGACTATTTGGATCCAAATCAAATCACATTTTATTGGTCACATACACATTAAGCAGATGTTATTGTGAGTGTAGCAAAATGCTTGTGTTCCTAGCTCCAACAGTGCAGTAGTATCTAACAATTCACATTGCGCCAGACAAGATCAATCCACCACAGCTCAAGTATTTGAAAGAAAACGAACACTATTTGAAACACATTTGAATGGGAGTCACTAATGACATACACTATATATACAAAAGTATGAAATGGTTTGTTGAGATCGGTGTGGAAGAACTTGACTGGCCTGCACAGAGCCCTGACCTCAACCCCATCGAACACCTTTGGGATGAATTGGAATGCCAACTGCGAGCCAGGCCTAATCGCCCAACATCAGTGCCCCGCCTCACTAATGCTCTTGTGATTGAATGGAAGCAAGTCCCCGCAGCCATGTTCCTACATCTAGTGGAAAGCCTTCCCAGAATAGTGGAAAGCCTTCCCAGAATAGTGGAGGCTGTTATATCAGCAAAGGGGGGACCAACTCCATACGCCCATGATTTTGGAATGAGATGTTCGACGAGCAGGTGTCCACATACTTTTGGTCATATAGTGTATGTGAGACAATGGTGAGAAATGGGACATGTTGTTGAGAGGACAGGTATAGAGGTGGTGCCTACCTTGTGGTAGATGTTTGGAGGGGAGGTGACTAGGGTGGGTAAAAAAGAGGTGACACCATGCTCCAAGATTTTCTTGGCTACTAGGGCCACACCTCCTCTGACATTACTGGTTGCTTGCGAGAAGTCGATGCCATATCCTCCTGTGGGTGTAAAACAATGGATCATCGATTTGAGTTTGGAAAATCCTGTATCCAATGGCTTCCTTGTTCTGGTGAGAGAAACAGCTCGCAGGCTGTGTTAGTTTTAGCAAGGAACATTCCTCCAATAAAGCTTTAAGAAGTCCATACCTGCAATTGAATTGGGGACAGTCCCTGGAGTGAATTGACACCCCCCCCAAAAATACTAACCATTGATCTGAACGTCAATGAACCCAGGAGCGATGATGAGGCCTTCACAGTCAACACGTTGATCTGCGTAGCCTTCCTCATCAAAGAACAACTTCTCTGGGTCTAGGATCCTTCCTTCCCGCACCCACAGATCCTCTCTGGAGGAAAGACAGGAACAATACACACACACACACACAGTTACACAAACCCTGTCACACACACACACACAGTAACACACATCGTAACAACGCTTGTTTTACATGTAACGGTATTTATTTTACATGTGTAACGGAGTGTGTATGTATGTTCATAGCCACGTGATTGTGTGTTCATTTGTGTGTACCTCTGCAGCTTGTGATCTCTTAGTATCCTGCAGTTGACGAACTGGGTGATCGGCGCCTTCGACACAGACTTATTGGTAGGCATCTTCCACAAGACGCTATGTCACCTCTCCTGAAGTGTAATCACTTCAGGCAGACTCTCTCTATAAATAACAGCCAAAGAACAGTACAGACAAGTTATCAAAGAAAGCCTTTGAAGAGTTACACTATTACAGTACACTATTACAGTACCAACCTGTAAAACCTTGAATAGCCAACTGTTCCGTCTTTATTCTTCAGGTTACATATCACATCTGGGATAATCAGTATACCAACCCACCACCATAAACAGACACGCCAATGTAAGAACCTTCCTATAACAACATTGTACAATGCTGAAGGTGCAACATTTGACTTTGACCCCCATGTTGTCATTGCATTTTATTTCACCCTAAAACAGATCTGATAAGAATCTAACACTAAAACCATTTGAATACAGTGTTGTTAGTCTATTAATGAATAACAACAGTGTGTAGGGAGGCAAAGACACCGTAAATGACATGATAACAGGAAATAAATCTATTTCCATGACAGAATAAAAGCAATGTTGGACTTACCTTGCAGAGAGCATAGTTTCAAATACATGCAACTTAAAAGTTACATATCACAAAATGTGTATTTGAAATCTTTTGGACATCAGAGCAACCTTAAGGGAATCTTATTCGAGTCAGAAAATTATGTTCATATGACAGAGAAGATATACAAAACCTTGCAGAGAGTATATCCAACTGACAATCTCTTAGAAAAAAAAATAATAAACTATTGGAACCAAGACTTAATAAAAAGAACTGATGTTGGCACAAGGTGGAGGGAAAGCTGGAGCATAACTAACTAAATTACAGTTTAAGAAAATCTACGCTTAATCCAGTATGAACGAATGTATAGAATTTATAATACAGAATTCTGAAATTCAATAGCACAACGGCAGTCATATCTTAAGTGTAAAACTATACTGACCAAAAATATACAAAAATAACATGTAAAGTGTTGGTCCCATGTTTAATGAGCTGAAGGAAAAGATCCCTGAAATCTTCCATTCGCACAAAAAGCTTATTTCTCGCAAATGTTGCGCATTTTTTTGGGCATCCCTGTTAGTGAGCATTTCTCCTTTGCCAAGACAATCTTGACAGGTGTGGCATATCAAGAAGCTGATTAAACAGCATGATCATTACACAGGTACACCTTGTGCTGGGGACAATAAAACACCACTAAAATGTGCAGTTTTGTCACACAACACAATGCCACAGATGTCTCAAGTTGAGGGCAATTGGCATGCTGACTGCAGGAAAATCAACCAGAGCTGTTGAATGTTCAATTCTCTACCATAAACTGCCTCCAAAGTCGTTTTAGAGAATTTGGCATTATGTCCAACTAGACTAAAAACCACAGACCATGTGTAACCACACCAGCACAGGAGCTCCACATTCGGTTTCTTCACCTGCGGGATCATCAGCTACCAGCTACCCAGACAGCTGATGAAACGGAGTATTTCGGTCTGTAATAAAGCCCTTTTGTGGGGAAAACGAATTCTGATTGGCTGAGCCGGGCTCCCAGTGGCTGGGCCTGGCTCCCAAGTCATGTGAAATCCATGGATTAGGTCCTAATGCATTTATTTCAATTGACTTATTTCCCTATATGTACTGTAACGCAGTAAAATCTTAATTGTTGCATTAATATTTTAGTTAAGTATATTTATATGATTCATACTTTCAGTTTTTCCGAACACAAGTCACTCGCGCACAAGATCGTGATTGCACATGCGCAGAACAAATATACCGCTGGAACGCCGATTAAGCTGTTTACATGTCGGAATAATTCGAAAGATTTCGGCGTACGCTTATTTCAATTTTGACCTTACACCGAGTAAGATAAGCAGAGTAAGGTTTTACATGACCATTTGCATAGTCGGCGTAAGCAGTTTAATATAGAATTATTATTATGCATGTAAACGTACATCAATGTCTTACATGAAAACGTTGGTATGATCTCAGCTGTAAACGAATAAGATAGCTCATCTTTCTTTTGAATAAATCGAATACTTGCCCCATAGAAGACAGTCAAGTCGCAGTCAGTGAGAATTCCAACAACTGTAGACGGATGGAATCATGTGAGAATGCTGCAGTCAGCTGATCAAAACAACGAACGGGACTCGCAGAAGCGAAATAGCTAGGATACACGTAACAAAGAACAATGATGTTTCAGCGGATGTATAAATCTGAAGCATCCGGTTAGCGTTTCCACTCGGAGCAAAGCTCTCGTAGTAACTTGCGGATAGGAGGGTCTGAGGACTGGCAGAGAGCGTTAGCTCCAGAGGCGGCGGAGGATGGTGGTTGGAAGAGCGCCACGGTAGGTCTTGATAAAGAAGAACATCGAGGCTGCGTTTCAAACTCAACCTACGGTCCAAACACTTAAAAAGACACACCCTAAGTCCACTTACCCTCGCCATCTTAGTGGGTGGTCCAAATGATTAGCCAAGCAAGGGACGTTTGCAACGTAAGCCCCGCAGCCCTCGTTTTTAGTCGGCTTTGCGAGTGTACAATTATGTTCACTCCGGGGCCTGAAACTCCCCATAATTCAATTCGCGACGATTGTACAAGTGGCGTCACTACAGTCCCTGGTTCAAATCCAGGCTGTATCACATCTAGCCGTGATTGGGAGACCCATTGGGCGGCGCACAATTGGCCCAGCGTCGTCTGGGTTTGGCCGGGGTAGGCCGTCATTGTAAGTAAGAATTTGTTCTTAACTGGCTTGCCAAGTTAGATCAATTAAATACATTAATTTAATTAATTAAATAAAAAATTTAAAAAGTCCGGGAAAACCTAAAAACAGCATCAATGGAGAAGTCAACATACAAGTGTAAGTATAAACGAATGCAAATAAGTTATCAATTGTGGTACTAATGCAAAAAGTAAACGCTTCTTTGTTTGGTTATCATTTTCCTTCAGAAGTTCCAGCTAGACATTCTAACGTTAGTTAGCTAATTAATTTGCTAGCTATCATACAGTGCAGTAGGCGAATATTAATAATCATATATTTAATAAGTAAACATGCACTCATAATTGACTGCAGCGCATATAAAGCATCCACAACCTACCGGTGCCTGAGAACACAATCATTGCAGGATGAACGAGTGACGAATTACCAAGGTAAAGTTGGTTTTATAGTCAAGTTTTTAATGTGCCATTGTTTTGTGAAATAAAAAGTGGTTATGTATTCAGACTCTAAAAATGTATTGCCAAGACCGATAGTTTCTTATGAATAGAAATGTAAAGTGTTTATGTATTCAGACTCTAAAAATGTATTGCCAAGACCGATAGTTTCTTACGAATAGAAATTAACAGACGTATCAACAGACGTTCGCCAAAAGCCATTTAAAATGGTAAAAATCAATAACTAATGAATTGATTACCACAGAAACAAACAAAAAAATAGATATGATTTATTCTATAAATGTCTAGCATACTTTTACAACCTTTGTTTTGAATACAAATTCCAGTTTTGATTTGATAGAAATACATAGAATCTATCAAATGCCATTTAAAACTGTATAAATCAATAAGTAATTAATTGATTGTCACAGAAACATCAAACTATGTATTTATTCTATAAATGTCTAGCATACTTGTACAACCTTTTTGGCTAATCCAATTGTGGTTTCAGGGTGGGTGAAAACAGTTGGGTGCTATGGAATCAGTGAAGGTAACCAGAAGTGGTCTTGTGATAATTGTTTATGTTTCTGCTGGTCAGAGGTAGAGGCGCTCTGTGTTAAATGAATGGGGGCAAGAGATGTGAATTGTTTTGCGCTCAAGAAAATGGTGCTATTGAAAGGAGTGATTACTGGGGTAGGGGTAAATGTGTAAGTTGACCAACTGAAGGGGAAGATTCCCAGTGTTTGTGATGCTCGTCGTTTGGTGCAACGCAAACAGGATTTTTTTAAATTCCTTTTTTTTATTTAACCAGGTAGGCCATTTGAGAACAAGTTTTCATTTACAACTGCGACCTGGCCAAGATCGGATGGCGTGAGTGGTGAAACAGAAGAGTTGTCTGTTCTTTTGAGTTATGATGTTGAGTCTTTGCCCGACAAAATGATGTTAGGATATGTAAGTTATCCTGTACGAGCTTTTGTGATGAATACATTATATTGTTACAGGTGTCAAGCTTATGGGCATGTGGCAGCAGTGTGTAGGGGGGAGGTTCCTGGCTGTGAGAAGTGTGCAGAACGGCATGAGACAAAATAATGTGTAGCATTGGGAAAAGTAGTGGTATGTGTTAATTGTAGGGGTGCCCATGGGGCTGGTGATCAGAAGTGTCCTGTGCGAGAGAGGCAGGTTGAGGTTACCAGGGTTAGAGTAGTGTAGAAGTCATATGCTGAGGCAGTGAAGAAAGTAGAAGAAGATGGGTCAAGGGGGAAGGGTCATGAGAGAGGAGTGGTGTGAGTAGTAGATCTCTACCAGTACAGAGGGATAGGTCAACAAGTGATATGTTTCAGTAAGATTGGATTTTTAACATTTATAGCAATGGTTATCAACTGTATTGCAGGGATGGAACGTACGTCGCAGAATATTGAGGTTGTGGTGGCAGCTGCAAACTATAGTTTTGGCAAGTCAGTTAGGACATCTACTTTGTGCATGATACAAGTAATTTTTCTAACAATTGTTCACAGACAGATTATTTTCACTTATAATTCACTGTATCACAATTCCAGTGGGTCAGAAGTTTACATACACTAAGTTGACTGTGCCTTTAAACAGCTTGGATGGCTTTAGAAGCATGTCATGGCTTTAGAAGCTTCTGATGGTCTAATTGACAACATTTGAGTCAATTGGAGGTGTACCTGTGGGTCTATTTCAATGCCTAGCTTCAGACTCAGTGCCTCTTTGCATGGCATCATGGGAAAAGCAACAAAAAAAAAGCCAAGACCTCAGAAAAAAAATTGTAGACCTCCACAAGGCTGGTTCATCCTTGGGAGCAATTTCCAAACGCCTGAAGGTACCACGTTCATCTGTACAAACAATAGTACGCAAGTATAAACACCATGGGACCATGCAGCCATCATTCCACTCAGGAAGGAGATGCGTTCTGTCTCCTAGAGATGAATGTACTTTGGTGTGAAAAGTGCAAATCAATCCCAGAACAACAGCAAAGGACCTTGTGAAGATGCTGGAGGAAACAGGTACAAAAGTATCTATATCCACAGTAAAACGAGTCCTATATCGACATAACCTGAAAGGCCGCTCAGCAAGGAAGAAGCCACTGCTCCAAAACCGCCATAAAAAAAGACAGACTATGGTTTGCAACTGCACATGGGGACAAAGATCACACTTTGGAGAAATGTCCTCTGGTCTGATGAAACAAAAATAGAACTGTTTGGTTGTAATGACCATCGTTATGTTTGGAGGAAAAGGGGGGAGGCTTGCAAGCCGAAGAGCACCATCCCAACCGTGAAGCACGGGGGGGCAAGCATCATGTTGTGGGGGTGCTTTGCTGCAGGAGGGATTGGTGCACTTCACAAAATAGATGGCATCATGATGCAGGAAAATTATGAGGATATATTGAAGCAACATCTCAAGACATCAGTCAGGAAGTTAAAGCTTGGTCGCAAATGGGTCTTCCAAATGGACAATGACCCCCAAGCACATTTCCAAAGTTGTGGCAAAATGGCTTAAGGACAACAAAGTCAAGGTATTGGAGTGGCCTTCACAAAGTCCTGACCTCAATCCCGTAGAAAATGTGTGGGCAGAACTGAAAAAGCGTGTGCGAGCAAGGAGGCCTACAAACCTGATTCAGTTACACCAGCTCTGTCAGGAGGAATGGGCCAAAATTCATCCAACTTATTGAGGGAAGCTTGTGGAATGCTAGCTGCAATGTTTGACCCAAGTTAAACAATTTAAAGGCAATGCTACCAAATACTAATTGAGTCTATGTAAACTTCTGACCGGCTGGGAATGTGATGCAAGAAATAAAAGCTGAAATAAATCCTTCTCTCTACTATTATTCTGACATTTCACATTCTTTAAATATAGTGGTGATCCTAACTGACCTAAAACAGGGAATTTTTACTAGGATTAAATGTCAAGAATTGTGAAAAACTGAGTAAGTTTATTTGGCTAAGGTGTATGTAAACTTCTGGCTTCAACTGTAGTTATTTATTTATTTATTTATTTATTTTTAGCAAAGTATAAGGGAATTATTCTCCAGCCTAGTTGGATGCGGTAATGTAACATTTATTGGATGCCAACCGCCATTAAACCTCATTGAAGAAGAAGGCATTTTCACTCGCCACCAAATTTGGTGATGAGGGAGAACCCAGTAGCCGGCAGTGGGAGATGTAGCGAGATGGATTTTGGCTGACATTCTGCACATTTTCTCATCAATAAAACATTTGACCTCAGTAGTTTTCTGATCCCAAACTAAAACATGTTAGAGTGGACTATGTTTGTAGACTTTACCCTTTGCCAAAGTTAGATTCTTTTAGTTGATTAGGATTTAAAGGGTGACTTGAATTATTGCATACATGCAATTCACAGAGTAGGCGTTCCCTAACGGAAATATGCAATACATGCTCGATGCCAGGCACAACACAACTGGGAACCCTGGAAATCTTTGACTTCTGACTTCAGTGTGTTCAAGAGAACTGGGACAGCAACGACCACCCACTGGCAAAAATCATTTTGAATGGTCATCCAACTCGGAACTCGGGCCTCTTTCTAGAGCTTCTGACTTAAAGATCACTGACATCATGATTTGACCTCATATTTTTACAGACTTTCCAGTTGTCTTGAAAGCACCATGAGTACCACATTATGAGTCATAATACCCATAAACCCTAGCTGTAAAACCAAGAAATGGTAACATTTCTTTTTTTGTTGCCACATTTTTGTGTCTGAGATTTTAGAACTACTTCATATAAGGTCTGTGTTTCATGTAGGCTTACCCTGGCTTGACGTTTTAATAACCATTCAAATCTCTCTCAGACAAGGTAACATAGTAGGATTTTAGATGTGCAGATAGACCTAAGCCCAGTCTATTTTACTGTTACTATAGTAAAGTCTGTGGGTTATGGGAAAATATAGACGTTAGCATTTTAGTAATCAACCTAGCTAGTAACTTATTTTTTGGTCTTTCAGATTGGCAGACTGGAAACCCAGTGACAACACTCAGGTCTGCAGCTGACATTTTCTGTTGGGAAAGAGAAATGGCCCTGTATTTGCCAGAAAATGTTGCGCATCCATCATCGCAGAAGAGGAAGAGTCATACACTTCCACAATGGCAGAAGAGGTAGATCCAGACACATTCAACATGGCAGACGAAGTTCCCGGCGCCTCGGCCACTGAAGAATGTAGGAGGCTGCTGTCTACACCGTTGCGGAATGTTCTCACTGAGGTGCATCTTGAGGGAACAGCGCAGTTGAAGGTTCTACAGGAGAATCAGCTGTATACCTGCAACAGGTATTGAGCATCACAGCTGTCTGATAAAGTACTTATGATGGAAACAGGACTTCCAGACAAAGACATGTTCAACATCGTTGTTGAATACTTGGAATGTTAAAAGGACTGTGTTGTCTACTTTGCCAAGTGGAGGGTGAAGATGCTGTCATTTGAGGATCAAGTGTTTATGGCTCTTATGAAGTTGCATCACAGCTATATCAACTTGCACCTGGCTCAACTATTCTGTTGTAGTGCAATCACTGTCAGCAATGTTACCATCACTTTCATTCACGTGATCCACAAGCTTTTTTTCATTAGCATCATGAAGACTTCCAAGTCGGGAGAAGAACCAAACGTGCTTGCCTGCGTCTTTTCAGGGGTCCAGCGGAAACTGCAGGATGGTCATTGACTGTACTGACATGGAAGTTGCTACTCCAAGTCAGATGGATCTGCAGAAGCCAACCTAATCTGTGTACCATTCAATGCACTCCTTCTAGCTACTACTGGGTGTTGCATCTAATGCAGTGATAACATACTGCCGTGATCTGTATCGGACAAAGCAATTGTCCAGAAGTCGCGGTTTGAGAAGATTTTCATGTCTGGAGACATGATTTTTGTCAGACAAAGGCTTCTTTTTTTTTTTTTTTTTATCTCCCCAATTTCTCCCCAACTGGTAGTAGTTAGTCTTGTCTCATCGGTGCAACTCCCGCACGGACTCGGGAGAGGCGAAGGTCGAGAGCCTTGCGTCCTCCGAAACCCAACCAAGCCGCACTGCTTCTTGACACAACGCACATCCAACCCGGAAGCCAGCTGCACCAATGTGTCGGAGGAAACACCGTACACCTGGCGACCTGGTCAGCGTGCGCTGCGCCCGGTCCGCCATAGGAGTCGCTAGTGCACAATGAGACAAGGACATATCCCAGCCGGCCAAACCCTCCCTAACCCGGACGACGCTGGGCCAATTGTGCGTCGCCCCATGGACCTCCCGGTCGCGGCCGGCTGCGACAGAGCCTGGGCTCGAACCCAGAATCTCTGGTGGCACAGCTAGCACTGCGATGCAGTTCTTTAGACCTCTGCACCACCCAGGAGGCCCAGACAAAGGCTTCTTAATCCAGAGCTTGACGCGTGCAGGAATTATTGTGAACATTCCTCCATTCCTGAACCACGAAGGTTCACAGAGCGTGAGATGCATCTCACAAAAGACATAGCGAGAAACGGGATCCATGTTGACAGGGCAAATGCTCGATTAAAGATGTAAAAATCCTGAAATTCATCCCACCTTATCTGCCTTATAGTAATGCGCTGGTGCAGACTTGCTGTGCACTTGTTAACATCCAAGACACACTCATCAGAGAAGTAGCTGTTGGTTGGGAAACAAGAACAACGAGGCATGAGGGTTTGGTGTTGAGGGACGATTTGTCACATTGTCGAAGGTGGGGTTGTGTTAGGATAAACAATGCATTTTCTGTACAGATAAAGTTGATACAGCATTGAAAAAGACCCACTATTGGCCAAATGTCTCTTTGTTTTCCATTCCAACAGGAGTGCCTCCCTCAGACCATCCGGTGCATGGACATCCTGTACCAGTGTGATGTGGTTGTGGAGACTACAGCACATCGAGCCTGTGGACGAACAAGTCACTATCTCATCAAATATGATACAATATTGTGTAAAACATTGAATTTGTAGATCTCTCAATTTTGACTGTCCCCTTTTCCACATGTTTTATACATGAGACGTGAAATGCGGAACATCAGGCTCACCCCACGAGAAGTATGATCAATGCGACCCTCAGCAAGGAGAAGTGATGTCTCTCCCATCCTGCATTTACCAGAAACTGAAGCTCCACACAGCAAAGGGGGTAAGAAATCATTTAAACTTCACAGATATAAATTCCCACTGTGCCCATGATAAAATGCAATGTGAATTGTGTTGTACGACTGAATGAAACTGTGAGGAGATGCACTCAGACCAGCCCTTGTGATTGAACTTACGTTAACTATGTTACCTTAGTTGGCTGCTTTGAGCAAAACTTGAATGTAATATAACCTATTATGGGAGCCTAGTGTGTGTGTGAACGATGTAATATTTTTGGACCATTTGCTTCCCGGAAAACAGGTACTGACAGGTGGTGCGAAGAAGACGCTGATCCAGTGCCCCCCCCCCAAAAAAAAACATTGGAATAAAACATCAAGGTAAGAAAAACTATGTGCGAAAAGTATTTACAGATGTTCACTGTTGCGGTGTCAACTTTGGGAGCATGTGGTCCTTGAAAAACTCCTCCAGTCCAGCAGTATGAGTCTGCCAGAGGTTGTCACACTGGATGGGGATGGTAATGGAGACTTTGGTGGTCCACACAAAGAAGAAGCAATTGTCCAGCAATTGCCAGTAAGGATGGTCTTCATGAAGGCTGTAAGACCCTCCCTCCTCCTGGATATAGAAATCCTTTGACATCACTGCCTCTTCAATGGAAAGGTCCCTGGACTTCCTGATGGGCCGCCCCCAGGTGGTAAGGTTAGGTAAAAACACATCTGCCACGCTGATCCTCAACACGGGGGGCCCCTCAGGGGTGCATGCTCAGTCCCCTCCTGTACTTCCTGTTCACTCGTGACTGCATGGCCAGGCACGACTCCCAACACCATCAAGTTTGCTGATGACACAAGTGGTATTCCTGATCACGACAACAATATGACAGCCTATAGGGAGGAGGTCAGAGACCTGGCCATGTGGTGCCAGGACAACAACCTCTCCCTCAATGTGATCAAGACAAAGGAGATGATTGGACTACAGGAAAAGGAGGACTGAGCACGCCCCCATTGACGGCGCTGTAGTGGAGTAGGTTGAGTGCTTCAAGTTCCTTGGTGTCCACATCACCAACAAACTGACATGGTCCAAGCACACCAAGACAGTCGTGAAGAGGGCACGACAAAACCGATTCCCCCTCAGGAGACTGAAAAGATTTGGCATGGGTCCTCAGATCCTCAAAAGGTTCAACAGCTGCACCATCAAGAGCATCCTGACTGGTTGCATCACTGCCTGGTATGGCAACTGCTCGGCCTCTGACCGCAAGGCACTGCAGAGGGTTGTGCGTACGGCCCAGTACATCACTGGGGCCAAGTTTCCTGCCATCCAGTACCTCTATACCAGGCGGTGTCAGAGGAAAGCCCTATGTTTCTAGTCATTGACTGATCTCTCTGCCACCGCACGGAAAGCAGTACCAGAGTGCCAGGTCTAGATAAAAAATGCTTCTACCGGCAAGCCATAAGACTCCTGAACAGCTAATCAAATGGCTACCCAGACTATTTGCATTGCCCCCCCCCCCCCCTTTATGCCTCTGCTATTCTCTGTTTATTCTCTATGCATTCCACTGAACCTGCCCCAGAGACGGTTCCTTAGACACTGAAGATCCTTCTCTGTGGGCTCTTGGGACAGAGGGTTGTTGTCTTAAGCCAGGTACAGATCATCCACTGACTCCACCTGGTTGGGCACGGCTGGCTCCCTCCACTTGCATTCCACATCCTTACAGCCGATATTGTGAACTGCAAAAATAGCCAATGGTGCCGCCTGGCTACACTTATAAGCTCTATGGGGACATTCACATGTGGTAGAGAGAATCCCCTGGTCACCTGTAGAGATCTGCTAAGAGGAAAGATGTTAAGTGCCATATGCCTTTCAAAGCATGACTTTGAACAGCTTGAAATGCATTTGTTTTCAGAAATGTGCTATATAAATAAAGTTTGATTTGATTGATGACATTACAGCTGTAGCATTTTTAATAAACTGTAATTTTCACGAGGACAAGTGCAGTTTTTCCATTACATTTTTATTGAAAATTTGGGATTTTATCACTTGACATCAATTTGTAGATGCATCGAAATGTTGACTTTATGTCCCCTTTTCCCCACGTTTTAGAAATGAGGTGTGGCTTGCGGAACATCCTGCTCACCCCATGAGAAGCAGAGCATGATCAACGCCACTTGCAGCAAGGAGATCTTCTGGAATGGATGTACTCACTCTGGGGGTAAGATAATTTAAACATCACAGATCTAAAATCCTACTGTGCCCATGATAAAATGCAATATGATTTGTGTTGTACTACTGAATGAAACTGAAGAGATGCACTCAGACCAGCCTTTGTGATTGAACTTTGAGCTGCTTTGAGCAAAGCTTGAATGTAATAACCTATTCTAGGAGCCTATTATTTGTTTACAGACAACACCCTATCCAACAACTGTGAACACCTTGAAATGCATCTTTAATTGTTCACTTGTTTTTCGACAATGTCAGGTAGAGGCAGGAATGACTGGGTTCTTCAGCAAGTAAGACATGGGGTAAGAAATAATTTAAACATCACAGATATAAATTCCCAATGTGCCCATGATTAAGTTAACTACATTACTTTTAATGTACCCTATTCTGGGATACTAGTGTGGTATGTATGTACAATGTGGAATATTTTTGGACCATTGGCTTCCCTGAAAACGGAGACTGATAGGAGGATCAATAGGAGTCTGCCAGAGGTCGTCACGCTGGATGGTGATGGAGGTTTTGGTGGTCCCCACAACGAAGAAGCAGGTGTCCCTTCAAGTGACGTGGAGTTGACCTTGGACCAAGTGCCAGTAAGGATGGTCTTCACGGAGGCTGTAAGGTCCCCTTGCACCATAGGGGCATTTGACCTCCACCAATGCTGTGGTGCCCACCAGACCATCTGGTGAGGCACCCAGAATCCCAGACCCTGTGACCCAAAGCCCTGACTCCTGCACATCCATCCCTGTAGCCATTTTGAATGCCTTGATGCCCTCCTCTTTATCTGTGCCCCACTTTTTTTTAAATGTATGCATTTTAAGAAATGTCATATAAAAATAGTTTGATTTGATTGATGACTACAGCTGTAGAATATTTAATAAACTGTAAAGTGCAGTTTTTCCATACACTTTTAAATGATAACTTGGGATTTTGTCACTTGACATATCAATCATACAGTGGTAAGGATCCTATAAATCAAGACTGTGTGGATGCATGTACCTCTCCGAATAAATAAATACAAAGTCTGATGTCTAAACAAAGTCAATTCTGAATGTCAATTAGTTTTGGATTAATTCTCATCAATGATAACTCAGTTTTAGAATGTTATCACTAATCGAAGTCTGGTATCCGGGATAATCTGGTTATTGATTATATGATTAGGTGTCTCTTTCCTTATAGAATGTTGACAGCTGTATATCAAAATCAAATCAAATCAAATTTATTTTTATATAGCCCTTCGTACATCAGCTGATATTCTCAAAGTGCTGTACAGAAACCCAGCCTAAAACCCCAAACAGCAAGCAAAGCATGTGAAAGAAGCACGGTGGCTAGGAAAAACTCCCTAGGAAAAACTCCCTAGAAAGGCCAAAAACCTAGGAAGAAACCTAGAGAGGAACCAGGCTATGAGGGGTGGCCAGTCCTCTTCTGGCTGTGCAGGGTGGATATTAAAACAGAACATGGTCAAAATGTTAAAATGTTAAAATGTTCATAAATGACCAGCATGGTCAAATAATAATAATCATAGTAGTTGTCGAGGGTGCAACAAGCACGTCCGGTGAACAGGTCAGGGTTCCATAGCCGCAGGCAGAACAGTTGAAACTGGAGCAGCAGCACGGCCAGGTGGACTGGGGACAGCAAGGAGTCATCATACCAGGTAGTCCTGAGGCATGGTCCTAGGGCTCAGGTCCTCCGAGAGAAAGACAGAAAGAGAGAAAGAGAGAATTAGAGAGAGCATATTTAAATACACACAGGACACCGGATAAGACAAGAGAAATACTCCAGATGTAACAGACTGACCCTAGCCCCCCGACACATAAACTACTGCAGCATAAATACTGGAGGCTGAGACAGGAGGGATCAGAAGACACTGTGGCCCCATCCGATGATACCCCCGGACAGGGCCAAACAGGCAGGATATAACCCCACCCACTTTGCCAAAGCACAGCCCCCACACCACTAGAGGGATGTCTCCAACCACCAACTTACCGTCCTAAGACAAGGCCGAGTATAGCCCACAACGATCTCCGCCATGGCACAACCCAAGGGGGGGGGGGGGGCGCCAACCCAGAAGAAATTGTATTGCTATGATGCTCAAACTTATAGGTTGCATGTTCAAATCCAGCGATAGATTTTTGTTTTAAGCCTATCCCAAACCTTAACCATTGTGGTAATGCCTAACCTTAAGATTTCAGTTAATGACTGAACTTAACCTTAAACACTTCGAAATTTGACTTTTGAGAAACATGGATGAACGTCTACTCCTAACTTGAGAGTGTGAGAGCTTGTTGACTTTTTTTTGCATGTGACTACTCATGTTTGTTAATAACAAATAAACATAAATAAATGTGCACAATGAGCACTTGTTGTCTTTCAAATACATCATTAGAGTTGTTGGTTAGCTAGTTAGTGAATTTTACATGGAGAAAATTGGGCTTCTGAAATGAAAATGGATGGCCCTCCCTTCAGTAAAATATATTTTACCTAAAACTTCCCTGAACGCTTGAGAAAAAAAAATAGTGACCGTCCCCGATACCCAAAATATTAATTAAAAGAAAGTCAATAGCAGAGAACATTTCTACCGTTTACCCTCACTTCTTGGACAGACCAGAGCCTTCGTCCTGTAAGCATTACATGGCAACGCAGGAATTTTGATCGCGCACAAGGCTGCGGGTCAGAAGCGTGTGTGTTCGCAGACCACCATGGACAAGAGTAGGGTTGAAAAGATCTCCTTTAGTTAAAAGCATTGCATTCATCTGTCACCATATTTGCAGGTCAGAGAAAAAAATTGCCTTTTATAAACATTTCATGCAATTCTGTCATTTTACATATCAGAATCTTTTTTTAATACCACACATTACCAAATTACAGGCTAAGAATGGACAGGAAGGGAGTCCTGTGTTCATCTTATCAAATTTCTTCAATGCCAAATCAGTGTGTCTTTGCAAGAAACTTTACCTGTTTGCAAATAATTCAATCTGAGACGTCATTAGGAATTTGAGCATGGTACGTTCAAAAGTTAGGCCTATCTTTCCTCCCCAGACAGAGTAGGCCTACCGACACAGAAAAATGAGGTAGGCTATTTAAAGAGTGCATGGTGGGTGGTGGAATTGACCTGAAAAATCTATGGATACACTACATCACCAAAAGTGTGTGGACACCTGCACATTGAACATCTCATTCCAAAATCATGGGCATTAATATGGAGTTGGTCCCCCCCCCTTTGCTGCTTTAACAGCCTCCACTCTTCTGGGAAGGCTTTCCACTAGATGTTGGAACATTGCTGCGGAGACTTGCTTCCATTCAGCCACGAGCATTAGTGAGGTCAGGCACTGATGTTGGGCGATTAGGCCTAGTTCGCAGTCGGTGTTTCAATTCATCCCAAAGGTGTTAGATGGGGTTGAGGTCAGGGCTCTGTGCAGGCCAGTAAAGTTATTCCACACTAATCTTGACAAACCATTTTAGTATGGACCTTGCTTTGTGCACGGGGGCATTGTCATGCTAAAATGGGAAAGGGCCTTCCTCAAACTATTGCCACAGAATTGCCAAGAATGTCATTGTATGCTGTAGCGTTAAGATTTCCCTTCCCTGGAACTAAGGAGCCTAGCCTGAACCATGAAAAGCAGCCCCAGACCCGTATTCCCCGTCATGACTCTCTCTCTTGGGTGAGGATCATAGACACCAGATCAGCTCGGCACAGGGCTGACAGATGTCTGGAATGGTTTGTGGGGGTCCAACAATGTCATATCATTTAGCATTGTGTGATGTCATTACGAATGGCATAACAAGATAACTGTATCTTTAAAAGCTTTCACAATGTAGATATTAGATATATATCTAAATGTTGTAAAACTTACATGATTAAATTTGAAACAATTTGTGAAAAGATAGAAATGTGATTTTAGCCTTCTAAATTATAATTGTTTTTCATATGAACTTTTGCCAAGTCAGTAGCAATGCCCATGTGAGCACAGACATTGTGGCAACGTGATGGAACCGCCCTCCAAGGAGAGTGCTTAAAAGGACTCGCTGAAAAATTAACATACTAGACCAAAATATGCCGGGTTGCTGCCGGTGTGTAAAGTGGTCCTATCTGTACCCTGAATCATCAACCATTGAGACTAGTATATGTGCAGCGCAAGCTGAATACGTTGAAATGGTTGCAATTTAAGTACAGACCAGACAGCGTGGAGCGGTGGCTAAATGGCTGACAAATGGTTTAAAACTACCAGACCAGAAAATGGTAAGACTCTGAAACTCTCGAGTGAAGAAGATAAAGACTACATCGAAACATTCAGTCTGCAGCTGTTTAACCTGTCTGGGATAGGGGGCAGTATTTTCACGGACGGATAAAAAACGTACCCGATTTAAACTGGTTACTACTCTTGCCCAGAAACGAGAATATGCATATTATTAGTAGATTTGGATAGAAAACACTCTGAAGTTTCTAAAACTGTTTGAATGGTGTCTGTGAGTATAATAGAACTCATATGGCAGGCAAAAACCTGAGAAGATTCTCTACAGGAAGTACCCTGTCTGACCATTTCTTGGCCTTCTTTGTCATCTCTATCAAAAACAAAGGATCTCTGCTGTTACGTGACACTTCCTACGGCTCCAATGGGCTCTCAGAAGGCGGCAAAAAGCTGAATCGTGGCTTTGCAGGCTCTGGCTGAAAAAAAGTAGCGCGTTTGGATAGTGGCTGGTTACAGTACTGTGAGACTCAGGCGCGTGCCCGCGTCGACCGAATGCTTTGTTTTCTTTCCTCTGTTTACCTAAACGCAGATTCCCGGTCGGAATATTATCGCTTTTTTACGAGAAAAATTGCATAAAATTGATTTTAAACAGCGGTTGACATGCTTCGAAGTACGGTAATGGAATATTTAGAATTTTTTTGTCACGAATTGCGCCATGCTCGTGACCCTTATTTACACTTTGGATAGTGTCTTGAACGCACGAACAAAACGCCGCTATTTGGATATAACGATGGATTATTTTGGACCAAACCAACATTTGTTATTGAAGTAGCAGTCCTGGGAGTGCATTCTGACGAAGACAACAAAGGTAATCAAACTTTTGTAATAGTAAATCGGAGTTTGGTCAGGGCTAAACTTGGTCGGTGTCTAAATGGCTAGCCGTGATGGCTGGGCTATCTACTGAGAATATTGCAAAATGTGCTTTCACCGAAAAGCTATTTTAAACTCGGACACCTCGATTGCACAAAGGAGTGCTGTATCTATAATTCTTAAAATAATTGTTATGTTTTTTGTGAACGTTTATCGTGAGTAATTTAGTAAATTCACCGGAGGTTTGCGGGGGGTATGCTAGTTCTGAACGTCACATGCTAATGTAAAAAACTGGTTTTTGATATAAACATGAACTTGATTGAACAAAACATGCATGTATTGTATAACATAATGTTCTAGGTGTGTCATCTGATGAAGATCATCAAAGGTTAGTGCTGCATTTAGCTGTCTTCTGGGTTTTTGTGACATTATATGCTAGCTTCAAAAATGGGTGTCTGATTATTTCTGGCTGGGTACTCTGCTGACATAATCTAATGTTTTGCTTTCGTTGTAAAGCCTTTTTGAAATCGGACAGTGTGGTTAGATTAACGAGAGTCTTGTCTTTAAAATGGTGTAAAATAGTCATATGTTTGAGAAATTGAAGTAATAGCATTTCTAAGGTATTTGAAAATCGCGCCACTGGATTACACTGGCTGTTGCGTAGGTGGGACGAATTCATCCCGCCTAGCCCAGAGAGGTTAACCTGTTATGGATAGGGGGCAGTATTTTCACAGCCGGATAAAAAACGTACCCGATTTAATCTGATTATTACTCCTGCCCAGAAACTAGAATATGCATATAATTATTAGCTTTGGATAGAAAACACTCCAAAGTTTCTAAAACTGTTTGAATGGTGTCTGTGAGTATAACAGAACTCATTTGGCAGGCCAAAACCTGAGAAGATTCTGTACAGGAAGTACCCTGTCTGACCATTTCTTGGCCTTCTTTGCCATCTCTATCCATTACAGAGGATCTCTGCTGTTACGTGACACTTCCTACGGCTCACATGGTCTCTCAGAAGGCGGCAAAAAGCTGAATCGTGGCTTTGCAGGCTCTGGTTGAAACAAAGTAGCGCGTTTGGGTAGTGGCTGGTTACAGTACTGTGAGACTCAGGCGCGTGCCCGCGTTGACCGAATGCTTTGTTTTCTTTCCTCTGTTTACCTAAACGCAGATTCCCGGTCGGAATATTATCGCTTTTTTACGAGAAAAATTGCATAAAAATTGATTTTAAACAGCGGTTGACATGCTTCGAAGTACGGTAATGGAATATTTAGAAATCTTTTGTCACGAATTGCACCATGCTCGTAACCCTTATTTACACTTCGGAAAGTGTCTAGAACGCACAAACAAAATGCCGCTATTTGGATATAACGATGGATTATTTTGGACCAAACCAACATTTGTTATTGAAGTAGCAGTCCTTGGAGTGCATTCTGACGAAGACAACAAAGGTAATCAAACTTTTGTAATAGTAAATCAGAGTTTGGTCAGGGCTAAACTTGGTCGGTGTCTAAATAGCTAGCCGTGATGGCTGGGCTATCTACTGAGAATATTGCAAAATGTGCTTTCACCGAAAAGCTATTTTAAAATCGGACATCTCGAGTGCATAGAGGAGTTCTGTATCTATAATTCTTAAAATAATTGTTATGTTTTTTGTGAACGTTTATCGTGAGTAATTTAGTAAATTCACCGGATGTTTGCGGGGGGTATGCTAGTTCTGAACGTCACATGCTAATGTAAAAAAGCTGGTTTTTGATATAAATATGAACTTGACTGAACAAAACATGCATGCATTGTATAACATAATGTCCTAGGGTTGTCATCTGATGAAGACCATCAAAGGTTAGTGCTGCATTTAGCTGTGGTTTTGTTTTTTGTGACATTATATGCTAGCTTGAAAAATGGGTGTCTGATTATTTCTGGCTGGGTACTCTGCTGACATAATCTAATGTTTTGCTTTCGCTGTAAAGTCTTTTTGAAATCGGACAGTGTGGTTAGATTAACGAGAGTCTTGTCTTTAAAATGCTGTAAAATAGTCATATGTTTGAAAAATGGAAGTTTTCGGATTTTAGAGGAGTTTGTATTTCGCGCCACGCCCATCATTGGATATTGGAGCAGGTGTTCCACTAGCGGAACGTCTAGATGTAAGATTAAGTACTTTAGTCAAGTAAACATTAATAATAATAGCCACAACACTCCTCCACCAAACTGTACAGTTGGCACTATGCATTCGAGCAGGTAGGTGTCCTCCTGGCATCCGCCAAACCTTGAGTTGTCTGTCGGACTGCCAGATGGTGAAGCGTGATTCATCACTCCAGAGAACGCGTTTCCACTGCTCCAGAGTCCAATGACGGCAAGCTTTACACAACTCCAGCCGAGTGGTGTAAAAGGATGGTGCCAGGTTTCCTCCAGATGTGATGCTTGGCATTCAGGCCGAACAGTTCAATCTTGGTTTCATCAGACCAGAGAATCTTGTTTCTCATGGTCAGAGACCTTTAGTTGCCTTTAGGCACACTCCAAGTGGGCTGTCATGTGCCTTTTACTGAGGAGTAACTTCTGTCTGGCCACTCTAGCATAGAGGCCTGATTGGTGGAGTGCTGCAGAGATGGTTGTCCTTCTGGAAGTTTCTCCCATCTCCACAGAGGAACTCTGGAGCTCTGTCAGAGTGACCATCAAGTTCTTGGTCACCTCCCTGACCAAGGCCCTTCTCCCCCGATAGCTCAGTTTGGTTAGGTGGTCAGCTCTAGGAAGAGTCTTGGTGGTTCCAAACTTCTTCCATTGAAGAATGATGGAGGCCACTGTGTTCTTGGGGAACTTCAATGCGGCAGAATTTTTTTCAGTACCCTTCCCCAGAGCTGTGCCTCAACACAATCCTGTCTTGGAGATCTATGGACAATTTCTTCAACCTCGTGGCTTGGTTTTTTTCTCTGACATGCACTGTCAACAGTGGGAACTTACATAGCCAGGTTTGTGCCTTTCCAAATCATGGCAAATCAATTGAATTTACCACAGGTGGACTCCAATCAAGTTGTAGAAACATCTCAAGGATGATCAATGGAAGCAGGATGCACCTGAGCTCAATTTACATGATACAGAAAGCAGTGGAGTGTTTAGTAAAGAAAGCATGAAGAGGGCCAAGGTAGGAAGCAAGAGTAGTGATGTGTTGGAGTGGAAAGTGGTGATAGTGTTTGAGACCACAGGGCCTTACTTACATCCTATCTTACTAACTAATGCCGCACAGAAAGAATTAGGTGAAGTGAAATTAGTTTGGTTCATTTGAAATGGTAGATTGTTAATATTGTGTGGTAGCTAGGCTCAGCAAAGGAATATTTTGAAAATGGAAAAACTTAATTGGATGAAGATTAAAAGCCATGTACCTGGTGCTTATGCTAGGTTAAGGGTAGTCATCACTGGGATCTCAATATCTATGTCAACAGATGATATTAAACAAAATGTGAAGGGAGGCAGAGCGATTGAGGCCAAAAGGTTGATCAGTAGGAAAGAGGGACAAAGTGAAAGCTTATCAGTAATGCTAAGTATTGAGAAAGTCTTGCTGGGAAAAGTACAGATTTCTGTGATAAACAAATCAGGTAAATATGTAATTTCTCTGTTAATGATTATATAATTAACTAAACAGTAAGACATTTCTGTGAACTGAGAGGAGCCTAAAAACCTACAGCTGGCATTCCATAGATTAGATGTGGTATGTGTCACCGAGATAGAGAGAGCCTGGAGGAACAGAACAAAGGCCTCAGTATTCCTAATTATTCTGTTATCTGGGAAACTAAGATGAGGTGGGGTTAAAAATAACACCATAGGCAGATGACCACAGGATGAAGCCAAAGTGGCTTATGGTGCCCCCCAATCTATATGGGAGGGCTGGAACCAGCCATGACTGAGCATTCTTGGTATCAGCTATGTAAGAAACAGCATGGTCTGTAAAGGGTAGGTTCTCAGTCAAACAGTCTAGACTGTTGGGTGGACCAGTCTAATTATTGCAATAATTCATCGATATTAAATAAAGATGATTGTTTGAAGAAATGAAAAAGTCTCTCTCAGTATGAATTCCACGACATTCCGTAGTTTCAATGTTAGAGAATTTGTCCCATGTGCACTGCAGTGCTTTAACCCTTTCATGCGTGAGTTCCAAATATCTCTAACGGTCGCCCCAGAGTGAGGTTTTTTTTATGCATGTGATGTTAGAACGTTCTCTCCATTCCAGAATGTGGTTGTTACGCATTTAATCCGTGCTGCCCTCAAACCAAGGCACACAGCCTGTTTTTATTTATAGGTTGTTTTCACCTTGTCAATTTCTAATAATTTTCTAACAAGTTTTTTCTTTTCTAAGAACAGTTTATTCATTCACATAAAAGTAGTCATTTTTACTTTTGCGGACATATTAATTTTTTTTACATTTCTGACCTGGACAAAATTCACCAAACACTCCCCAATTGTTTGTGCAGTTCAAGTCTGCAGACATTTGCTCATCTCCAGTCCTGCACACACGTTCACATATTCCGTCTGTTGCCTGCATCGCAGTCATAGTTGTTTTCGTTACCAATAATAACTTTGGAAATGTGTGCGTTTCTATCAAAGTAAGTGCCTTATTACGTTATAATAGTTTCTGCATGTCGTGTTATGTCGTTTCTACTGTAGCATAATATTTGTGTATATATTCCTTATAACCGAAGACACGCATGGTAACGTTACTCATTTCATAACCTTTATGGTGTTATACTCAATGCTTAGGTAGCTAACTACATTCTTCTATTAGCTCTGGAAAACAATGCTAATTGTGTCAGAGAAGTATTAACATGTGTTGTATTTTGAAGCCTTATGACTCCCAAGTGGCGCAGCTGTCTAAGGCACAATGTCTCAGTGCTGGAGGTGTCACTACAGACACCCAGGTTCAAATCCAGACTGCGTTTCTATCAAAGTAAGTGCCTTATTATGTTATAATAGTTTCTGTATGTCATGTTATACTGTAGCTCACTTTGTGTATGAAGCATAATATATTTGTGTATATTCCTTATAACCACGGACACGCGAGGTAACATTACTAACGTCATAACCTTTATGGTGTTATAGTCAATCGTGCTTATGTAGCTAGCTACAATCTTCTATTAGCTCTGTAAAACAATGCTAATTGCGTCAGAGAAGTACTGGCTTGTTGTATTTTGAAGCTACCCTGGAAATATAGAAAAATATCTTCTTATACCACTTGGTTCTTTTCTGAATGCATTCCACAAAGCTGTTTATCATGTCCGCCTTATCCACTCCCCCCATTTTGAGGTTATAGTCAAGCATGCAGTCTGGTTTGATTTTTCTCTCTCTCATCAGGTTGTCCACCTTCCCTGTGGCTGACATGGTTGCTGTATGGACAGTGGAGAGGACATGGATGTCTCGTTTGTCATGACACTTTACTGCCAGCTGTTGACATTTCTTATTTTGTATAACGGGTCATTTAGGATGGCAGTAGCATTGTTGATGAAATGCAGTCATCGCAGCAGAACTAGGAAGCAGTCTTGGGAAAAGAGTTGCAAAGATAGGATCTGTGCTCCAGTATTCTCTTAGGGAGTTCTTCTTTACTATCCCCATGAGAAGGACTGTCACCAGGAAGGTATACATTTCACTAATTGTGGAAGCCCCCCCCACTTCTGGCTCTCTCTTCTCCTGTAGCTCCAAGGCATAGCAATTGGTCTCTGCTACGTCTCCCACCAGCTCCTCTGTCAGAAACAACTTGAAGCACTCTGTCTCAGATGGAAATGGCAAGGGGCGTTGCACTCCAGACTGGGACACATCAAAGCAAACAGCAGGGCCAGGAGGGGTGAAATGGCTAGCAGCCTTCCAGCTACCACAGAACTCCTGTACTTCATCCACTGTCGGTCTTCCTCCATCACCACCAGCATCTTCAAAGGGAATTGGGACTTTGTCAGTGGACAAGGGGTCCTCAGATTCAGGGTTCTCAATGGCTGGGGGGCAGCTCCTCACTGTCAGAATCTGATTCCTGACTTTCAGATTCATTGTCAGAATTTTTTTAATTCTCCTGAATTTCCACATTTGTGAGTTGTCTCCTTTTGGAAGACATTGCTAATGCTACAGCTTAGTTCACTAGCTACATACATAAACAACAACACTGAATGGCTCAGAGTGGGTGTGAGAGGTTTACGTGATTGACTGCCTGCACGTGCCATTTGTATCAATAAATCACTATCAGAAATTGTTTTGTGTGGTAATTATTGATATATTTACTGTTTTATCCACATATTTTTCAAGTACCGATGATAAATCATGCATTCCAATTCTTGCATAGATTGTAATGGGGACATAGTATGTGTGTAAAATACTTTTTTGAAGGTTGTACTGGTTATGATGAGCTAAGCTAATTCCAGCTATGTGTGGAGCCATGTTTGTTGACATACAATGCATTCTGGGTTTAACGTAATCGTCTGTCGGACCAAAGATGCTATAACAAAATGAGGTGAGTAAGGGTTCACTCATTTTGTGAGAACTTCAGGAAGTGAATGGTGGGATGTGAACGATGGTAGACGACACACCCCTTCAACATGCATACTATAAACAGACCAAACTCATCTTGTCTTCTCTTATTATCTTTGGTTTCTGTGAGAAAAAAAAGAATGGCGGCGCGCTGAAACTAGTCATTGTCGGATTACTTTCGATTTCTAGAAAGTGTTTTACTCAGTTATTTCGACAATGGTGAGCTCACCCTTGATGTGATTAATTATAAATAGTAATTGCTATTAGCTAATTGATATTGTAGTTCATGTCAGCCGAGAGTTAGAAAATATGACCGCTTGTGTTGCGTCAATCTTTCCTCAGTTAGCACAAGTACAAATATAGCCTACATTTTTCCGGTTTGGATGATTGTGTTTTGCTATAGATACTTCTGTGAATATCTGAACATTGCATCCAAAAATAAACTGCTCACATTCTGGACATAACTTTGTAACGACTGTGTTTGTGCAAATAGTTTCTGAAAAAGGTGTGGCCAGCTCAAATGCTGATTGTGGCGTCATTCGAAACTGGCCATTCTAAGTAAGAGTTCTTAATAAGCATTCTAATCACACGGGTGTGATCGTACGCTTCAGGGACCACTGTAGAATGGTACATGTGAAAGGGTTAAATGCCAAAGAATGGGACATGTACAGTGGGGAGAACAAGTATTTGATACACTGCAGATTTTGCAGGTTTTCCTACTTACAAAGCATGTAGAGGTCTGTCATTTTTATCATAGGTACACTTCAACTGTGAGAGACGGAATCTAAAACAAAAATCCAGAAAATCACATTGTATGATTTTTAAGTAATTAATTTGCATTTTATTGCATGACATAAGTATGTGATCACCTACCAACCAGTAAGAATTCTGGCTCTCACAGACCTGTTAGTTTTTCTTTAAGAAGCCCTCCTGTTCTCCACTCATTACCTGTATTAACTGCACCTGTTTGAACTCGTTACCTGTATAAAAGACACCTGTCCACACACTCAATCAAACAGACTCCAACCTCTCCACAATGGCCAAGACCAGAGAGCTGTGTAAGGACATCAGGGATACAATTGTAGACCTGCACAAGGCTGGGATGGGCTACAGGACAATAGGCAAGCAGCTTGGTGAGAAGGCAACAACTGTTGCCGCAATTATTCGAAAATGGAAGAAGTTCAAGATGACGGTCAATCACCCTCGGTCTGGGGCTCCATGCAAGATCTCACCTCGTGGGGCATCAATGATCGTGAGGGATCAGCCCAGAACTACATGGCAGGACCTGGTCAATGACCTGAAGAGAGCTGGGACCACAGTCTCAAAGAAAACCATTAGTAACACACTACGCTGTCATGGATTAAAATCCTGCAGCGCACGCAAGGTCCCCCTGCTCAAGCCAGCAAATGTCCAGGCCCGTCTGAAGTTTGCCAATGACCATCTGGAATATCCAGAGGAGGAATGGGAGAAGGTCATGTGGTCTGATGAGACAAAAATAGAGCTTTTTGGTCTAAACTCCACTCGCCGTGTTTGGAGGAAGAAGAAGGATGAGTACAACCCCAAGAACACCATCCCAACCGTGAAGCATGGAGGTGGAAACATCATTCTTTGGGGATGCTTTTCTGCAAAGGGGACAGGATGACTGCACCGTATTGAGGGGAGGATGGATGGGGCCATGTATCACAAGATCTTGGCCAACAATGCTCCTTCCCTCAGTAAGAGCATTGAAGATGGGTCGTGCCTGGGTCTTCCAGCATGACAACGACCCGAAACACACAGCCAGGGCAACTAAGGAGTGGCTCCGTAAGAAGCATCTCAAGGTCCTGGAGTGGCCTAGCCAGTCCCCAGACCTGAACCCAATAGAAAATCTTTGGTGGGAGCTGAAAGTCCATATTGCCCAGCGACAGCCCAGAAACCTGAAGGATCTGGAGAAGGTCTGTATGGAGGAGTGGGCCAAAATCCCTGCTGCAGTGTGTGCAAACCTGGTCAAGAACTACAGGAAACGTATGATCTCTGTAATTGCAAACAAAGGTTTCTGTACTAAATATTAAGTTCTGCTTTTCTGATGTATCAAATATTGTCATGCAATAAAATGCAAATTAATTACTTAAAAATCATACAATGTGATTTTCTGGATTTTTGTTTTAGATTCCGTCTCTCACAGTTGAAGTGTACCTATGATAAAAATTACAGACCTCTACATGCTTTGTAAGTAGGAAAACTGCAAAATCGGCAGTGTATCAAATACTTGTAGCTGCTCAGTGTAAAGGAAAGAAAAGATGTGCCAAGTGTGGAGGAACACATGATTACGTTGAATGTCGAAGCAATGTGAAGGTTAAGTGCTCTAATTGTGGGGGAGAACTCAGAGCAGCATTTGGTGGATGCCAGGTACAGAGAGAGGCTAGAGAGGCTCAGAGATATAGGATCGGTCATGATGTATCGTATGCAAAGGCCATAAAACAGATTAGTAGAACTCCAGTGCGGACTCATGGAGCTTACATGGATGTACCTGTAGTTAGTGGACCTACTGTCGGGGCTGGTGCTTCTGATGGACCTGGCATGGTTTCAAGTACTGTTCAGAAATCTTATGCTCATGAATGTGCTGTGTCAAAGGACACTTTGATAATGAATACAGTTGACTTCATAGCTTTTATTGGTAAGGTTATCATTACGACTCAGGTTGTGCAATGCAGTAATGCCAGGTTGAAGTTTGTTGTGGAGACGGCAAAATAGATATTGGCGGTAACAGGCTGTATCACAACCGGCCGTGTTTTGGTGTCCCATAGGGCGGCGCACAATTGGCCCAGCGTTGTCCGGGTTAGGGTTTGGCCGGGGTAGGCCATCATTGTAAACTGACTTGCCAAGTTAAATAAAGGTTCAATAAAAAATAACAGATGTTACTGTTGAAATGGTTGTTGACATGTTGAACAATCCTAAGGGTGGAGTGTTTCAGCATGGTATAGATACAGTTTAATAGGGAGGGGTTTTGGGGGAGGGGGAAAGATGTCAAATCAAATTTATTTGTCACATACACATGGTTAGCAGGTGTTAATGCAAGTGTAGCGAAATGCATGTGCTTCTAGTTCCGACCATGCAGTAATATCTAACAAGTAATCTACCAATTCCACAACAACTACCTTGTACACACAAGTGTAAAGGAATGAATACGAATATGTACATAAAAATATATAAATGAGTGATGGCCGAACGGCGTAGGCAAGATGTAATAGATGGTATGGAGTACAGTATATACATATGAGATGAGTATTGGAGGGTATGAAAACATATAAATCGGCATTGTTTAAAGTGGCTTGAGTTGAGTCAGTATGTTGGCAACAGCCACTCAATGTTAGTGATGGCTGTTTAACAGTCTGATGGCCTTGAGATAGAAGCTGTTTTTCAGTCTCTTGGTTCCAGCTTTGATGCACCTGTACTGACCTCGCCTTCTGGATGTTAGCGGGGTGAACAGGCAGTGGCTCGGGTGGTTGCTGTCCTTGATGATCTTTTTGGCCTTCCTGTGACATCGGGTGGTGTAGGTGTCCTGGAGGGCAGGTAGTTTGCACCCGGTGATGCGTTGTGCAGACCTCACTACCCTCTGGAGAGCCTTACGGTTATGGGCGGAGCAGCTGCCGTACCAGGCGGTAATACAGCTCGACAGGATGCTCTCGATTGTGCATCTGTAAAAGTTTGTGAGTGTTTTTGGTGACAAGCCGAATTTCTTCAGCCTCCTGAGGTTGAAGAGGCACTGCTGCGCCTTCTTCACCACGCAGTCTGTGTGGGTGGACCATTTCAGTTTGTCTGTGATGTGTAAGCCGAGGAACTTAACTCTCCACTACTGTCCACTACTGTCCCGTCAATGTAGATAGGGGGCTGCTCCCTCTGCTGTTTCCTGAAGTCCACGATCATCTCTTTTGTTTTGTTGACATTGAGTGCAAGGTTATTTTCCTGACACCACACTCCGAGGGCCCTCACCTCCTCGCTGTAGGCCGTCTCGTCGTTGTTGGTAATCAAGCCTACCACTGTAGTGTCGTCTGCAAACTTGATGATTGAGTTGGATGCGTGCATGGTTGGTGAACGGAGTACACGAGAGGGCTGAGAACGCACCCTTGTGGGGACCCAGTGTTGAGGATCAGCGGGGTGGAGATGTTGTTACCGACCCTCACCACCTGGGGGCGGCCCGTCAGGAAGTCCAGGACCCAGTTGCAGAGGGCGGGGTCGAGACCCAGGGTCTCGAGCTTAATGACGAGTTTGGAGGGTACTATGGTGTTAAATGCTGAGCTGTAGTCGATGAACAGCATTCTTACATAGGTATTCCTCTTGTCCAGATGGGTTAGGGCAGTGTGCAGGCGATTGTGTTGTCTGTGGACCTATTGGGTCGGTAAGCAAATTGGAGTGGGTCTAGGGTGTCAGGTAGGGTGGAGGTGATATTGTGCTTGACTAGTCTCTCAAAGCACTTCATGTTGACGGAAGTGAGTGCTACAGGGCGGTAGTCATTTAGCTCAGTTACCTTAGCTTTCTTGGGAACAGGAACAATGGTGGCCCTCTTGAAGCATGTGGGGACAACAGACTGGGATAAGGATTGATTGAATATGTCTGTAAACACACCAGCCAGCTGGTCTGCGCATGCTCTGAGGACGCAGCCGGGGATGCCGTCTCGGCCTGCAGCCTTGCGAGGGTTAACATGTTTAAATGTTTTACTTACGTTGGCAGCAGTGAAGGAGAGCCCGCAGGTTCTGGTAGCGGGCCGTGTTAGTGGCACTGTATTGTCCTCAAAGCGCGCAAAAAAGTTGTTTAGTCTGTCTGGGAGCAAGGCATTGTGATCCGCGACCGGGCTGATTTTTCTTTTGTAGTCCGTGATTGACTGTAGACCCTGCCACATACCTCTCGTGTCTGAGCCGTTGAATTGCGACTCCACTTTGTCTCTGTACTGACACTTAGCTTGTTTGATTGCCTTGCGGAGGGAATAGCTACACTGTTTGTGTTCGGTCATGTTTCCGGTCACTTTGCCCTGATTAAAAGCAGTGGTTCGCGAGTTCAGTTTTGAGCGAATGCTGCCTTCAATCCACGGTTTCTGGTTGGGGAATGTTTTAATAGACGCTGTTGGTACGACATCACCGATGCACTTGTTAATGAACTCGCACACAGAGTCAGCATATTCGGGGATATACACGACTGTGATTATAATTGAAGAGAATTCTCTTGGTAGATAATGCGGTCGGCATTAGATTGTGAGGAATTCTAAGTCAGGTGAACAAAATGACTTGAGCTCCTGTATGTTGTTATGATCACACCACGTCTCATTAATCATAAGGCATACACCCCCACCCCTCTTCTTACCAGAGAGATGCTTGTTTCTGTCGGCGCGATGCGTGAAGAAACCAGGTGGCTGTACCGACTCAGATAGCGTGTCTCGAGTGAGCCATGTTTCCGTGAAACAAAGAACGTTACAGTCTCGGATGTCTCTCTGGAATGCTACCCTTGCTCGGATTTCGTCTACCTTGTTGTCAAGAGACTGGACATTGGTGAGTAGTATGCTCGGGAGCGGTGCGTGATGTGCCCGTCTACGGAGCCTGACCAGAAGACCGCTCCGTCTGCCCCTTCTATGTTGTCGTTGTTTTTGGTCGCCTGCTGAGATCCGATCCATTGTCCTGGGTGGTGGGCCAAACAGAGGATCCGCTTCGGGAAAGTCGTATTTCTGGTCGTAATGTTGGTGAGTTGACGTTGCTCTTATATCCAATAGTTCCTCCCGACTGTATGTAGTAAAACCTAAGATTACCTGGGGTAACAATGTAAGAAATAACACATAAAAAAGCTAAATACTGCATAGTTTTCTAGGAACGCGAAGCGAGGCGGCCATCTTTGTCGGCGCCGGAAGTCTGTGGTAGAAGTTAGGGATTTATTTGGTTTAGAATTGTATTTTCATGGTAGTACAGAATTGGGCATCTCATGATTGATCATACATTCCAACACAGTAGGTGGTGGCATGCACTTAAACAATTGTTTGCGGACCGCCATAATATCATAGAAGAAGAAGACACTGACTGCAGGTGACAGTGAGCAAAGAACTTGAGAAGAAGGCCAGTGTGCAACATACAGACATTAAAGATTGCTACGAAAGAGACACTTTGTAGGTCAAAAACGATAACACAAAGAAAGTACGTTTTCCATGCAAATTGTTTAGCTTTGATGAATATGTGAATTCTGCTGGACGAGTTAGCATAGGTAGTTAGCTAGCTAGCTAGCTAGCTAGCTAGCTAGTTAGCCTAGTATTGGCTAGCTAGCTAAGTATAGCTAGCTAGCTAGCTAGTTAGCCTAGTATTGGCTAGCTAGCTAACTATAGCTAGCTAGCTAGCTAGTTAGCCTAGTATTGGCTAGCTAGCTAACTATAGCTAGCTAGCTAGCTAGTTAGCCTAGTATTGGCTAGCTAGCTAACTATAGCTAGCTAGCAAATGTTAGCTGACATTTTTGTTCTGCCTACCAACTAAGTAGGCTGGACACATTACATTTTTAACAATGATAAAAACTAGTTTATTGCATCTGCCGTGGAGCCCATTTTCATAGTATTACCATATGTCCCAGCTGCTTGCTGTAGTTTTGAAATAATCACAATTTTTAAAATTATTTCAGGGCATTTTTCACCCTGCCAGCTCCTATTAGTTCTATTGAGCACCGTGGCACCAACTCGCCTTCCGAACGTTCTACTCCCAGCCCATTGTTCTAGGTCCCAATGCCTGCTTCGCTATTGTTGGCAATGAGAACTGCCCACGTTGAAACGTAAACAACAACAAAAAATTACTCATGGAACTCTGGAACTTCGATGTCGGCTCTTCCTATCATTGTGAAGCAGAATTCACCAAGCGTTGGATTGTTCACCCACTAATAGGGAACGTGAGCTGGTGTTTAGACCGTCGTGAGACAGGTTAGTTTTACCCTATAGGGGAAATATAGGTATGTTTGTCTATTTCGTCAAATATCTCGCAATGTGTATATTTTGCTTTCTTCAAATCGAACACCATTTTAATCATGAGAATCTACTCTTTCTGATTATGTAAGGCTGGGCAGCGTACTCCATTGTCATCAAACGCTAGCCCCAAAAAACTTTTTGCCCTTGGAACGCTGAGCTCCCCCCATTGTTTTCCTATGGAGAGGCATGCTGGTATATTTCGCCAAATATCTCGCAATGTGTATATTTCGATTTTTTCAAGTCAGACACCATTTTAATCTGAATAATCTCCTCTTTCTAATTGTATAAGGTTGGGCAGCGTACTCTTATGTCATCGATTGCTAGACCAGAAATAGTCCGAAGTTGCCATTTTTTTCTTACTTCCTCGTTATGCAGACATAAGCACACTTGGCACCATCGAGGTGCGGATGTTTATGTTCTACACAAGTTGTTCTTTTTCAGTTTTGTCCTCAGAACAGATTGTAGTGATAAAATATAAAGGATATATTTTTTGTTATCTTTTAGGCTAAATTGAATTCTAAGCATCACTCCTGTCAGATTAGACTCTACAAACATTCGATTCTGTTCATTTGCTATGAGCTCGCGCTAGTGTTCCAGCTTAGCCAACGGTTTTTGCCATTTTTCAGCCCTGGGTGAATTTTGACTCGTTCTATTGTCCAGCCTAAACTATGCTACTTAGCTAGATAGTTACCATCTACATAATATACTTTCCATGCACTCTGAGACCTTTGTGGTAGAGAATAAGAATATATGAACATTTTGCATAGACACTATTACCCCTAGATAGTATCATCATCATGATTTCTATGGTTTAGGCATATAGCTAGCTAGTTTTTGTGTTATCCCGCTAGCAATAATAGTGCCTGCTAACACTAAAGTTAGGCAGAGTTTTTGGGGATTAGCTAGCATGATGGGTAGCTAGCTAGTTTCCTAACCTTGACTAGATAGCTAGCTACCTTAAACTGGTAATTATGCTATGGTTGCTACTTGTTAACTAACATTAGCTGGTTGTCTTATCTTCCCTGAACATTGTTCTCAGGGTATCCGTACCCCAAGAGTATTACGTGAGACATACCCAACATGGGAACGTTAGCTAGTCAGCTAGCTAGCTAATTGTGTCAACACTCTATGACTAACTGATGTTCATGTTAAGAGGTCTGTGTGTAACTTGTGTTGAGGAGTCAGGCGCAGGACAGCAGATATATAAGTAAATAAACGTAATTTACCCAAAATTAGGCAAATACAATACAAAATAGGCAAGCCCACAATAATGGACCGTAAAACATACAAACAATTACTAACAAACAAACATGGGGAACAGAGGGTTACATAATGAACAAGTAATTGGGGGATTGAAACCAGGTGTGTAAGACAAAACAAATGGAAAATGAAAAGTGGATCGGCGATGGCTAGAAGGCAGGTGACGTCAACCGCTGAACACCACCAGAACAAGGAGAGGGACCGACTTCGGCGGAAGTCGTGACAGTTCATTTTCAATGTAGCTAAATAATAGTTAACTTTAGTGTTAGCAGGCACTATTATTGCTAGCGGGATAACACAAAAACTAGCTAGCTATATGCCTAAACCATAGAAATCATGATGATGATGCTATCTAAGGGTAATAGTGTCTATGCTAAATGTTATATTATATTCTTATATTCTTATTCTCTACCACAAAGGTCTCAGACTCCAGGATGGGAAAATGTTTACAATTAAGAAACGGATGAAGACAGAGACAGTTGTCGATTTCCATTTTGTAATGTTAAAAAGGGAAGAAAAAGATAATCCAGTTTTTCTAAATGAGCTATCTAGGCCAGTGTTTCCCTACTCCAGTCCTGGAGTACCCCCAAATGTAGTCCCGTGGAGCTCAGTTGGTAGAGCATGGTGCTTGCAACGCCAGGGTTGGAATTTGACTGCCTTCATGACTCGTGTAATACGGTAACCGTAACAGCCCTACTCACTACTGTAAGTTGCTCTGGATAAGGGCGTCTGCTAAATGACTGAAATGTAAATGTAAAAGTACACCTTTTTATTGAAGCCCCGGACAAACACACCTGATTCAACTTGTCAACTAATCATCAAGCCCTCTATGTTGAATCAGGTGTGTTTGGCCAGGGCTTCAACAAACGTGTACTGTTGGGGATACTCCAGGACTGGAGTTGGGAAACAATGATCTAGGTTACTCACCATACCATAGGATACAGATTTGTTATTGTGTAATTTTGCTTCATCTAATTAAGACATTTATTAAAATACTTATTATTTTGTAAAAAATTAAAGGTCTTTTTACGTTGCAATAAAGTTGACTAAAGTAGAAGCTCATCTTTTGTAGGTATTTTCACTTGGTAATGAGTAATAAGTAATTACATAGAACTACACTTCATTTTAACTAGCTAAATCCTATTCATTACATTGTACTTATGCAGATATTTAATGTACTCTGTGGTGTACATGGATGGTACTTCCAGAAGCTTTAAAATTAGTGCCAGGTTGTCAGGGTGGGTAATGTACAATATAAGTACACATTAATTACAAGTACGTACCCCACAAGGTACACTTAATTTTAACTAGCTAAATCCTGTGTGACACCTAGTAACTACATTGTACTTATGCAGATATTACATGTACTCTGTGGTGTACTTGTGGGTTTATCCTCTCACATGGATGGCAAGGAGGTTCAGGTTGTCATAATGGGTTACATACACATTAGCTATACGTATTTATTTTTATATTCTGGACTGACGCCCATATGGTAGACCCCAGTAAGTGAGGTTGACCTATATTTGATCTGTTTTTGTAAACTCAACCAAGTTAATTAACCCAGAAGGTAAACTTTTTGTTGGCAAGCGCTAGCAACAACATTGAGGAGAGATTTTGAAGAGTGTGCGTTCACAGGTAGGTAATTAGAGCCTATTGATCCTCCAACCTTTGTAATCTCTGACTCCCAGTGCATCTCTCCACAAGAGATTACAACCTTGTTACAGTTATTACTGAATCAGATGCAGCTGAGAAGAAACTAAACACTAAATTGGTGAATTTAGTGGAAACCTGCCCATTTATAACAAACATGGTAACAAACATTTGTTGTTACACCTCTATAATTATAGACTGCAATTACCACCAGTTACATGTTATTACAATGTAACTATCAGTTATAACAATTAACTACAATATTGTAAGTGTAAATTCAGATGTAATTACACTTTAATAAGGACCCCTTAAAATGAAGTGTCACCATATATTTTTTAAACATTTTCTAAATGCATTTATTTACTTACTTGAATAGGTTCACACCAATGAAGGGGCCAATCTTTTGGAGCGAAGCATTATCAAGTGGAGGTGCCGTTCTGGTCAAAACATACAGTAAAGCATGCGATGGTATTGTGTTGTTAGTCATTGATATTTCTCAACTGAACTGCACAGACACAATTCAAAGACGACCTGGTACTCTCTTTCACGTTCAGCAAACACTTGAATTTGGGTGACAACTCAATACTGCAATCTACCGTAGACTAAGGGCAGACTAAAGGTGTGTGTGTGCTTAAGTTTCAACTTTATTTGTCCCAGAGGGCAATTGGTTTTGCAGCAAAGCATAAAAAACTACATTGAACAAAGTGCCTTCAGAAAGTATTCACACCCTTGACTTTTACCATATTTTGTTGTGTTTACAAAGTCGGATTAAAATGGATTTGTCATTTTTTGTAAACGATCAACACAAAATACTCTAATGCAAAAGTGGATTTTTTTTTCATTTGTAAATAAGTCATGAAAAATAAAACACTAATAAGAATTTAACCCCCTGTGTCAATACATGTTAGAATCCCCTTTGGCAGGGATTACAGCTGTGAGTCTTTCTGGGTAAGTCTCTAAGAGCTTTGCACACCTGGATTGTACAATATTTGCACATTATTCTTTTGAAAATTCTTCAAGCTCTGTCAGGTTGGTTGTTGATCATTGAAGACAGCCATTTTCAAGTCTTGCTATAGATTTTCAAGCCAACTTAAATCAAAACTGTAACTAGGTCACTCAGGGACATTCAATGCCGTCATGGTAAACAACTCCAGTATATATTGGCCTTGTGTTTTAGGTTATTGTCCTGCTGAAAGGTGAATTTGTCTTCCAGTATCTGTTGGAAAGCAGACTGAAACAGGTTTTTCTATAGGATTTTGTCTGTGCTTAGTTATATTCCGTTTCTTTTTATCCCAAAAAAAACTCCCTAGTCCCTAGTTTTTTTAAATTAAAATGTTGTATTTATTTGCACAAAAGAAAACAAGTGATAGACAACAATACTGTCACGGATCCCCCCTGTACTGCTGCTCATTCCGTTCACCAGCTCCGGAGGTCTACGTCACCGGCCTTCTAGGCTTCACTGAACTGGATCATTACTACCAACCCCGGACTGTCTTGTCTCATTCCGCACACCTGGTTCCCATTCCCCCTGATTAGTATGGGTATATATGTGCCCTCTGTTCCCCATTGTCCTTGTTGATTATTGTTCCATGTCCGTTGGTCTTGTGAGTACCTGTGCTCTGTTGTATCGGCTTGCGTGTTACCGTGTTAGTGTGCACTTGTTATTACGGGTCTCGTCCCGTGTATTGTTATTACGGGTCTCGTCCCTTGTGTTTATTTGAGGTTTACACTTCGCTCATTGTTTTGGTTACAGCCCTGTGTTATATATGTGTGTGTGTGTGTGTGTGTGTGTGTGTGTGTGTGTGTGTGTGTGTGTGTGTGTGTGTGTGTGTGTGTGTGTGTGTGTGTGTGTGTGTGTGTGTGTGTGTGTGTGTGTGTGTGTGTGTGTTTTGGGTTTCGTCCCTGTCATGTTCATGACGTACGCTATTTTGGGTAGAGAAATAAAAAAAGCTATTTTTGTATTCCTGCGCCTGTCAACCTATCATTATACAACGTGACAGAATAATCAACCCATCTAATGGAGACAGCAGGAAAGGCCGAGCTGGCGACCATCGTAGGGACAGTCCATCATCACGAGGACTGTCTCTCCAGACTCGGCAGCGCCATGGACAGTGTACTGGCAACCATCTTGCACTTGGAGGGGAATGTGCAGTCCCTCCAGTCCCCAGCACGGTTCCGGCACCAGCTCCCACACCACCACTACCTGCCTCTGTCCCATCTGAGCCAGTCCGCGGAATAACCCTGTCCCTCCCGGAGCGCTTTGACGGCTCGCCAGCGAGATGCAAGGGATTCCTTCTGCAATGCGACATGTACCTCGCCTCCACCGGATGGAATGAGTCGGCTTTGGTCACCGTTTTCCGCAGCGGACTACGGGAAGAGGTACAGAAGGAATTAGCCTGCCACGATGACAACCTGTCACTCGATCAGCTCATCAGCATGGCGATCTGGTTGGACAACCTCCTGCGCTCCCGACGAAGACCTGCGCAGAATCCAGAGCCCATGGCTACACCTGCTCCGTGGCCAGAGCCGATGGACGTGGGCTCTGCACGTTTGCCCGAGGCAGCGCGTAGAAGGAGAAATCTGGGCCTCCGCTCCTATTGTGGAGAAAATGGTAATTTCTCCCCGACCTGCCCTCTATCCACTAATAGGCGAGGAGGTGACAAGCCAGATAATTCCCCTGCTCCCACCCAGGGAGGATGCAAGATCTCCTCCCCTTTTCTGTCAACTCAACCAGTGTGTTTTCCCATTAAATTCCCTGAATATCCTAGCTCCTCACTCCCGTTAGCTCTGATTGATTCTGGAGCTGCCATGAATCTTTTAGATGGCGCACTGACCTCTGCATTACGCATTTCTTTGGTTCCCCTACAGTCATCCGTTCCGGTTCGTGCCCTAGATAATCGTCCAATAGGGACAGGGCTCGTACATCACATCACTGTTCCCATTTCTCTGCTGACCCATGACACTCCTTTAGAACAGATTACCTCTTTGATTATAGACACCCCCACGCACCCCGTTGTTTTAGGTTGTTTTGATCCATCTGTGCCCAGTTTAAGACACCCAGACACCTCCCTTATGGAAAGCTTCTTCCCCTGCCAGTTCCACAATGACCCTGGTCTCACCTCTCGGTGGACTTTGTCACTGACCTTCCCCCCAGCCAGGGGAACACCACTGTTCTTGTCGTTGTGGACCGGTTTTCCAAAGCTTGTCACTTCCTTCCTCTGCCTGAGCTCCCGTCAGCCATACAAACCGCGGAGGCTCTTTTTACGCACGTCTTCCGGCACTACGGGATCCGGGAGGACATTGTGTCAGACCGTGGCCCTCAGTTCACCTCGCTTATGGAAGGCGTTCATGGAACGCCTGGGGGTCACGGTCAGTCTCACCTTCGGGTACCATCCTCAAGCAAATGGACAGGTGTAGAGGGTCAATCAGGAAGTGGGCAGGTTCCTGAGGTGTTACAGTCAGGTCCGACGGGGGGGGGGGGGGTTAGCGGATTTTCTACTTTGGGCTGAGTACAGTCAGGTCCGGCCGGGGAGTGCATAGTTCCTCCATGGTCCTGCATACTCAACAGACATGTCACCCATTGAGCATGTTTGGAATGCTCTGGGTCGACAGCGTGTTCCAGTTCCCGGCAATATCCAGCAACATCGCACACCCATTGAATTGTATTTATTTATTTATTTTACCTTTTATTTTACCAGGTAAGTTGACTGAGAACACATTCTCATTTACAGCAATGACCTGGGGAATAGTTACAGGGGAGAAGAAGGGGGATGAATGAGTCAATTGGAAGCTGGGGATGATTAGGTGGCCATGATGGTATGAGGGCCAGATTGGGAATTTAGCCAAGACACTGGAGTTAACACCCCTACTCTTATGATAAGTGCCATGGGATCTTTAGTGACCACAGAAAGTCAGGACACCAGTTTAACATCCCATCCTAAAGACGGCACCCTACACAAGGCGATGTTCCCCAATCATTGCCCTGGGGCATTGAGATATTTTATTTTAGACCAGAGGATAAAGTTCCTCCTAAAGAGTTCCTCCTAAACCTCTCCCATCCAGGGACCAACCAGGACCAACCCTGATTAGCTTCAGTGGCAAGCCAGCAGTTGGATGCAGGGTGGTATGCTGCTGGCCCATTGAAGAGGAGTGGGACAACATTCCACAGGACACAATCAACAGCCTGATCAACTCTGTGCTAAGATGTGTCGAGCTGCATGCTGCAAATGGTGGTAACACCAGATACTGACTGGTTTTCTGATCCACACCCCTACTTTTTTTAAAGTATATGTGACCATCACCCATGTGTCTTGTGCACCTCTGTTGTATTGGTCTGACGTCTTGGCAATAAAGATATTGTGTTTGTAACTCTGACACACATCGACCACAGTTTTTAAGGGTGTAGTCTTTCTTCTTCTCGGTGGAGCCATTAGCTAGCTAGCTCTGTCCATTGCTAATTAGCTAGCTGGAAGGTAGGACCTGTTTTTTTTTTTTTTAAATAACACAGACAAAGTCAAAATTGACTATATCGTACAAATTCATGAAAACGAAAATTTGCTTTTTGGTCTTAATTTAATATGGTGGACCAAACCTGCCGTAATTAGAATTAAATAAATGCACACATACACTGCCTTTGAAAAATATTCAGACCCCTTGACTTTTTCCACATTTTGTTACGTTACAGCCTTATTCTAAAATGGATTAAATAAAACAATTTCCTCAGCAATCTACACACAATACCCCATAATGACAATGTGAAAACAGGTTTTTAGAAATTGTAGCAAATTGATATAATAAAACAGAAATGCTGTCACAGTGTTGAAGTGACCAAATCGCAGGCGGGATGTGAATACTCATCTTTTAATGATAATGAATAAAGCAAACACGGAAAACAATAAACAAGAACGACTAAAGACAGGTTAACAGGCTATACTTACAATAATAGCAGTTCTAACGAAAACAACCCACAACCCCAAGAGAAAAACACACACCTAATATATGACTCCCAATCAGGAACAACGATAACCAGCTGTTCCTGATCGAGAGTCACACAGACTAACACAGAAACAGAACAACTAGAAACTACATACAACACACAACCTCTGCCACGTACTGACCAATACTAAACAACACTCCCTCTGCTGGTCAGGACGTGACAAATGCACCGTAAATGCACTGTAAATAGATACATAAGTAAATCGAGACATAATTAAATAAATGAGAAAGGAAATAAGAAAAAAACTGACGACAATGTATTAATTTGTTCTACATATCTCTATTTATTTAATTATTTATCTATGTATTATCTAATTATACAAACTTGAATTTAATTCATTTATATATTTATTAATTTATTTCTGTATTTCTTCCACCAATATGATATGGGTGTGTCAATGAAACGTCTGTGGGTGGTATCTAACACACCATTGGTTGATCGATGTCACGGTGCATTGCTCGACTGATTTTGCCTGCTTTTGCACCATGGAAACAAGATTCATAGGTAAGGCTGTATATGTGTGTAAACTATTCACAGTAGTGTTCTGTGGGTGTCACTGAATAGGCTGATTCACAATTCCATTGATCCACAATTCATAGGTAAGGCTCTACAGTGAAATATACACTGAGTATACAAAACATTACATGGACTGACCAGGTGAATCCAGGTGAAAGCTATGGTCCCTTATTGATGTCACTTGTTAAATCCACTTCAATCAGTGTAGATGAAGGGGAGGAGACGGGTTAAAGAAGGATTTTTGAGACTTGAGACATGGATTGTGTATTTGTGCCATTCAGAGGGTGAATGGGAAAGACAAAAGATTTAAGTGCCTTTGAATGGGGTATGGTAGTAGGTGCCGATGCACCAAGAACTGCAATGCTGCTGGGCTTTTTCACAGTCAACGGTATACCGTGTGTATCAAGAATGGTCCAGCACCCAAAGGAAATTCAGCCAACTTGACACAACTGTGGGAAGCATTGGAGTCAACATGGGCCAGCATCACTGTGGAACGCTTTCCACACCTGGTAAAGTCCATGCCCCGATGAATTGAGGCTGTTCTGAGTGCAAAAGGGGGGTGCAACTCAATATTAAGGTGTTCCTCATGTTTGGTATACTCAGTGTAAGTATGCCCCAATTCAATTATGAAGACTAATACATCCACAGTGCGATTTTAAATGATTTTTCCTTTTTGTGAAATTAATTCATTATTGTCTGTTGTTGAATTTATATAAAAACATTCCAAAATTGTTAAGTATTATCTAGCACAAATTTGGAACTGATTCCACTATTTGTATCCGTTTCAATCAGGGACTTTTATTTTAAAGGCAGACTGCAAATTCCACTATTGTGGCTGATCTTTATTGTGAATAGCTTCATATACAGTGCTGGCCACTGCTGAAAACGAAGATTATGTATGTAACCATGGCTATGTGAGCTATTGGATCACTCCAATATGGTATCCTTCTGCACGGCAGGATGCATTCCGAGTAAGAATTTCAAATTAGTCCCGTGCTGCTGCCGCACTACTTCCACCTCGTGTTCTTTTCGAAGCTCCGTAGATCACTGACAAAGAGGATTGGAGTGATCCAATAGCTCACATAACCGTGGTTACATACGTAACCGTGGTTACATACGTAACCTTCGTTACGTAGCACTATATTGGATCACTCCAATATGGTATCACAATACCAGATTAATCGGTGACTCTGATCAGGCTCACCCCCTTTAACAGGAAGGAACGGGATAGCCACTTCGATAGGGTCCTCAAACATGCACTCATCACCAACAGTCGACGGTGTTGTTTTGGGTGCCGGCTGTGGGAGTGGCCTGATTGAGAATGCCCAGCGGAACCAACAGTGAAGTCACCGTCAGTAGGCCAACTAACTGTTGGCCCTCTAACACCGATGGCTCGTCCGAGCCGAAATCGGTTGAGGTAGGTTAAGATTTTGCTACTCTTACCTGTGGGAGACATGCCCTCATGAGAGTCAAGTCTATGGACATCCTGAGGTAGATCACCTTCCGTGAGGAGGTCAGGTGACTCTTCTACTCGTTTAGGGGGAGGCCCATAACTCGAATTTGATTCAAGAGGGTCCTCGTGTCCATTGTGGCCTGTTCCCTGGATGGGGCAGATTATCCAATTGTCCAGTTAAGGCAGTTTGTAACGATGTGCTCTGAGAGTCGGGAAGCAAGTTTAGGGAGTGAGTGTTTTAATAAAATAAACAGAACATAATACAAAACAAGAAACCCTAACAGCACACAGACATGAAATTGAAACAGAAACACCTGGGGAAGGAACCAAAGGAAGTGACATATATATAGGGAAGGTAATCAAGGAGGTGATGGAGTCCAGGTGAGTGTCATGATGTGCAGGTGCACGTAATGATGGTGACAGGTGTGCTCCATAATGAGCAGCTGATGACCTAGAGGCCGGAGAAGGAGCACACATGACAGTACCCCCTCCCCGACGCGCGGCTCTAGCCGCAGGACGCCGACCAAAATGACGATTCCAGGGATCAGGAGCGGACCAGACACCTCTGCAGAGGCGCGGGTAACCTGTCAATCTGGCTAAGACGCAGGAGCATGGCGACCTAGAGCGGTGTGGGGTGTCAGACTCATATTTCAATGCACCGAGCTGTCTGTCTAAACTACTGGCACACAGCTCGGACACCCATGCATACCCCACAAGACATGCCACAAGAGGTCTCTTCACAGTCCCCAAGTCCAGAACAGACTATCGGAGGCACACAGTACTACATAGAGCCATGACTACATGGAACTCTATTCCACATCAAGTATCTAACGCAAGCAGTAAAATTAGATTGAAAAAAAAAACAGATTAAAAAACACCTTATGGAACAGCGGTGACTGTGAAGCAACACAAACATTGGCACAGACACATGCATACACACATACACGCACACACAATAACATACACACTATACATGCAGATGGATTTAGTACTGTAGATATGTGGTAGTGGTGGAGTATGGGCCTGAGGGCACACAGTGTGTTGTGAAATCTGTGAATGTATTGTAATCTAAAATTGTATAAACTACCTTAATTTTGCTGGACCCCAAGAAGAGTAGCTGCTGCTTTCACAGAAGCAAATGGGGATCCATAATAAATACAAATACAAATGAAAGTTAACCAAATCAATAATGTGCTAGTTAAGTTGTAATCATTTTGCTGCAGGCTACACACATTATCATGATGAAACTGTGTGAAATTATATCCAATGTTATGTAAGCTAGTTGGACAGAAAACTGAATATTGTCGCCCTATGTGTAATAACATACCAGGCAACATGGCAACATAGGCTAACAAACATAAGTGTTATACTAACCTATTTCATTACATGCATAATATTATACTCATAAAGAGATGACATAGCTGCATACCTTTATCTTTTGTGCGTTTCTCCTCTTCTTCTTTCCTCTTTTTGCTAAACTGGGCACCTGATGGCTTAGACCTTTTCTTATCCATTTGTTTTGATTTGGCACTCGAGCATCAATACATTACCCATCCCCCAACACTGTCAACCAAGAGTCAAGACTAAACCAATTCACCTTGGTGGTGTGCAGACGGGTTTTATATTATTCTTAACGATTTTGCACAAACCAGAAGAAAATGCAACAATATGTCTGTGAAACTAAATATTCACAGCATTATGAATGAATTGTGGTTTATTTGGCAGCATTTCTTAGTGTGACTGATTTTACTAATTGCATTAGTACTGTACAAAGTTAGAGGTGCGCTATTTGATAGATTCCTCCACTCCCCCTACCTCAGGCTTCCAGTGGGGAGACCTGAGGTCAACCTACCTCCACCCCCCTCCCCATCTCGTACTTCTGAGTGGGAGACCTTCCCTGGCAGTAGCCTGCCTAGCTCACAAACTAGAATCAGGGCGCCCACTCAGACAAGGTTAATTGACCCACAGTCCCACGCAGTGACATGATATCATTGACGTGATGTGCAAATGAGCGATAGAAACCCTAACGCTCAAATGTCATCATTCTAAAACATGGGCGGCTGCCCATGTTGCCCATACTTAAATCCGCCGCTGCCTGAGGGGGAAAGGTGTTGTGTCCTCTTCACAACTGTCTTGGTGTGTTTAGAACATGATACTTTGTTGGTGATGTGGACACCAAGGAACTTGAAACTCTTGACTCGCTCCACTACGGCCCTTTCAATGTGAATGGAGGCATGTTCGGCCCTCCTTTCCCGTAGTCCACGATCAGCTCCTTTGTCTTGCACACGTTGAGGGAGAGGTTGTTGTCCTGGCACCACAATGCCAGGTCTCTGACCTCCTCCCTATAGCCTGTCTCATCGTTGTCGGTGATGAGGCATACCACTATTGTGTCGTCAGCAAACTTAATGATGCTTTTGGAGTCGTGCTTGGCCATGCAGTTGTGGGTGAACAGGGAGTACAGGAGGGGACTGAGCACTCACCCCTGAGGGGCCCCAGTGTTGAGGATCAGCGTGGCAGATGTGTTGTTGCCTACCCTTACCACCTGGGGGCGACCCTTCAGGAAGTCCAGGATCCAGTTGCAGAGGGAGGTGTTTAGTCCCAGGTTCCTTAGCTTAGTGATGAGCTTCGTGGGCATTATGGTGTTGAACGCTGAGCTGTAGACAATGAACAGAATTCTCACATGTGTTCCTTTTTTCCAGGTTGGAAAGGGCAGTGTAGGGTGCGATTGAGTCATCTGAGGATCTGTTGGGGTGGTATGCGAATTGGAGTGGGTCTAGGGTTTCCGGGAGGATGGTGTTGATGTGAGCCATAACCAGCCTTTCAAAACACTTCATGGCTACCGAGGTGAGTGCTACGGGTCTGTAGTCATTTAGGCAGGTTACCTTCGCTTTCTTGGTCACAGGGACCTATGACACATGCATGCAAACACAAAATAACATATGCACTATACACACATACACATGGATTTTGTGTTGTAGATTAGGGGCCTGAGAGCACACAATTAATATGTTGTGAAATCTGTTGTAAATTTATGGTAACGATTAAAAAAATGTATAACTGCCTTCATTTTGCTGGACCCCAGGAAGAGAAGCAAAATGGGGATCCATAATAAATACAAATACTAGCATAGTAAGTGCACTTTTCCTCAATAAAGTAGTTATCATCAAATTACATGGCATACATGTGAATTCATAGCTGGCTAATATAATTATATTTTGGCCCCACGTCTTACCTCACTAACAATTGCTAATGCGAACAGCAAATTCCACTATTGTGGCTAATCGATATTGTGGCTAGCTTCACATAGAGGATTTATTCCATCATGACAACATGCTCCTCCTTATTTGACTGTAGTTAGCTAGTTGCTAGCTCATTAATTAAGTATCCACTCTATTTCTGTGACGGTCAACGTAAGGAGAAGACCAAGGTGCAGCGTGGTAAGTGTTCATATTTCTATTTAACTCAGAACACTAAATCAAAATAATAAACAATGAAAAACGAACTTCACGTTCTGCAGGCTTACTGAGCTGTACAAAAACAAGATCTCACACTGAAGGAGGGAAAAAGGGCTGCCTAAGTATGATTCCTAATCAGAGACAATGATAGACAGCTGCCTCTGATTGGAAACCATACTAGGCCAATCAAAGGGAAAAAACAACATAGAAATATAACACATAGAATGCCCACTCCACACCCTGACCTAACAAAATAGAGAAATAAAACGTCTCTCTCAGGTCAGGGCGTGACAGTACCCCCCCCCCCCCCCCCAAAGGTGCGGACTCCCGGCCGCAAACCTGAACCTATAGGGGAGGGTCCGGGTGGGCATATACCCATGGTGGCGGCTACGGTTCAGGGCATAGCCCCCGCTCCGCCCACTGATCCCTTCGCTTTTGTGCCACCGGACCGTGGATCGTCGTCGGAGGCTCTGGGCTGCACGCCGCTGCTGGAGGCTCTGGGCTGCAGGTCGCCGCTGGAGGCTCTGGGCTGCAGGCCGTCGCTGGAGACTCTGGACTGCAGACCGTCGCTGAAGACTCTGGACTGCGGGCCGTCTCAGGAGGTTCCGGACTGCGGGCCGTCTCAGAAGGTTCCGGACTGCGGGCCGTCTCAGGAGGTTCCGGACTGGGGAACGTCCCAGGAGGTTCCGGACTGGGGAACGTACAGGGAGGTTCCGGACTGGGGACCGTCGCTGCAGGCTCCATGCCATAGATCGTCACTGCAGGCCCCGCGCCATGGATCACCACTGGAGGCTTTGTGCCGTGGATCATCACTGGAGGCTCCGGGCCATGGATTATCACTGGAGGCTTCGTGCCATGGATCATCACTACAGGCTACGTGCCATGGATCATCACTGGAGGCTTCGTGCCATGGATCATCACTGGAGGCTTCTTATGTGGAGCCGGAACAGGTCTCACTGGACTGGGGAGACGCACTGGAGTCCGGGTGCGCAGAGCAGGCACAGGGTATACTGGGCCGTGGAGGCGTACTGGAAGTCTGGAGCTTAGGGCTGGCACAACCCGTCCTGGCTGGATGCTTACTTTAGTCCGGCAAGTGCAGGGCGCTGGCACAGGATGAACTGGGCTGTGCAGGCGCACTGGCGACACAGTGCGTAGAACTGGCGCAGGATATACTGGGCCGTGGAGATGCACTGGAGGTCTGGAGCTTATGGCTGGCACAACCCGTCCTGGCTGGATCCCCCCCGTAGCCCAACAAGCGTGGGGCGTTGGAACAGGCCGCATTGGTTTGTGCTGGCGAACTGGGGGTACCGTGCGTAGAGCTGGCGCAGGATAACCTGGGCCGAAGAGAGGCACCGGAGACCAGGAACGCTGAGCCGGCACAATCCTTCCTGGCTGAATGCCAACTCTAGCCCGGCCACTGCGGGGAGCTTGCACAGAGCGCACCGGGCTGTGGTTGCGCACTGGAGACACCTTTCGCATTACCGCATAACCCGGTGCCTGACCAGTCCTACTCTCCCCACGGTAAGCACGAGGAGCTGGCTCAGGTCTCCACCCTGACTCTGCCAATCTCGCTGTGTGCCCACCCCCAATTTCTTTTTGGGGGGGGGGGCTTGCCTCTCGTGCTTGCCTCGTGGTTGGTATAGGTCCTCGTAATATCGCCGCTCCTCTCTCGCTGCCTCAATCTCCTCCCTCGGACGGCGATACTCCCCAGCCTGACTCCAAGGTCCTTTCCCGTCCAGAATCTCCTCCCATGTCCACTGGTCCATACCACGCTGCTTGGTCTTATTGTGGTGGGATCTTCTGTGATGGTCGTCATCAGGAGAAGACCAAGGTGCAGCGTGGTAAGTGTTCATATTTCTATTTTATTTAACTCAGAACACTAAATCAAAATAATAAACAATGAAAAACAAACGTCACGTTCTGCAGGCTTACTGAAGGAGGGGAAAAGGGCTGCCTAAGTATGATTCCCAATCAGAGACAACGATAGACCGCTGCCTCTGATTGGAAACCATACTAGGCCAATCAAAGGAAAAAAACAACATAGAAATATAACACATAGAATGCCCACCCCACACCCTGACCTAACAAAATAGAGAAATAAAACGTCTCAGGTCAGGGCGTGACAATTGCTTAATAAGTGAAATAGTTAACGTGAGCTAGCCAGCATGCATTGCTTCTGACATGCCACGATCCTGCTTGCTTTACATCTGACAGATATTTAGCTACCATAGCTAGCTAGAAAGTAATGGTTTATGGTAACTGTAATTTAGGTAATTAACTAGCAAGCTAGCTAAGTGTAAAACTGAGAGTCTGGCTATAAAATGCTGCAAGTTGCCAACTCGACTTTATCAGTTGTAACCAAGCTAGCTAGCTTGATACTCAGTAACGTTAGCTTACCATGCTTTTCTGGCCAAACGGACATTCCTTTCGCTCATCCCGATCGACTCCTTCTTGCCTACTCCCCTCTCTTGGTCTTCTTCTAGGTTCAATAATAGTCCGGTGCCCTATTGTCAAAAGCAACCCATTCCACACAGCCACCTGGTGCAGGCAGTCAATGGCTCAGTGTTCCAAAACTGTTCATATGTTTATATGCAAGCAAGGACAACGTTACATTTGTGTTTTGTGTGTTTTTATGGTGCACGTGCATTACAGCAGCACATAATATATTTTATTTTCAATTTCCCCCGAAAATGTGACATCATATTGATACATAGCTATATGCGCTACACATTATTGTTTGGGGGTTGCTAATGTGAAACATGGCCTTTAAACTTTAAACATATTCTGTCATACTGAATGCAGCCCAGGCAAATGCAATTGATCAACATGCCATGGCACTGACCTCATTATCAGGAACAAATACAGAAATAACTAAATTAATAAAATGAAAGAAAGTGTGATTAATTATTTAAATAGTTATTTATCTATTTATGTGTGCAATAATTTGTCAATTTATTTATCTATCTATTTATGTGTGGATTTGTTAATTTATCTATTTATATATGCATTTATTTATTCATGTATTCATCTATTAATGTGTTCTTTTATTTATTGATTTATTGATTTCATTTCATTCTAATTAAGGCATGTTTGGTCCTCCATAATTTAAGGTTAGAGTTAGGCATAAGGTTATCCATGTCACGTCCTGACCAGTAAAGGGGTAATTTTGTTATTGTAGTTGGTCAGGACGTGGCAGGGGTGTGTTTGTTTTGTGTGTTTCGTTTTTTTGGGGGTTATGTTCAATGTTAATATATTTCTATGTTTGTTTTAGTTCTTCTATTTCTATGTTTAGTTTATTGGGTTGACCTTCAGTTGGAGGCAGCTGTTCCTCGTTGCCTCTAATTGAAGGTCCTATTTAGTAGGGGTGTTTTTCCATGGGTTTTGTGGGTAGTTATTTTCTGTATAGCTGGTAAGCCTTATAGAACTGTTTTGTTGTTGTTTGTTATTTTTGTTAAGTGTTCACGTGTATCCAAATAAAATAAGGAAGATGAGCATGATACCCGCTGCGCATTGGTCCACTTTTTACGATGCACCTGACAATCCATGTGGTTAAAGTTAGGGTTAAGCTTAGGGTTAGGTTTAAAATAATGTTTTAAGAAGGTAATTGTGTAAATAGGTGGGATTTAACCATAATTATGACTTTGTGGGTGTGTTAACAAGTGACAACCAGGGGCAATGTTTTTGCTAGGTCACTCCCATAGAATTCTATGGTCACTCCCACTAAGGCCGACTTTGAATGGCTGATATCCAAGGCTTATGTACTGTGTGCGCAATAGCCTGGGGACAAAGCCCCCTTCATAAGGAAATGTAAAGTGATTTTCTTCTGAAACCAAGTTAGATGTTCCTCAGAACACAAATATGCATGAACAATATAACGAGCCATACTGTGTGGTGCTTATTTAAATGTGCAACAGAAAGAGGTGTGAAGACCTTCACAATCAGTACTTCTTTGTTTAGTTTTTTATTCATAAAAAAAAATCTATAATTTGTCTTGGACCAAAATATTGGAGTCGGTTATTAGCCTTCCCTGTAGCTCAGTTGGTAGAGCATGGTGTTTGCAACACCAGGGTTGTGGGTTCGATTCCCACGGGGGGCCAGCACAGAAAAAAAATGAGAAATGTATGCATTCACTACTGTTAGTCGCTCTGGATAAGAGCGTCTGCTAAATGATGTAAATGTTATTTAGATCAAGTGGGTTGAAATCCCAATTTATTCCATTTTTAGAGGCAGCGAAGACTGCGCAAGGGTGTATAGACTTTCACTGGGTGCTACTTAGGCCTAACTGTATACCAGTAACACTATTATGCCATATTATGTTAAACTAGCCTCTTTCTTAGCCTTTTGGGTTAATTATATGTACAGTAGTGTACTATTAAGAGTATCAATGAACTATTAGGAGAGGAGCACTTTAAAATAATCATAAAAGAGAACATCCCTAGCTCTTGCCCTGACAACACTATTACCAAAGTCATACTGATACAATATAAAATGTAGCCATATAGTTATTCTGGTTATTTGTCTGTATATTTTGTTTATTGTCAAATTCCTGGTACATGTAAATGTCTTTAGTGAACAAAGATTATTCTGATTTTCAGCGTTCTATTTAATTCTGTGGCAATGACTCCCGAGTGGTGCAGTGGTCTAAAGCACTGCATCTCACTGCAAGAAGCGTCACTGCAGTCCCTGGTTCGAATCCAAGCTGTATCATATTTGGCTGTGATTGGACTCCTGGGTGGTGCACAATTGGCCCAGCATTGTCCAGGTTTGGCGGGGTAGGCCATCATTGTAAATAATAATTTATTCTTAACTGTCTTGCCAAGTTAAATAAAGGTTAAATAAAATGTGTAAAAAAAAATGATGTACAGGTCCTGTCCTCTTCCCTCTGGACAGACGTGGTGAGTGACTGTGGCGCGAAGATGACTCAGCCACAACTGCGTCACTGGGGCCCTGAACAACCCTGCAGCCCACCGTAGGCCATCACCGAGCTCGCCTCAGCAGCCAGAGTGGCAGACCAAGCGCGGGGGTGTTAAAGGTGAGTGGTGCCACTCAGATCAGCAGCTTCACACACTCCTCAGGGGCTGACACACACATTAGTACCAAGCCATGTGTGAAACTTGATTAGACTATACAGGAGGGGTCCTCTGTCCCAAATGGTACTACTTTGACCAGTGCCCATAGGGAGCTTCCTTTCCGTGGATGCGTCCTCAATGGCACCCTATCTTCTCATTCTTTATTCAAACAGGGAGTTACCATTGAGACCAGGGTCTCTTTCACAAGGGAGCCCTGCACATACAATTCATCAGACAAAATGAAATTAAAATCAGATACAATGTAAAACAAACTAAAATACAGCACAAGAAAAACAATTACATTCGTCAGTAAGAAGGTCCCCAATCAAAAAAAGAGGATGCTGAAAGTAGACAACGCTAGGCTGAAATTTAAAAATCATATTGAAATCTTTCTACAAAATGTAAATCATGGCTATTTGTATTTTTGTATTTGTATTTGTTAAGGATCCCCATTAGCTGCTACTCTTCCTGGGGTCAAGCAACATTAAGCCAGTTATAAACAATTTAAAATATCACATGACATTACATTTCATAACACTTTACCCAATACATTTAATGTGTTCCCTCAGGCCACTACTCCACTATCACATATTTACAATACAACATCCATGTGTACGAGTGTGTAGAATGCTTGTCTTATCATGTGTATGTGTGTCTGTGCCAAATTTATTTGTCACATACACATGGTTAGCAGATGTTAATGCGAGTGTAGCGAAATGCTTGTGCTTCTAGTTCCGACCATGCAGTAATATCTAATAAGTAATCTAACCTAACAATTTCACAACAACTACCTCATACACACACAAGTGTAAAGGAATGAATACGAACATAAAAATATATGAATGGGTGATGGCCGAACGGCATAGGCAAGATGCAGTAGATGGTATAGAGCACAGTATATACATACGAGATGAGTAATGTAGGGTATGAAAACATTATATAAAGTGGCATTGTTTAAAGTGGTTAGTGATACATTTAATTACATCAAGATGGCTAGATGCAGTAGATGGTATAGCTTACAGAATATATACATATGAGATGAGTAATGTAGGGTATGTAAACATTATATAAAGTGGCATTGTTTAAAGTGGCTAGTGATACATTTATTACATACATTTTTCCATTATTAAAGTGGCTAGAGTTGAGTCAGTATGTTGGCAGCAGCCACTCAATGTTAGTGATGGCTGTTTAACAGTCTTATGGCCTTGAGATAGAAGCTGTTTTTCAGTCTCTCGGTCCCCGCTTTGATGCACCTGTACTGACCTCGCCTTCTGGATGATAGCGGGGTGAACAGGCAGTGGCTCGAGTGGTTGTTGTCCTTGATGATCTTTTTGGCCTTCCTGTGACATCGGGTGGTGTAGGTGTCCTGGAGGGCAGGTAGTTTGCACCCGGTGATGCGTTGTGCAGACCTCACTAGCCTCTGGAGAGCCTTACGGTTATGGGCGGAGCAGCTGCCGTACCAGGCGGTGATACAGCTCGACAAGATGCTCTCGATTGTGCATCTGTAAAAGTTTGTGAGTGTTTTTGGTGACAAGCTGAATTTCTTCAGCCTCCTGAGGTTGAAGAGGCGCTGCTGTGTGGGTGGACCATTTCAGTTTGTCCGTGATGTGTACGCCGAGGAACTTAAAACTTTCCACCCTCTCCACTACTGTCTCGTCAATGTAGATAGGGGGCTGCTCCCTCTGCTGTTTCCTGCTGTTACATATAAGGTTTTGATAATTGGCAATATCAGTGGGTTTTGTGATGAATGGGCCATCTGATTCAATGAATGATGGAGCTGAGTTTGCCTTTTTGGCCAAAATATAATTTAAGGTGCTCCAAAGCTTTTTGCTATTATTCTTTATATAATTTATCTTTGTTTCATAGTATAGTTTCTCTTTTTTTTATTCAGTTTAGTCACATGATTTCTCTAGTGCATTGGGAATAGGGTGCCATTTGGGACGCAGCCCCAGGTTTCGAACCCATTGGTCACTTCTGCTGCTGTGCGACAGTAGTTGATCACACAGGTCACTATTGCTGTGAGATAGGTCTATTCTGGACTGCTCAAGGCTGTCTGGAGTTGCCAATGCCCTCTGGAGCGTCCGAGAACTCCACTAAGCTGCAGCCAGAGCCCAATAAACTGAAATTATCCTGTATGGGGGACTTCAGCTGTCCCCTGCCCTGACTGTCCCCTTCAATATCTGTCTGTCGGGCTACCCCCATCATCATCCAATTTTTTGTATGTCTCTGTCCCCTCTCATCTCTTTCTTTCTCTCCCTGTTCTATCCCCTGTCTCGGTCCTATCTTTCTCTTTCTCTCCCTGTCCTCTCCCCTGTCTCTGTCCCCTCATTCCTTCCTTTTTCTCTCCCATTTAGACATGTGTCAGTGTGGGACGGGTTGGCCTTCCTAGTATATCCTGGTATATCTATTCTTCACTGCCACAGCCAAACCACCATCATCCATCCACATCTACGTATCATAAAAGTTATATTAAGATCCACCACTTCCTCTTCAGCACCTTTTTACACACGGGCCACGCAGATGCGGCCAAGCAGAAACCTGAGACCACCACCCACTCAGGCCTTGAATGTCACAGGAAAACTGGGTATCCGTGCTGTTTTTAGTGACACGTCTTCACCGTGGCGTTATGCACCGGTGTTTATTGGAGCTGAACAGCTAACAATTCTAGGATGAGAGAACGTTTTTGTAATGTTAGACGTAATGTTCCCCTAATGTTTGAGTATCCAGCTTTCGTTTAGTTAGGGGAAGAAAAACCTGCAAACATTTTTATTATGTTGTGGTGTTAAAGTTAGAACATTCCCTTAATGTCAAGCTGAACTTCTCTAGAACGTGGTTACAATGTTCTCAGAATATGCAATACTAATGTTCTAGACACGTTTCATGGGACGTTGCAAGAACATTCATGTGTCCAGTTTTCTGAGGGTTAGGAGAATATTTCATCAAGGTCCCACCAATCATACACAGGACATGGTTGTCATGTTCTCAGAATATACAATGCTAATGTTTTAGACACGTTTCATGTGACGTTGCAAGAACATACAGCACCTGTTAAAAGTTTGGACACACTTACTCATTCCAGGGTTTTTCTTTATTTTTACTATTTTCTACATTGTAGAATAATAGTGAAGACATCAAAACTATGAAATAACACATATGGAATCAAATAAAATACATCTTAAATAAAAAATTATGAGTCACACGCCGAATACAACAGGTGTTTCACCTTACAGTGAAATGCTTACTTACAAATCCCTAACCAACCACGCAGTTTAAAAAATATGAATAAGAATAAGAAATAAAAGGAACAAGTAATTAAAGAGCAGCAGTAAAATAACAATAGCGAGACCATATACAGGGGGTACCGGTACAGAGTCAATGTGCGGGGGAACCGGTTAGTCGAGGTAATTGAAGTAATATGTACATGTAGGTAGAGTTATTAAAGTGACTATGCATAGATAATAACAGAGAGTAGCAGCGGCGTAAAAGAGGGGGGGGGGGGGCAATGCAAATAGTCTGGGTAGCCATTTGATTAGATGTTCAGGAGTCTTATGGTTTGGGGGTAGAAGCTCTTTAGAAGCCAATTGAACCTAGACTTGGCGCTCTGGCACCGCTTGCCGTGCGGTAGCAGAGAGAACAATCTATGACTAGGGTGGCTGGAGTCTTTGACAATCTTTAGGGCCTTCCTCTGACACCGGCTGGTATAGAGGTCCTGGATGGCAGGAAGCTTAGCCCCAGTGATGTACAGAGCTGTACGCACTACCTTCTGTAATGCCTTGCAGTCGGAGGCTGAGCAGTTGCCATACCAGGCAGGGATGCAACCAATCAGGATGCTCTCGATGGTGCAGCTGTAGAACCTTTTGAGGATCTGAGGACCCATGCCAAATCTTTTCAGTCTCCTGAGGGGGAATAGGTTTTGTTGTGCCGTCTTCACGACTGTCTTGGTGTGCTTGGACCATGTTAGTTTGTTGGTGATGTGGACACCAAGGAACTTGAAGCTCTGAACCTGCTCCACTACAGCCCTGTCGATGTGAATGGGGCTATGCTCGGTCCTTCTTTTCTAGTAGTCCACAATCATCTCCTTTGCCTTGAATCATGTAGTAACCAAAAAGGTGTTAAACAAATCAAAATATATTTTATATTTGAGATTCTTCAAAGTAGCCACCCTTTGCCTTAATGACAGCTTTGCACACTCTTGGCATTCTCTCAATCAGCTTCATGAGGTAGTCACCTGGAATGCAGTTCAATTAACAGGTGTGCCTTGTTAAAAGATAATTTGTGGAATTTCTTTCCTTTTTAATGCGTTTGAGCCAATCAGTTGTGTTGTGACAAGGTAGGTGTGGTATACAGAAGATAGTCCTATTTGGTAAAAGACCAAGTCCATATTATGTCAAGAAAAGCTCAAATAAGCAAAGAGAAACGACAGTCCACCATTACTTTAAAACATGAAGTCAATACAGAACATTTCAAGAAAGTTTCTTCAAGTGCAGTCGCAAAAACCATCAAGCGCTATGAGGAAACATGCTTTCATGAGGACCGCCACAGGAAAGGAAGACTCAGAGTTACCTCTGCTGCAGAAGATAAGTTCATTGGAGTTACCAGCCTCAGAAACTGCAGCCCAAATAAATGCTTCACAGAGTTCAAGTAACAGACACAAATCTCAACATCAACTGTTCAGAGGAGACTGCATGAATCAGGCCTTCATGGTCGAATTTATGCAAAGAAACCTCTACTAAAGGACACCAATACGAAGAAGAGACTTGCTTGGGCCAAGAAATATTAGCAATGGACATTAGACAGGTGGAAATCTGTCCTTTGGTCTGATGAGTCCAAATTTGAGATTTTTGGTTCCAACCACCGTGACTTTGTGAGACGCAGAGTAAGTGAACGGATGATCTCCGCATGTGTGGTTCCCACCATGAAGCATGGATGAGGAGGAGGTGTGATGGTGTGGGGGTGCATTGCTGGTGACACTGTCTGTCATTTATTTAGAATTCAAGGCACACTTAACCAGCATGGCTACCATAGCATTCTGCAGCAATACGCCATCCCATCTGGTTTGTGTTTAGTGGGACTATCATTTGATTTTCAACAGGACAATGACCCAACACATCACCAGGCAGTGTAAGGACTATTTGACCACAATCACCTGAACTCAACCCAACTGAAATGGTTTGGGATGAGTTGGACCAGTGCTCAGCATATGTGGGAACTCCTTCAAGACTGTTGGAAAAGCATTCCAGATGAAGCTGGTTGAGAGAATGCCAAGAGTGTGCAAAGCTGTCATCAAGGCAAAGGGTGGCTACTTTGAGGAATCTAAAATATAAATATATTTGTCACGTCCTGACCAGTATAAGGGTTATTTGTTATTGTAGTTTGGTCAGGACGTGGCAGAGGGTATTTTGTTTATGTGGTTCGGGGTGGTGATTTATTTAGTAGGGTGTTGGTTTAGTTAGTTCTGGGTTTTTGGGGTTATGTTCTAGGTTTGTATTTCTATGTGGTCTCTAGTCTTTTGTATTTCTATGTCTAGTTTATTGGGGTTGGACTCTCAATTGGAGGCAGGTGTTTTCTAGTTGCCTCTGATTGAGAGTCCTATATATGGGTATGTGTTTGGTTAAGTGTTTGTGGGAGATTTTTTCTTGTTTTGCCTGTGTGAGCCTGACAAGACTGTTGGTCGTGCGTTCTTCGTTTTGTTGTTTTGGTGTTCTCTTTATTTAAAATAAATATCAAGATGAGCATCCACATTCGTGTTGCGTTTTGGTCCTCTATTCCCGATGACAACCGTTACAGAATCTCCCACCACAATAGGACCAAGCAGCGGAGAAGGGAGCGATGGGAATATGATATGGACTGTCGGGAAAAGGAGACATGGGCAGAGTTGAGGAGAGGCATTTCCAGGGCTGTGGAGGATTTAAGGGAACCCGAGAGGCAGCCCCAAGATTTTTTATGGGGGGGGCACACGGGTAGTTTGGCTGGGCGAGGAGTGAGCCCCATGCCAAATCCCTGTACCTTTTTTAGGCAACCAGTGACTGGACAGGTCCCGTGCTTCGGGGTAATGGGTACTGTGGCGAGGCCAAGTATTTTTAGGCCAGTACGCGCAGTACCAGCGCCCTGCATTTGCCAGGGGGAAGTGGGCATCCAGCCAGTAAGAGCGATGCCAGTTCTGTGCTCGAGACCGCCAGTAAGCCTCTACGGTCCAGTGCGTCAGCCCAGTCATACTCGTCCTGTTCCCGCTCCCCGCACTAGCCCTGAGGTGCGTGTTCCCAGGCTGATACCTCCAGTACCAGCACCACGCATCAGGCTTCCAGTGCATCAACCCAGTCCGACTCGGCCTGTTCCCGCTCCCCGCACTAGCCCTGAGGTGCGTGTTCCCAGTGTGATACCTCCAGTACCAGCACCACGCATCAGGCTTCCAGTGCGTCAACCCAGTCCGACTCGGCCTGTTCCCGCTCCCCGCACTAGCCCTGAGGTGCGTGTCCCCAGACTGGCACATCCAGTACCACGCATCAGGCTTCCAGTGCGTCAGCCCAGCCTCGAGAGTTCGGCAATAGTGTGTAGTCCAGAGTATCCGGCAACAGTGTGCAGTCCAGAGTATCCGGCAACAGTATGCAGTCCAGAGTATCCGGCGACAGTGTCTAGCCCGGAACCAAGGGAGTCTGCCTGCGACCCGGAACCGAGGGAGTCTGCCTGCGACCCGGAACCGAGGGAGTCTGCCTGCGACCCGGAACCGAAGGGGTCTGCCTGCGACCCAGAACCGGGTGAGTCTGCCTATGACCCAGAACCAAGGGAGTCGATCAGCAACCCGGAACTGAGTAAGTCTGTTGACAATCCGGAGCTAAAGATGATTAACTGTGTATCGAATGAGTCTGCCTACAGTGTGGAATGGAAGAGGTCTGCCTACGATCCGGAACGATGGGAGTCTGCCTACGGCCCGAAACTGAGCAAGTCTGTCTGCATTCTGGAGGACAGTAGGCCGGAGCCAGAACCACCTCCTGTATAGGTGGGTTGTGGAGGGGTGGTGTAGCACAAGTGCCGTCGGTGACGGCAGCCACCCTCCCTTCCCTCCCTTTAGTTTAGGGGGATTTTTTGTTGTTGTTGTTTTTTTGTTTTTTTTAGTTATGAGGTGCATCTGGGGTCTGCACCTTTAGGGGGGGTACTGTCACGTCCTGACCAGTATAAGGGTTATTTGTTATTGTAGTTTGGTCAGGACGTGGCAGAGGGTATTTTGTTTGTGGTTCGGGGTGGTGATTTATTTAGTAGGGTGTTGGTTTAGTTAGTTCTGGGTTTTTGGGGTTATGTTCTAGGTTTGTATTTCTATGTGGTCTCTAGTGTTTTGTATTTCTATGTCTAGTTTATTGGGGTTGGACTCTCAATTGGAGGCAGGTGTTTTCTAGTTGCCTCTGATTGAGAGTCCTATATATGGGAGTGTGTTTGTGGGCGATTGTTTCTTGTTTTGCCTGTGTGAGCCTGACAAGACTGTTTTGTTGGTCGTGCGTTCTTCGTTTTGGTGTTCTCTCTATTTAAAATAAATATCAAGATGAGCATCCACATTCCTGCTGCGTTTTGGTCCTCTATTCCCGACGACAACCGTTACAATATTTGAATTTGTTTAACACTTTTTTGCTTACTACATGATTCCATATGTGTTATTTCATAGTTTTCATGTCTTCATTATTATTCTACAATGTAGAAAATAGTAATTTCACGTCTAATCCCGCTCCTCCCCTCCGGCGTTCGACGTCGCCGGTTTACTAACCACCGGACCTGGCATGCATCATTACGTGCACCTGGCATTCATCATTACGTGAACCTGTGCTTCATCAATAGGCACACCTGGACTCCATCACTTCACTGATTACCTCCCCTATATCTGTCACTCCCTTAGTTCCATTCCGAAGGCAGTATTGACAATGTGTTTCATGTCTGTACGCTACTCGTGTATCTTGCATTGTTCCATGTTTATTATTAAACTCACCACCTGCACTTGCTTCCTGACTCCCACTTGCTTCCTGACTCCCTGACTCCCACATTACAAGGGAAAATAAAGAAAAACCCTTGAATGAGTAGGTGTTCATAGTTTTGACTGGTACTGTACATGTGTCCAGTTTTGTAAGGGTTAGGAGAATATCCCATCAACGTCCCACCAAACACACACAGAACATGGTGGCCATGTTCTCAGAAAATAAGTTATTAATGTTCTCGACACATTTCATGGGAACGTTGCAAGAACATTTCTGTGTATCAGTTGTCAGGATGTCTCCTGATGGAACCAAAGAAATGTTCTCCACCAAAAAATAATTGACATTACGCCTTGTTACTGTTGCCGAACCAGTCAAGGCCTTGAGTGGTGAACCACTGACCCATTCACAGCTCTCCGTCTGTTGGCAAGGTTAGGGATACTCACACACAATGCTTTTAATAGTGTTTTCAGCCTACATTTGGAAAGTATTCAGAATCCTTGACTTTTTCACGTTACAGCCTTATTCTAAAATTGATTAAATTGTTTTTCCTCCCACATCAATCTACACACAATACCCCATGACAAAGTGAAAACAGGTTTTATATACATTTTTTCAAATATATATAAAAAAATCACAATTACATAAGTATTCAGACCCTTTAATCAGTAATTTGTTGAAGCACCTTTGACAGCGATTACAGCCTTGAATCTTCTTGGGTATAACGCTACAAACTTGGCACACCTGTATTTGGGGAGTTTCTCTGCAGATCCTATCAAGCTCTGTCAGGGTGGATGGGTAGCGTAACTGCACAGCTACAGAGATGTTTGATTGGGTTAAAGTCTAGGCTCTAGCTGGGCCATTTAAGGACATTCAGAGACTTGTCCCGAAGCCACTCCTTCATTGTCTTGGCTGTGTGCTTAGGGTCATTGTCCTGTTGGAAGATGAACCTTCTCCCCCAGTCTGAGGTCCAGAGCGTATCAAGGATCTCTCTGTATGTTGGTATTTTGCTCTGTTCATCTTTTCCTTGATCCTGCCTAGTCTCCCAGTCCCTGCTGCTGAAATACATCACCACAGCATGATTCTGCCACCACCATGCTTCACCGTAGGGATGGTGCCAGGTTTCCTCCAGAAGTGACTCTAGGCATTCAGGCCAAAGAGTTCATTCTTGGTTTCATCAGACCAAAGAATCTTGTTTCTCATGGAATGAGAGTCTTTAGGTGCCTTTTGGCAAACTCCAAGTGGGCTGTTATGTGCCTTTTACTGAGGAGTGGCTTCTGTCTGGCCACTCTACCATAAAGGGTTAATTGGTGGAGTGCTGCAGCGACGGTTGTCCTTCTGGAAGGTTCTCCCACAGAGGAACTCTAGAGCTCTATCAGAGTGACCATTAGGTTAGGGTTCTTTGTCACCTCCCTGACCAAAGCCCTTCTCCTCCAATTGCTCAGTTTGGCCATCCGGCCAGCTCTAGGAAGAGTCTTGGTGGTTCCAAACTTCTACCATTTAAGAATAATGTAGGCCACTGTGTTCTTGGGGACCTTCAATGCCGCAGAAATGTTTTGGTACCATACCCCAGATCTGTGCCTCGACACAATCCTGTCTCGGAGCTCTACAGACAATTCCTTCAACCTCATGGCTTGGTTTTTGCTCTGACATGCACTGTCAACTGTGGGACCTTATATAGACAGGTGTGTGCCTTTCCATATCATGTTCAATCAATTGAATTTACCACAATTTACCACAATTTTGATGGATAGCATCCCAGAGTCGCCTCTTCACTGTTGACGTTGAGACTGGTGTTTTGTGGGTACTATTTAATGAAGCTGCCAGTTGAGGACTTGCGAAGCGTCTGTTTCTCAAACTAGACATTCTAATGTACTTGTCCTCTTGCTCAGTTGAGCACTGGGGCCTCCCACTCCTCTTTCTATTCTGGTTAGAGCCAGTTTGTGCTGTTCTGTGAAGGGAGTAGTACATAGCATTGTACGAGATCTTCAGTTTCTTGGCAATTTCTCGCATGGAATAGCCTTCATTTCTCAGAACAAGAATAGACTGACAAGTTTCAGAAGAAAGTTCTTTGTTTCTGGCCATTTTGAGCCTGCAATCGAACCCACAAATGCTGATGATCCAGATACTCAACTAGTCTAAGGAAGGCCAGTTGTATTGCTTCTTTAATCAGGACAACAGTTTTCAGCTGTGCTAACATAATTGCAAAAGGGTTTTCTTTTTTATTTAACTAGACAAGTCAGTTAAGAACAAATTCTTATTTTCAATGACAGCCTAGGAACAGTGGGTTAACTGCCTTGTTCAGAGGCAGAACGACAGATTTTTACCTTGTCAGCTCGGGGATTCGATCTTGCAACCTTTTGGTTACTAGTCCAATGCTCTAACTACTAGGCTACCTTCCGCCCCATTTTAAAATTCTAAACTTGGATTAGCTAACACAACATGCCATTAGAACACAGGAGTGATGGTTGCTGATAATGGGCCTCTGTACGCCTATGCAGATATTCCATTAAAAATCAGCCGTTTCCAGCTACAATACTAATTTACAACATTAACAATGTCTACACTGTATTTCTGATCAATTTGATGTTAATATAATGGACAAAAAATGTGCTTTTCTTTCAAAAACCAGGACATTTCTGAGTGATCTCAAACTTTTGAACAGTATACTGTATTCTACTCTACTGTATTTTAGTCAATGCCACTCCGACATTGCTCATCCTAATATTTATATATTTCTTAATTCCATTCTTTTACTTTTAGATTTGTGTATTGTTGTGAATTGTTAAATACTACTGCACTGTTGGAGCTAGGAACAGAAGCATTTCACTACATCCGCAATAACATCTGCTAAATATGTGTATGACCAATACAACATGATTTGATTTGATTGGCTAGGCAACAGAGGTGAAAGCATTATTGTTGTCTATCAACAATGACAAGCCACCGGGGTCTGGTAACTTGGATGGAAAATTATTGAGGATAATAACGGACGATATTGCCACTCCTATTTGCCATATCTTCAATTTATTAAGCCTACTAGAAAGTTTGTGCCCTCAGGCCTTGAGGGAGGCACAAGTCATTCTGCTACCTAAGAACAGTAAAGCCCCCCGTTTAAAAAAAAATGAATTACCTTTATTTAAACAGGAAGTCACATTGAGATTAAAAATCTATTTTACAAATGAGCCCTGTATACATTACAATAAAAACAGAATAATAAAACATACACATGTGTATAAAACAATATAATTCAGCACACAATAACAAAATAAACATATTTAATAAAAGCAATCACATTAAACTACATACAGTGAGGGAAAAAAGTATTTGATCCCATGCTGATTTTGTATGTTTGCCCACTGACAAAGAAATGATCAGTCTATAATTTAATGGTAGGTTTATTTGAACAGTGAGAGACAGAATAACAACAACAAAAAATCCAGAAAAACGCATGTCAAAAATGTTATAAATTGATTTGCATTTTAATGAGCGAAATAGGTATTTGACCCCCTCAATCAGAAAGATTTCTCTTAAAGGGAGTGCTCCTAATCTCAGCTTGTTACCTGTATAAAAGACACCTGTCCACAGAAGCAATCAATCAATCAGATTTCAAACTCTCCACCATGGCCAAGACCAAAGAGCTCTCCAAAGATGTCAGGGACAAGATTGTAGACCTACACAAGACTGGAATGGGCTACAAGACCATCGCCAAGCAGCTTGGTGAGAAGGTGACAACAGTTGATGTGATTATTCGCAAATGGAAGAAACACAAAAGAACTGTCAATCTCCCTCGGCCTGGGGCTCCATGCAAGATCTCACCTCGTGGAGTTGCAATGATCATGAGAACGGTGAGGAATCAGCCCAGAACTACACGGGAGGATCTTGTCAATGATCTCAAGGCAGCTGGGACCATAGTCACCAAGAAAACAATTGGTAACACACTACGCCGTGAAGGACTGAAATCCTGCAGCGCCCGCAAGGTCCCCCTGCTCAAGAAAGCACATATACATGCCCGTCTGAAGTTTGCCAATGAACATCTGAATGATTCAGAGGACAACTGGGTGAAAGTGTTGTGGTCAGATGAGACCAAAATGGAGCTCTTTGGCATCAACTCAACTTGCCGTGTTTGGAGGAGGAGGAATGCTGCTAAGGGGACAGGACAACTTCACCGCATCAAAGGGACGATGGACAGGGCCATGTACCGTCAAATCTTGGGTGATGTCACGGCCGTCTGAGTGAATGGATCAAGGGGCAGCGGGTCGAGTGTTCATCTTAACTTTATTTGCGAACACTTAATAAACAAAACAAGAAACGAACGAACTAACAGTCTTGCAGGCTAAATACAGCAATGCAAAGAACAACCTCCCACAATACCCAAAACAAACATACTCCTAATTATAGGACCTTCAATCAGAGGCAACAATAAACAGCTGCCTCCAATTGAAGGTCCCAATCCCAATTACTTAAACAAAGATCTAAACACCCTAGAATAGACATAGAAATATACAAACATAGAACAATGACCAAAACCCCCGGAATACATAAATCAAACACCCCTCTACATAAACACACACTCAAAACCATATAAAACAAATACCCCTGCCACGTCCTGACCAAACTATAATAACAAATAACCCCTTTACTGGTCAGGACGGGACAGCAACCCCCCCAAAGGTGCAGACCCCGGATGCACCTAACAACAAAAAATATCTACAAAATAAACCCCTAAACTAAAGGGAGGGAAGGGAGGGTGGCTGCCATCACCGACAGCTCCCGTGCTACACCCCCCTCCCCAAACCTCCTACAGTGGAGGTGGCTCAGGCCTTAGTCCCCCACCTGACCAGTCCACCTCTACTGAATACCTTGGCCTGAAGCATGTCACTGTAGACCCTGGACTGTACTCTGGGAGCTCCAAACTGTAGGGCGATTCTGGGAGCTCCGGACTGCAGGGCGACTCTGGGAGCTCCGGACTGTAGGCCGTCTCACTCGGTTCCGGACTGTAGGCCGACTCACTCGGTTCCGGACTGTAGGCCGACTCACTCGGTTCCGGACTGTAGGCCGACTCACTCGGTTCCGGACTGTAGGCCGACTCACTCGGTTCCGGACTGTAGGCCGACTCACTCGGTTCCGGACTGTAGGCCGACTCACTCGGTTCCAGACTGTAGGCCGTCTCACTCGGTTCCGGACTAGTAGGCCGTCTCACTCGGTTCCGGACAGTGGGCCGTCTCTCTTGGTTCCAGACAGTGGGCTGTCCGTATACGGGGCACTGTCGCCGGAAGCTCTGGATGAGGCACTGTTGCCAGACACTCTGGATGAGGCACTGTTGCCGGAAGTTCTGGACGAGGCACTGTTGCCGGACACCCTGGACGAGGTACTATCGTCGGAAGCTCGGGACTGGGCTGACGCACTGGAAGCCTGGTGCGTGGGGCTGGTACTGGAGGTATCAGACTGGAGACACGCACCCCAAGGCTAGTGCGAGGAGCAGGTACAGGACGTACTGGACTGGGCTGATGCACTGGAAGCCCACAGTGCGTGGTGCTGGTACTGGAGGCATCAGACTGGAGACACGCACCTCAAGGCTAGTGCGAGGAGCGGGAACAGGACGTACTGGACTGGGCTGACGCACTGGAAGCCTGGTGCGTGGGGCTGGTACTGGAGGTATCAGACTGGAGACACACACCCCAAGGCTAGTGCGAGGAGCGGGAACAGGACGTACTGGACTGGGCTGACGCACTGGAAGCCTGGTGTGTGGTGCTGGTACTGGAGGTATCAGACTGGAGACACGTACCTCATGGCTAGTGCGAGGAGTGGGAACAGGACGTACTGGACTGGGCTGATGCACTGGAAGTCTGGTGCGTGGTGCTGGTACTGGAGGTATCAGACTGGAGACACGCACCTCAAGGGTCGTGAAGCATTACTGGCGGTCTGGAGCATACAACCCCTACGGCCTGAGTGCTCACTCGAGCATGGCACTTGCGAGGGGCTGGAATCATTTTCACCGGACTGTTCGTGCGCATAGGCGAAATCGTGCGCACTTCCGCATAGTACAGTGCTCCTCTGATCCTCTGTTCCCCATAATAATCACGGATAGTTGGCTCAGGTCTACTGCCTGCTCTTGCCAAACTACCCGTGCAGTAATTTGCATTTTATTGCATGACATAAGTATTTGATACATCAGAAAAGCAGAACTTAATATTTGGTACAGAAACCTTTGTTTGCAATTACAGAGATCATACGTTTCCTGTAGTTCTTGACCAGGTTTGCACACACTGCAGCAGGGATTTTGGCCCACTCCTCCATACAGACCTTCTCCAGATCCTTCAGGTTTCGGGGCTGTCGCTGGGCAATACGGACTTTCAGCTCTCTCCAAAGATTTTCTATTGGGTTCAGGTCTGGGGACTGGCTAGGCCACTCCAGGACCTTGAGATGCTTCTTACGGAGCCACTCCTTAGTTGCCCTGGCTGTGTGTTTCGGGTCGTTGTCATGCTGGAAGACCTAGCCACGACCCATCTTCAATGCTCTTACTGAGGGAAGGAGGTTGTTGGCCAAGATCTTGCGATACATGGCCCCATCCATCCTCCCCTCAATACGGTGCAGTCGTCCTGTCCCCTTTGCAGAAAAGCATCCCCAAAGAATGATGTTTCCACCTCCATGCTTCACGGTTGGGATGGTGTTCTTGGGGTTGTACTCATCCTTCTTCTTCCTCCAAACACGGCGAGTGGAGTTTAGACCAAAAAGCTCTATTTTTGTCTCATGAGACCACATGACCTTCTCCCATTCCTCCTCGGGATCATCCAAATGGTCATTGGCAAACTTCAGACGGGCCTGGACATGCTCTGGCTTGAGCAGGGGGACCTTGCGTGTGCTGCAGGTTTTTAATCCATGACGGCGTAGTGTGTTACTAATGGTTTTCTTTGAGACTGTGGTCCCAGCTCTCTTCAGGTCATTGACCAGGTCCTGCCTTGTAGTTCTGGGCTGATCTCTCACCTTCCTCATCATCATTGATGCCCCACGAGGTGAGATCTTGCATGGAGCCCCAGACCGAGGGTGATTGACCGTCATCTTGAACTTCTTCCATTTTCGAATAATTGCGCCAACAGTTGTTGCCTTCTCACCAAGCTGCTTGCCTATTGTCCTGTAGCCCACCCCAGCCTTGTGCAGGTCCACAATTTTATCCCTGAAGTCCTTACACAGCTCTCTGGTCTTGGCCATTGTGGAGAGGTTGGAGTCTGTTTGATTGAGTGTGAGGACAAGTGTCTTTTATACAGGTAACGAGTTCAAACAGGTGCAGTTAATACAGGTAATGAGTGGAGAACAGGAGGGCTTCTTAAAGAAAAACTAACAGGTCTGTAAGAACTGGAATTCTTACTTGTTGGTAGGTGATCAAATACTCTGCTCAAAAAAATAAAGGGAACACTTAAACAACAAAATGTAACTCCAAGTCAATCACACTTCTGTGAAATCAAACTGTCCACTTAGGAAGCAAAACTGATTGACAATACATTTCACATGCTGTTGTGCAAATGGAATAGACAACAGGTGGAATTTATAGGCAATTAGCAAGACACCCCCAATAAAGGAGTAGTTCTGCAGGTGGTGACCACAGACCACTTCTCAGTTCCCATGCTTCCTGGCTGATGTTTTGGTCACTTTTGAATGCTGGCGGTGCTTTCACTCTAGTGGTAGCAGGAGACGGAGTCTACAACCCACACAAGTGGCTCAAGTAGTGCAGCTCATCCAGGATGGCACATCAATGCGAGCTGTGGCAAGAAGGTTTGCTGTGTCTGTCAGCGTAGTGTCCAGAGCATGGAGGCGCTACCAGGAGACAGGCCAGTACATCAGGAGACGTGGAGGAGGCCGTAGGAGGGCAACAACCCAGCAGCAGGACCGCTACTTCCGCCTTTGTGCAAGGAGGAGCAGGAGGAGCACTGCCAGAGCCCTGCAAAATGACCTCCAGCAGGCCACAAATGTGCATGTGTCTGCTCAAACGGTCAGAAACAGACTCCATGAGGGTGGTATGAGGGCCCGACGTCCACAGGTGGGGGTTGTGCTTACAGCCCAACACCGTGCAGGACGTTTGGCATTTGCCAGAGAACACCAAGATTGGCAAATTCGCCACTGGCGCCCTGTGCTCTTCACAGATGAAAGCAGGTTCACACTGAGCACATGTGACAGACGTGACAGAGTCTGGAGACGCAGTGGAGAACGTTCTGCTGCCTGCAACATCCTCCAGCATGACCGGTTTGGCGGTGGGTCAGTCATGGTGTGGGGTGGCATTTCTTTGGGGGGCCGCACAGCCCTCCATGTGCTCGCCAGAGGTAGCCTGACTGCCATTAGGTACCGAGAGGAGATCCTCAGACCCCTTGTGAGACCATATGCTGGTGTGGTTGGCCCTGGGTTCCTCCTAATGCAAGACAATGCTAGACCTCATGTGGCTGGAGTGTGTCAGCAGTTCCTGCAAGAGGAAGGCATTGATGCTATGGACTGGCCCGCCCGTTCCTCAGACCTGAATCCAATTGAGCACATCTGGGACATCATGTCTCGTTCCATCCACCAACGCCACGTTGCACCACAGACTGTCCAGGAGTTGGCGGATGCTTTAGTCCAGGTCTGGGAGGAGATCCCTCAGGAGACCATCCGCCACCTCATCAGGAGCATGCCCAGGCGTTGTAGGGAGGTCATACAGGCACGTGGAGGCCACACACACTACTGAGCCTCATTTTGACTTGTTTTAAGGACATTACATCAAAGTTGGATCAGCCTGTTGTGTGGTGTCCCACTTTAATTTTGAGTGTGACTCAAAATCCAGACCTCCATGGGTTGATAAATTGGATTTCCATAGATTATTTTTGTGTGATTTTGTTGTCAGCACATTCAACTATGTAAAGAAAAAAGTATTTAATAAGATTATTTCATTCATTCAGATCTAGGATGTGTTATTTTAGTGTTCCCTTTATTTTATTGAGCAGTGTACTTATGTCATGCAATAAAATGCAAATGAATTACTTAAAAATCATACAATGTGATTTTCTGGATTTTTTACAGACCTCTACTTGCTTTGTAAGTAGGAAAACCTGCAAAACCAGTAATGTATCAAATACTTGTTCTCCCCACTGTATATATACATTTTACTTACATCATTTAGCAGACACTCTTCTCCAGAGTGACTTACAGTAGTGAATACATACATTTCATGCATTTCTTTTTGTACTGGCCCCCCGTGGGACTCGAACCCATAACCCTGGCATTGCACACACCATGCTGGCGTTGCAAACACCATGCTCTACCAACTGAGCCACAGGGAAGACTAAAGTAACATGCACGTATATATATATATATATATATGTACACACACACACAGTTGAAGTTGGATGTTTACATACACTTCGGTTGGAGTCATTAAAATTAGTTTTTCAACCATTTCACAAACTTCTTGTTAACAAACTATAGTTTTGGCAAGTCGGTCAGGACATCTACTGTGTGCATGACACAAGTAATTTTTCAAACAATTGTTTACAGACAGATTATTTCACTTATAGTTCACTGTATCACAATTCCAGTGGGTCATAAGTTTACATACACTAAGTTGACTGTGCCTTTAAACAGCTTGGAAAATTCCAGAAAATGATGTCATGGCTTTAGAAGCTTCTGATAGGCTAATTGACATCATTTGAGTCAATTGGAGGTGAAAAATCAAAATAAATCAGCCAAGACCTCAGAAACAAAATTGTAGACCTCCACAAGTCTGGTTCATCCTTGGGAGCAATTTCCAAACGCCTGAAGGCCCCGTCGATGAAAATGGAGGTGTGCTCGGTCCACCTTTTCCTGTAGTCCACAATCATCTCCATTGTCTTGATCACGTTGAGGGAGAGGTTGTTGTCTTGGCACCACATGGCCAGGTCTCTGACCTCCTCCCTATAGGCTGTCTCATCGTTGTTGGTGATCAGGCCTACCACTGTTGTGTCATCTGCAATTTGATGATGGTGTTGGAGTCGTGCCTGGCCATGCAGCCATGAGTGAACAGGGAGTACAGGAGGGAACTGAGCACGCACCCCTGAGGGGCCCCAGTGTTGAGGATCAGCGTGGCAGATGTGTTGTTACCTACCCTTACCACCTGGGGCGGCCTGTCAGGAAGTCCAGGATCCAGTTGCAGAGTGAGGTGTTTACTCCCAGGGTCCTTAGCTTAGTGATGAGCTTTGAGGGCACTATGGTGTTGAACACTGAGCTGTAGTCAATGAACAGAATTCTCACATGCGTGTTACTTTTGTCAAGGTGGGAAAAGGCAGTGTGGAGTGCAATAGAGATTGCATCATCTGAGGATCTGTTGGGGCGGTATGCAAATTGGAGTGGGTCTAGGGTTTCTGAGATAATGGTGTTGATGTGAGCCATGAACAGCCTTTCAAAGCACTTCATGGCTACAGACGTCAGTGCTACGGGTCGGTAGTTATTTAGGCATGTTACCTTAGTGCTCTTGGGCACAGGGACTATGGTGGTCTGCTTGAAACATGTTGGTATTACAGACTCAGTCAGGGACAGGTTGAACATGTCAGTGAAGACACTTGCCAGTTGACCAGCGCATGCTCAGAATACATGTCCTGGTAATCTGTCTGGCCCTGCGGCCTTGTGAATGTTGACCTATTTAAAGGTCTTACTCACATTGGCTACGGAGAGCGTGATCAAACAGTCGTACGGAACAGCTGATTCTCTCACGCATGCTTCAGGCTTACTTGCCTCGAAGCGAGCATAGTAATTAAAAGTAGTTTAGCTCGTCTGGTAGGCTCGTGTCACTAGGCAGCTCAAGGCTGTGCTTCCCTTTGTAGTCTGTAATAGTTTGCAAGCCCTGCCACATCCGACGAGCGTCGGAGCCAGTGTAGTACAATTCAATCTTAGTCCTGTATTGAAGCTTTGCTTGTTTGATGGTTCGTTTTAGGGCATAGCGGGATTTCTTATAAACTTCCGGGTTGGAGTCCCGCTCCTTGAAAGCGTCAGCTCTAAATGAAATAAAATGTTATTGGTCACATGCACATGGTTAGCAGATGTTATTGTTAGTGTAGCAAAATGCTTACCCTTTAGCTCAGTGCAGATGTTGCCTGTAATCCATGGCTTCTGGTTGGGGGATGTATATACGGTCACTGTGGGGACGACGTCATCGATGTAGTTATTGATGAAGCCAGTGACTAATGTGGTGTACTCCTCAATGCCATCGGAAGAATCCCAGAACATATTCCAGTCTGTGCTAGCAAAACAGTCCTGTAGCTTAGCATCTGCTTCATCTGACAACTTTCTTATTCACCGAGTCACTGGTGCTTCCTGCTTTTGTTTTTGCTTGTAAGCAGGAGTCAGGAGGATAGAATTATGACCAGATTTGCCAAAAGGAGGGCGAGCGAGAGCTTTGTACGCGTCTCTGTGTGTGGAGTAAAGGTTGTCAAGAGTTTTTTTCCCTCTGGTTGTACATTTAACATGCTAAAAAATATGAATTTCCCTGCATTAAAGTCCCCGGCCACTAAGAGCACCGCCTCTGCATAAGCGTTTTCCTGTTTGCTTATGGCCGTATAGAGTTCATTGAGTGTGGTCTTAGTGCCAGCATTGGTTTGTGGTGGTATATACATTGAGGGAAAAATGTATTTGATCCCCTGCTGATTTTGTACACTTGCACACTGACAAAGAAATGATCAGTCTATAATTTTAATGGTAGGTTTATTTGAACAGTGAGAGACAGAACAAAAAGATCCAGAAAAAGCTCGTCAGAAATGTTAGAAAATGATTTGCATTTTAATGAGGGAAATAAGTATTTGACCCCTCTGCAAAACATGACTTAGTACTTGGTGGCAAAACCCTTGTTGGCAATCACAGAGGTCAGACATTTCTTGTAGTTGGCCACCAGGTTTGCACACATCTCAGGAGGGATTTTGTCCCACTCCTCTTTGCAGATCTTCTCCAAGTCATTAAGGTTTCGAGACTGATGTTTGGCAACTCGAACCTTCAGCTCCCTCCACAGATTTTCTATGGGATTAAGGTCTGGAGACTAGCTAGGCCACTCCAGGACCTTAATGTGCTTCTTCTTGAGCCACTCCTTTGTTGCCTTGGCCGTGTGTTTTGGGTCATTGTCATGCTGGAATACCCATTCATGATCCATTTTCAATGCCCTGGCTGAGGGAAGGAGGTTCTCACCCAAGATTTGACTGTACACAGCCCTGTCCATCGTCCCTTTGTTGCGGTGAAGTTGTCCTGTCCCCTTAGCAGAAAAACACCCCCATAGCATAATGTTTTCACCTCCATGTTTGACGGTGGGGATGGTGTTCTTGGGGTCATAGGCAGCATTCCTCCTCCTCCAAACACGGTGAGTTGAGTTGATGCCAAAGAGCTCCATTTTGGTCTCATCTGACCACAACGCTTTCACCCAGTTGTCCTCTGAATCATTCAGATGTTCATTGGCAAACTTCAGACGGGCATGTATGTGCTTTCTTGAGCAGGGGGACCTTGCGGGCACTGCAGGATTTCAGTCCTTCACGACATAGTGCGTTACCAATTGTTTTCTTGGTGACTATGGTCCCAGCTGCCTTGAGATCATTGACAAGAATCTCCCGTGTAGTTCTGGGCTGATTCCTCACCGTTCTCATAATCATTGCAACTCCACGAGGTGAGATCTTGCATGGAGCCCCAGGCCGAGGGAGATTGACTGTTCTTTTGTGTTTCTTCCATTTGCGAATAATCGCACCAACTGTTGTCACCTTCTCACCAAGCTGCTTGGTGATGGTCTTGTAGCCCATTCCAGCCTTGTGTAGGTCTACAATCTTGTCCCTGACATCCTTGGAGAGCTCTTTGGTCTTGGCCATGGTGGAGAGTTTGGAATCTGATTGATTGCTTCTGTGGACAGGTGTCTTTTATACAGGTAACAAGGTGAGATTAGGAGCACTCCCTTTAAGAGTGTGCTCCTAATCTCAGCTCCTTACCTATATAAAATACACCTGGGAGCCAGAAATCTTTCTGATTGAGAGGGGGTCAAATACTTATTTCCCTCATTAAAATGCAAATCAATTTATAACATTTTTTACATGCGTTTTTCTGGATTTTTTGTTGTTATTCTGTCTCTCACTGTTCAAATAAACCTACCATTAAAATTATAGACTGATCCTTTCTTTGTCAGTGGGCAAACATACAAAATCAGCAGGGGATGAAATACTTTTTTCCCTCACTGTAGATAGCTACGAAAAATACAGATGAAAACTCTTGGTAAATAGTGTGGTCTACAGTTTATCATGAGATACTCTACCTCAGGCGAGCAAAACCTCAACACTTCCTTAGATTTCGTGCACCAGCTGTTGTTTACAAATATACATAGACCGCCACCCCTTGTCTTACCAGGGGCCGCTGTTCTATCCTGCCGAAAAAGCTTAAAACCTGCCAGCTGTATGTTATTCATGTTGTCGTTTAGCCACGACTCAGTGAAACATAAGATATTCCAGTTTTTAATATCCCGTTGGTAGGAAGTACTTGATCGTAGTTCGTCTATTTTATTATCGATTGAGCATGCGTTGGCTAATAAGTTGGCTAACAAATAACGGGGAAAAAACATACACAATAGCGCAATTGGTTACGGGATCGTAAAACGGCAGCTATCTCCATCTTCGCAATTCTTCACATGTATGTGTATGTGTGCCTGTGTGTGTGTGTGTCTCTTCACAGTCCCAGCTGTTCCATAAGGTGTATTTTTTATCCTTTTTTTATCTGATTCTATTGCTTGCATCAGTTACCTCATGTGGAATAGAGTTCCATGTAGCCATGGATCTATGTAGTACTGTGCGCCTCCCATAGTCTGATCTTGACTTGGGTATTATGAAGAGACCTTTCATGGCATGTCTTGTGGGGTATGCATCGGTGTATGCGCTGTGTGCTAGTAGTATAAACAAACCCCTCGGTGCATTCAGCTTGTCAACACTTCTTACAAAAACAATTTGTGCTGAAGTCAATCTCTCCTCAACCTTGAGCCACAAGAGATGTACATGCAAATTATTAATGTTAGCTCTAAGTGTGCATTCAATGGCCAGTCGTGCTGCCCTGTTCTGAGCCAATTGTAATTTTCAGAGGTTCTTCTTTTTGGCACCTGACCACACGACTGAACAGTAGACCAGGTGTGACAAAACTAGAGCCTGTAGGACCTGCCTTGTTGATAGAGTTGTTAAAAAGGCAGAGCAACGCTTTATTATGGACAGACTTCTCCCCATCTTAGCTATTGTTGCATCAACATGTTTTGACCATGACCGTTTACAATCCAGGGTTACTCCAAGCCGTTTAGTCACCTCAACTTGCTCAATTTCCACATTATTTATTACAAGATTTAGTTGTGGTTTAGGATTTAGTGAACTTATTCATGGCCATTCTTTCTGAAACTAACTGCAGCTCTTTGTTAAGTGTTACAGTGATTTCACTTGCTGTAGTAGCTGACGTGAATAGTGTTGAGTCACCCGCATACATAGACACACTTACTTTACTCAAAGGCAGTGACATGTCATTAGTAAAGATTGAAAAAAGTAAGGGGCCTTGACAGCTTCCCTGGGGAATTTCATTCTACCTGGATTATGTTGGAGAGGGTTCCATTAAATAACATCCTCTGTGTTCTGTTAGACAGGTAACTCTTTTTCCACAATATAGCAGGGGGTGTAAAGCCATTGCACATCCATTTTTCCATCAGCAGATTATGATCTATAATGTCAAAAGCCTCGCTGAAGTTTAACAAAACATATCATACAATCTTTTTATAATCAGTTTCTCTCAGCCAATCATTAGTCATTTATGTTAGTGTCATGCTTGTCTGTTGTCAATTTGTTTTCAGCAAACATAATTTTTTCCAGAATTTTTGGTTGGTTGATTGGTCGGCTATTTGTGGGCTTTACTATTCTTTGATAGCAAAATTACTTTTGCTTCCCTCCAGGCCTGAGGGCACACACTTTCTAGTAGGCTTAGATTGAAGATATGTCAAATAGGAGTGGCAACATTGTCCACTTTTATCCTCAGTAATTTTCTATCCGAGTTGTCTGGCTTGTCTGGCTTGTCATTGTTGTTGTCATTGTTATTGTTGATAGACAACAATAATTTTTTTGCATCTTCCACACTCACTTTACGGAATTCAAAATGACAATGCTTGTCCTTCATAATTTGATCAGTTATACTTTCATGTGTAGTGTCAGCGTTTGTTGCTGGCATGTCATGCCTAAGTTTGCTTATCTTGCCAATGAACAAAATTATTAAAGTAATTGGCAATATCAGTGGATTTTGTGATGAATAAGCCATCTGATTTAATTAATGTAATTTAAGGTTCTCCAAATCTTTTTACTATTATTCTTTATGTAATTTATCTCTGTTTCATAGTGTAGTTTCATAGTGTAGTTTCAATCCACTGGGATTTAACCTTTTTTACAGTCAATTTCTTAATGGGTGCATGGTTATTAGTAACTGGAATAAGCAATTTCATAAATGTGTCAAGTGCAGCGTCTGGTTGCTCCTCATTATACACCACAGACCAACAAATATTCAGCAAATTAGGAATCACTACAAAATGTATCACATGTCCTCGTATACACTATATTAGGCCCAGCCTTTGGAACTTTGGTTTTCATAGAAATTGTTACTATATTGTGATTACTACATCCAATGCATTTTGAAACTGCTTTAAAGAAATGTTCTGTAGCATTAGAAAATATGTGACCAATACAGGTTGATGATTTCATTCCTGTGCTGTTTGTAACTACCCTGGTAAACTGATAACCTGAACCAGGTTGCAAGCACTAGTTACAGTTTGAAGCTTTTTGTTGAGTGGGCAGCTTGATGAAAGCCAATCAATATTTAAATAACCCAGAAAATACCTAGGTAGCCTAGTGGTTAGAGTTTTGGACTTGTAACCGAAAGATCAAATCCCCGAGCTGACAAGGTAAAAATCTGTTGTTCTGCCCCTGAACAAGGCAGTTAATAACCCACTATTCCTAGGCCGTCATTGAAAATAAGAATTTGTTCTTAACTGACTTGCCTAGTTAAATAAAGGTTAAAAAATAAATACAAATATCACATGCATTTCACGTTACCAGATACTGACTGTTAACATGTGGTGGTCTATTGCAGCTTTGCACCAGAATGGGCTTTAGGTGGGGCAGATGAACCTGTAGTCATATTACTTCAACAATATGTAACTCTTAGCACTCTTTACAGGACTGTGGTTCTGAATGTGGCAACACCTCCTTCTGCATTTCTATCTTTTCTGTAGATGTTATAACAATGTATTGCTACCATTGTGTCTTCCAATGCCCCTGGGATAATGTACATTTGCTAAAACATTATGACAACTCAGCAACACAATGGTAGGGATTAACTGAGCTGGGCTTGGGTCATTGATAAGTCATTGTCTCAATGCAGGCTTGAAAGGATCCAGGAGCCCAAATTATTTGGGTGTATCCCATCCTCCTTATAAAACAATCTTATTTCCAGAATGTATCAAACTTGTCAATAAGTGTTACACCCACAGAGCTGCAATCATCTCGTAGCCATTTATGGAGGTCTAAACGTCTGCCGAAACATTCACTACCATGATTTAGGTAGGGCACAGGGCCAGATATTATGGGGCATTTGTTGGTGTCAAGCAGAGACACAATCAGTTCTTTAAAATCCATCTTCAGCTGTTCTGAGCTGCCCTTCATAATGTCATTGAATCCCACATTAACTATAATATGTTACATTTCCTGATGCAGGTTTAACATGTTTGGGAGCAGCTTATTGATGTCCTGTACTTGTGCTCCTGGATAGCAAAATGTTTTTGCTCCAGGGACTGAGACATGGGATGGAGAAATCCACACATTCCTACCCCTCCCACAATTCGTTTAACTATTCCAGGGCCCACGAGAACCAGGTTAGCCTACGTCCGTTGCGCCAGGCGATAGGTCCAGACCTCTCACAGCAGACAGGGCCTCGTCAGATCCAGGGAAAGGAGCCGAACTCTATGACAAAGCCGCTGCTGGAGTCAGCATAGTTGGAGTCAGCAAAGCCGTCGCAGACACAGACAATCCCAACGATGTAGGCACAGGTAGATCAGGTAACAGTGCAGCGAAGCTATTCCTTATGTCAATCTGCTTCCAACTTCTCACAGACACTCGAGTCGGCTTAGTATCATGCCGCTGCCTTTGGTTTCCACGACTTGTGACATGGGACCAGCACTGATTTGTAGAATCCTTTTGCTGTTCTCCGTCTACTCCACTACAAGATGGAGGGGGAGAAGCAGATGGAGATGACTTCCTTGGCAGGCTAGATCCAAGTAGCACAGGCAATTTGGATAGGGACAGACAACACGGCGGGGCATCCACCAGGCCCGAGCGACATCCAGCCACAGGTGTTGAGAATGATAAACTTTCCATTTGCGTTTCCCCACAATTTCCCGCAGACTTGAAATTTGCTTGCTAAGGATAGCCACCTAATTTCTTTAATCCTCTGCAAGCAAACAATTGCCCCATTGGAACTCTGGATTGGCAATATTTTCCCGGACAAAAGCGTAATAAACACAGCTTCTACAGAGCTGGAAATATTTGTTAGCTATTCCAGGCGAAGCAGGCTCCATTGCAACCTAGCTAGCCAGCTAGATGCCTAGTTGTAAGAAGGGATGCTTTATATAAGAAATAGACTGCCATTTGGGATGCAGACCTTAGATAGGTCCATGAGACACTTAATAGGTCACAGAACTGGGTCTGTGACACTGTTTGAGAATATTTTTTATTTAAGCTTTATTTTGACAAGGAGCAACTTGGTGAACTGCGTACAGTAAGATATATAGTAAGTGTATCTTTTGTATTTTAAACTGTTTCTCACTCATGTAAGTGGTCTGGACATTTACTTCGGTTGGCATACAGTGGCTTGTGAAAGTATTCACCCCCTTGGCATTTTTCCTATTTTGTTGCCTTACAACCTGGAATTAAAAATGATTGGGGGTTCGTATCATTTGATTTACACAACATGCCTACCACTTTGGTATACCCCTAGTCAATACTTTGTAGAGGCACCTTTCGCAGCAATTACAGCTGCAAGTCTCTTGGGGTATATCTCCATAAACTTGGCACATCTAGCCACTGGGATTTTTGCCCATTCTTCAAGGCAAAATTGCTCCAGCTCCTTCAAGTTGGATGGGTTCCGCTGGTTTACAGTCGTGGCCAAAAGTTTTCACAAAGTCTGCTGCCTCAGTTTGTATGATGGCAATTTGCATATTCTCCAGAATGTGCAGATGTGCAGATGAATAGAAATTAATTGCAAAGTCCCTCTTTGCCATGCAAATGAACTGAATCCCCCAAAAATATTTCAACTGCATTTCAGCCCTGCCACAAAAGGACCAGCTGAAATCATGTCAGTGATTCTCTTGTTAACACAGGTGTGAGTGTTGACGAGGACAAGGCTGGAGATCACTCTGTCATGCTGATTGAGTTCGAATAACAGACTGAAATGTTCAAAATGAGGGTGGTGCTTGGAATCATTGCTCTTCCTCTGTCAAAACATGGTTACCTGCAAGGAAATACGTGCCGTCATCATCGCTTTGCACAAAAAGGGCCTCACAGGCAAGGATATTGCTCCCAGTAAGATTTCACCTAAATCAACCATTTATCGGATCATGAAGAACTTCAAGGAGAGTGGTTCAATTGTTGTGAAGAAGGCTTCAGGGCACCCAAGAAAGTCCAGCAAGCGCCAGGACCGTCTCCTAAAGTTGATTCAGCTGCGGGATTGGGGCACCACCAGTACAGAGCTTGCTCAGGAATGGCAGCAGGCAGGTGTGAGTGCATCTGCACGCACAGTGAGGCAAAGACTTTTGGAGGATGGCCTGGTGTCAAGAAGGGCAGGAAAGAAGCCACTTCTCTCTAGGAAAAACATCAAGGACAGACTGATATTCTGCAAAAGGTACAGGGATTGGATTGCTGAGGACTGGGGTAAAGTCATTTTCTCTGATGAATCCCCTTTCCGATTGTTTGGAGCATCTGGAAAAAAGCTTGTCCGGAGAAGACAAGGTGAGCGCTACCATCAGTCCTGTGTCATGCCAACAGTAAAGCATCCTGAGACCATTCATGTGTGGGGTTGCTTCTCAGCCAAGGTGGGCTCACTCACAATTTTGCCTAAGAACACAGCCATGAATAAAGAATGGTACCAACACATCCTCCGAGAGCAACTTCTCCCAACCATCCAGGAATAGTTTGGTGACGAACAAGGCCTTTTCCAGCATGATGGAGCACCTTGCCATAAGGCAAAGGTGATAACTAAGTGGCTTGGGGAACAAAACATCGATATTTTGGGTCCATGGCCAGGAAACAGCCCAAACCTTAATCCCATTGAGAACTTGTGGTCAATCCTAAAGAGGCGGGTGGACAAACAAAACCCCACAAATTCTGACAAACTCCAAACATTGATTATGCAATAATGGGCTGCCATCAGTCAGGATGTGGCCCAGAAGTTAATTGACAGCATGCCAGGGCGGATTACAGAGGTCTTGAAAGAGAAGGGTCAACACTGCAAATAGACTCTTTGCATCAACTTCATGTAATTGTCAATAAAAGCCGTTGACACTTATAAAATGCTTGTAATTATACGTCAGTATTCCATAGTAACATCTGACAAAAATATCTAAAGACACTGAAGCAGCAAACTTTGTGAAAATTAATATTTGTGTCATTCTCAAAACTTTTGGCCACGACTGTACAGCAATCTTTAAGTCATCCCACAGATTCTCAATTGGATTGATGTCCGGGCTTTGACTGGGCCATTCCAAGACATTTAAATGTTTCCCCTTAAACCACTCGAGTGTTGCTTTAGCAGTATGCTTAGGGTCATTGTCCTGCTGGAAGGTGAACCTCTGTCCCAGTTCTCAAATCTCTGGAAGACTAAAACAGGTTTCCCTCAAGAATTTCCCTGTATTTAGCGCCATCCATCATTCCTTCGATACTGACCAGTTTCCCAGTCCCTGCCGATGAAAAACACCCCCACAGCATGATGCTGCCACCACCATGCTTCACTGTGGGGATGATGTTCTCGGGGTGATGAGAGGTGTTGGGTTTGTGCCAGACAGCGTTTTCCTTGATGGCGAAAAGCTCAATTTTAGTCTCATCTGACCAGAGTACCTTCTTCCATATGTTTGGGGAGTCTCCCACATGCCGTTTGACGAACACCCAATGTGTTTGCTTATTTTTTTCTTGGTGCAATGGCTTTTTTCTGGCCACTCTTCCGTAAAGCCCAGATCTGTGGAGTGTACAGTTTAAAGTGGTCCTATGGACAGATACTCCAATCTCCGCCTTGGAGCTTTTCAGCTCCTTCAGGGTTATCTTTGGTCTCTTTGTTGCCTCTCTGACTAATGCCCTCCTTGCCTGATCCATGAGTTTTGGTGGGCGGCCCTCTCTTGGCAGGTTTGTTGTGGTGCCATATTCTTTCCATTTTTTACTAATGGTTTTAATGATGCTCCATGGGATGTTCAAAGTTTCAGATAGTTTTTTATAACCCAACCCTGATCTGTACTTCTCCACAACTTTGTCCCTGGCCTGTTTGGAGAGCTCCTTGGTCTTGGTGGTGCCGCTTGCTTGGTGGTGCCCCTTGTTTAGTGGTGTTGCAGAATCTGGGTTCTTTCAGAACAGGTGTATATATACTGAGATCATGTGACACTTAGATTGCACACACTTAGATTGTACTTTATTTAACTAATTATGTGAATTCTGAAGGTAATTGGTTGCACCAGATCTTATTTAGGGGCATCATAGCAAAGGGGGTGAATACATATGCACCCACCACTTTTCCATTTGTATTTTATTTTGAATTTTTTGAAACAAGTTATTTTTTTTCATTTCACTTCATCAATTTGGATGATTTTGTGTATGTCCATTACATGAAATACAAATCCATTTAAATTACAGGTTGTAATGCAACAAAATAGGAAAACCGCCAAGTGGGATGAATACTTTTACAAGGCACTGTATACACTACATGACCAAAAGTATGTGGACACCTGCTCGTCGAACATCTCATTCCAAAATCATGGGCATTAATATGGATTTAGTCTCCCCTTTGCTGCTATAACAGGCACTCTTCTGGGAATGCTTTCCACTAGCTGTTAGAACATGGCTGAGGTGACTTTCTTCCATTCAGCCACAAGAGCAGGCACTGATGATGGGTGATTAGGCCTGGCTCACAGTCGGTGTTCCAATTCATCCCAAAGGTGTTCAATGGTGTTGAGGTCTGGGCTCTGTGCAAGCCAGTCAAGTTCTTCCACACCTATCTCGACAAACCATTTCTGTATGAACCTCGCTTTGTGCACGGGGGCATTGTCATGCTGAAACAGGAAAGTGCAATCCCCAAATTGTTGCCACAAAGTTGGAAGTACAGAATCATCTAAAATGTAATTGTATGCATTAAGATTTCCCTCATTGGAACTAAGGGGCCTAGTCAGAACAATGAAAAAGCCCCAGACCATTGTTCCTCCTCCAGCAAACTTTACAGTTGGCACTATACATTGGGGCAAGTAGCTTTCTCCTGGCATCCGCCAAAGCCAGATTTGTCCATCGAACTGCCAGATGGTGAAGCATGATTCATAACTCCAGAGAATACGTTTACACTGCTCCAGCATCCAATGGCGGCGTGCTTTACACCACTCCATCCGATGCTTGGCATTGCGCATGGTGATCTCAGGCTTGTGTGCGGCTGCTCGGCCATGGAAACCCATTTCATGAAGCTCCCGACGAACAGTTATTGTGCTGACATTGCTTCCAGAGGCAGTTTGGTACTCGGTAGTGAGTGTTGCAACTGAGCTACACGCTTCAGCACTCGGCGGTCATGTTCTGTGAGCTTGAGTGGCCTACCACTTCGCTGCTGACCCATTGTTGCTCCTAGAACTTCCACTTCACAATAGTGACTGGGGAAGGTCTAGCAGGGCAGACATTTTACGAACTGACTTGTTGGAAAGGTGGCATCCTATGACGGTGCCACGTTGAAAGGCCATTCTACTGCCAATGTGTGTCTATGGAGAGTGCATAGCTGTGTGTTCAATTTTATATACCTGTCAAGAACGGGTGTGGCTGAAATAGCAGAATCCACTAATTTGAAGGCTGTCCACATACTTTTGTATATACACTGTATAGTGTAGGTACGTGGAATGACCCAATGCAATTATAGTCATGATAAAGACAACCTTGGTGGCTAGAGTGGTCCTCCTCAGTGAGGTGAAGAGAGCTACTTTGGTGACTAGAGTGTGCCTCCTTGTTGATGGGGGGAAAAAAAGAGCTACCTAGGTAGTAAAGTGGGCCTCCTTCTTGGTGGCTTGTGTGGTCCTCCTAGGTACGCAGGGGGCCCTAATGCAGGGGTACTCAAGGTACAAAACTTTTGAGAAATGAAAGAAAGCCTCTATCATTCTGCGAGTAGTAAAGTATCACACTGTTGGAGACAGACGTGCATCTGAAATGGCACCCTATTCCCTATATAGTGCACTAATTTTGACCAGAGCCCTAAAAGTAGTGCAATAGGATGTTATTTCAGACTCAGCTAGAGACAGGCGTGACCTTTTCTCTAGAATGGGACTAATTGGGTCTCCAGCATCATAAGTAAACAACATGAGCTCAGAGACTATGTGTGTGTTCCCCTCAGGGTGTGTGTGTGTGTGTGTGTGTGTGTGTGTGTGTGTGTGTGTGTCTGTGTCTGTCTGGTGCCAAGTATCAGATTTCACTTTCCCTCTAACCGCCACATTTAGAGCAAGACACAATATCTGTTTCCCCTCACCCTCTCGTCGCTCTCTCTCATTTAACCACCTCAGCAGCAGCAGCATCTCCTTTATCTTTTTACTCTCCTTTTCACTTTACCTCACTGTTACCTACTGACTTTTCCTTCATCCACCCCCTTCCGCCCTCTCTGCTTCTCTCCTGCTACAATTTTATGTCCAGCTTTTTAACTTTACTACAAAGTTAATCTCTTGCTACAAGTTAACATGCTACATAGCAGCCATTGCTTTAGCGTATTGTTTGTGTTCCGTCATTGTAGCTTCTCCTGTTAAGTTTAACCTATGAAATGACGCTTCAAGTAGCCAGGAAATGACGCTTCAAGTAGCCAGGTTAGACAGCTCTACTAGCTGTCTAACCTGGGTGTCAGTCTGTTTTGGCTTTGTCATGCCAAATAGACTGGACTCGCTGCTATCTCAATGCGTACCTGTTCCTGTATTTCTGAGCTTGAAGAGAAGAAAGAGTACAGCAGGTCCTTATCTTGATGAAATAATTCATAGTTTGCCATATGAAGAACAAAAGAGCGGTACATTGGCAATCATCTAAATGAAATCTTCATCAACATCTTCCTCATCAAGTACCCCAGTGGATGTCAGGGAAAGATGTCATATGTTGGTTGTTATCTGGTCAGATAACAGGTCACAATTTATACCACACAAAAAGATATGGGATCAGTACATTTATTGGGTGGGTTGTGTCCAAATTTTGACACCTTCTAATTTAGAAATGAGTAGTCTAGTCCAGGAAGAGGCAGGATGAGGCATAATGCTAATTCCAGTTCCTGGCACCCTCCAATACACCTCTGGGAAACATTCCAGAAAACTCCACAAATAGCCCTGAAAGATTCATCTGGCCTGATCAGAAGTACAGAGAGATCTGATTCCATAGAAATAAAATCATTAATCAAAAAGTTTATTATTTGCGAACAGAGATTTGCAGATGTTATCACAGGTGAAGTGAAATGCTTGTGTTTCCAGCTACAACAGTGCAGTAATTCTGAGCAATACTAAACGATATACAATGCACACACAATCCAAAACCTACTCATTCCATTTATTGACATTTAAAAAAAACTTTTTTCTACATTTTAGAATAACAGTGAAGACATAACTATGAAATAACACATATGGAGTCATGTAGTAACCAAAAAAGTGGTAAACAAATCAAAATATATTTTATATTTGTGATTCTTCAAAGTAGCCATCCTTTGCCTTGATGACAGCTTTGCACACTCTTGACATTCTCTCAACTAGCTTCATGAGGTAGTCACCTGGAATGCATTTAAATTAACAGGTGTGCCTTGTTAAAAGTTAATTTGTGGAATTTCATTCCTTCATAATACGTTTGAGCCAATCAGTTGTGTTGTGAAAAGGTAGGGGTGGTATACAGAAGATACTATTTGGTAAAATACCAGGTCCATATTATGGTAAGAACAGCTCAAATAAGCAAAGAGAAATGACAGTCCATCATAACTTTAAGACATGACGGTCAGTCAATACAGAACATTTCAAGAACTTCAAAAGTTTCTTCAAGTACAGTCGCAAAAATCATCAAGTGCTGTGATGAAACTGACTCTCATGAAGATCGCCACAGGAAAGGAAGACCCAGAGTTACCTTTGCTGTAGAGGATACGTTTATTAGAGTTACCATCCTCAGAAATCAGAAATTGCAGCCCAAATAAATGCTTCACAGAGTTCAAGTAACAGACACATCTCAACCTCAACTGTTCAGATGAGACTGTGTGAATCAGGCCTTCATGGTCGAATTGCTGCAAAGAAACTACTGAAGGACACCAATAAGAAGAAGAGACTTGCTTGGGCCAAGAAACACAAGCAATGGACATTAGACCGGTGGAAATCTGTCCTTTGGTCTGATGAGTCCAAATTTGAGACTTTTGGTTCAAACCGCCGTGTCTTTATGAGACGCAGAGTAGGTGAACGGATGATTTCCGCATGTGTATTTCCCACCGTGAGGTATGGAGAAGGAGGTGTGTCAACCATTGCGAAAGAACAGTCACCTCTAGTGATTCTATTTTGCACCATATCATCTGGTCCCGTGTGGCTCAGTTGGTAGAGCATGGTGTTTGCAATGCCAGGGTTGTGGGTTCGATTCCCACGGGGGACCAGTATGGGAAAAAATGTATGAAATGTATGCATTCACTACTGTAAGTCGCTCTGGATAAGAGCGTATGTAAATGTAATAATATGCAGCACAACAAACACACAGGCACTTTTATATGGGCAGGTTTTCACATGCCTGTAACCGTTCATAGTGTGATGTTTAAAGCCACAATGTGTAATTTTTCCATATTTTGTCATACTATAGAGAGAAATAGTAATGTAAGCATTTGTAAGCATTAATTCCGCCATGGTTCATTGGACAAAGCCTCTGTGGAAATGTATGGTGTTTTTTTGGGGGGGGAGGGGGTAAACGTTGAAAATTAGGTCTGTGGTAAACACAGGCTTAGGAGATCTTATAATGTTTTGTTCTGAGATAATCTTCAACAGCTAACCTTACTTTTTGTGAATTTTAAAGCATTTATTTCATGTAAAAATGCACATAAAGGCTTCATAATTCCAAAAGGAAGTGTTAACTGACTGATATTATCTCAGAACATGTGACGCTCGTCCTAAGGAGTAGACCAAGGTGCAGCGTGTTGAGTGCTCATGATAAATATTTATTATTATACTCAGAACACTATACAAAACAATAAACAAAGAAACACGAACGTCACGTTCTGCAGGCTTCACTGAGCAATACAAAAACAAGATCCCACAACAAAAGGTGGAAAAAAGGGCTGCCTAAGTCTGATTCCTAATCAGAGACAACGATAAACAGCTGCCTCTGATTAGGAACCATACTCGGCTCAACACAAAGAAATAGGAAACATAGAAATGAACATAGAAATACAAAATCTAGAATGCCCACCCAAATCACACCCTGACCTAACCAAAATAGAGAAAATAAACGGCAATCTAAGGTCAGGGCGTGACAGAACAAAACGTATAAGATCTCCTAAGCTTGACCTTATTTTCGGTGTGTATCCCAAAACCCTATAATTTCCGCATTAACTTTCACCATATATCCCAATTGTCATGAATATACAAATATTAAACTCCATCAATACCACCAAAACAAGGTGGTGACTATTAAGCGCCATGTCAACCTCAGGACAACTATTAAGCAACTCCAGAGCGTGCCGTTTGTAACCCGCCTGTGTTTAGGACCATGTAGCCATGCGCGCTGTCAATCATAGTGAAAGTGACGGCGTTGACTGCTTGACACTTCGGAATGGGATATTTAACTTGAGAGTGGGGTCCACTTTCTACAGAAGCAGTTACTCTCCCGCATTGGAAATGGGTGAAGGTGTCTAGGAGCTTCAGCAAAATATAATTATAAAATAGAAGCAACTATCCAATAGGCTACAGCATTCACGACAGACTCTCCATGAATGGATTACTTTCAGAAACAGAGGTGTAATGCATCTTAATCTCGGGTGGCATCTCCTCCGGTGATAAGGATTTTGAGTTGAGTTTTCTAAAGGCATGTTTGTTTAGGAGGTTTTGGCTTATTTATCCTCAAAGCACTGAGAGGAGGCACAGATGAGAAGAGAAAAAAAGAAAACTCTACTGAGTTTGCGTGTGGTGGAACATTGATGGAAATCCGTTATATCCATTTAATGAACTAGGACGCTCATGCGCTCTATGGTCAAAGGGAATGGTCTGTATTGATGTATTAAGTTTAGTGATGGTTACCGTTCTCTTCCTCACTTAGTAACTTTATACATTGCCGATTTCTGCGCTACAACTGGGACGGATATCTTATTTAAGCACACACCACCTCTCCAATCCAAATGTCAAAGTGGGATACTAATGCAGCACTTGCTCTTTTGCTGTAAGTGAAAATAATTTGCGTAAATAACAGCTCGAGCTATAGAACATGGGGCTTTCTCCGGCGGCTCTGCTCTATGTCATAGCGACCATCCACCTCGGTGTCTCTCAGCATTTTTTGCGTCTGCGCCCTTCGCCCAGCGAGCATCTCCCAGTGCCCGGTCTTAAAGAGGACCCTGACCCAAAATACGACCCGAGGAAACAGGACCTGGCCGAACGGACACTGAAGAGGAAACTCGGGAGAAACTTTGACCCTGTCTTCATGTCAATCAACAGCCCCCCTGTTGTAGAGAACCGGACTGCCCTTGAAGCACAGTCCAGACTAATGGGACCTATTCCCAACCAGCTGAAACAGCTGGACCGGGTGACAGCGGGCAAGAAAGCCCGTCGGAAGTTTTCACAGTGGTTGTGGGCATACACACACTGCCCCGTGGGCTATGTATGGAAGGACTTGGGCGTGAGGTTCTGGCCGCGTTACGTCAAGGAGGGACAGTGTCTGAATGAGCGCTCTTGTTCGTTCCCGGCGGGGATGTTTTGCATGCCCGACAAGTCAGTCACCAAGACATTCCTCCGCTGGTACTGCCAGGGCTTTCTCAAAAAGAAATACTGCATGTGGATACAGGTCCAATACCCCATCATATCCGAATGCAAGTGTTCCTGTGTAGAATAGGCCATCTAACTCGGGGTAAAACTATTTCCATTCAACTTGAATTAAACCCTCATCATACAAAATCGGATTTTATTAATTAAAAAGCTAATAAATTAACATTGTTTCAGATGTAAACATTTAGCTACAATAGCTTACATCAAGTGTAATAGGGGCAATTTCAATTGGAATTGGAAAATGGAACATGTACATGAACGTCTTCACAAAGTTGTCTTGACAAAGTTTGTGCGTTTCTTTGTTTTTTATGTCTGGCACAGGATGGAGAGTGTATCACGTTATAGGCTACTGTTAACAGTTTTTATTTATTTTATTTATTACCACAGCCATTGTTAGTATGAAACTATGATTATGTATAGATGTTTATATGAGTGTTTCTCTGAAGGCTATTAAAAAGTATCAATAAAAAATGGTTTTGTTAAGAGCTTAATTTTGTCTTTAATTTGCCAAGAGAGTCATATTTCCACATAGGCCCGAATTGTATGACAGCAACAACTGTTAACTGTTTAAGAGCATCCAATACAATCATTTTTACGTGCGTTTTGGCGTGAAAATATGACATGATATGGGCTCAATAACTTTCTGAGGTTCTAACCCAAATGGCACCATATTCCCTATATAGTGCACTTATTTTGTTCAGAGCCCTATAAAGGGAATATGGTGCCATTTGGGATATCGCCACTCTTAAGACCTAAACAACCTTGTTCCTGACATGTGGAAAAACACAGCTGTTAGACGGAGGCTTGGAGAGGATAGAGATAGAGAGAGAGAGAGCAAATAATGAATGTGAACCGCCAATGAGGCCATGCATTGTGTAGACTAGGCACACCATTCCTGATATGTTTCCATAATAGTCAAACATGTCTCAAACATTTCAAACTATGTGCGAAAAGACTAATGGTGAGAATCGCGCCAGCAAACGCCTCTCCGCCCCTCTCTCAGACTGACGCAAACATACAATATGCATGGTACGGTTCTCGGCTGCAAAGCCTAATGCTGATAAGGCTATATCCGTAGTGTGGTTTTTATTACATAAATAGGCTACTGGATATATTATACTACGCGACGACCTGTCAGCTACAGAGAGGGAGGGAATTGGGTTAGGTAGTTTCAACAAAACACCTCTGTTACACATCCATAGCTCTGTCCCCAGCGAACCACTCAGTTTACCAAAGTGTCAGGGTCAGGCTTTTGAAAATGCAGATTGTGCCTTTGGTAGCCTAACTTATATTGGCCTACTTTTATTAACGTTGATTAACTTTGGGATTGTTAGAGATCATGATTAAATATTTTTTCTCCTTAAACATTGGATTGGTGTCACAGGATAGAGACCAAGACGCAGCGAGAAAATATATACTCATCTTCTAATTTATTTGGTGAAGAAGGGAAACACAATAAACGTATACAAAACACAAACGAACTGGACAGTCTTGTCAGGCACACAGCTGAACAAGCACAATCTCCCACAAAATCCCATGACAAACAAACTCCTAATTATAGGACCTTCAATCAGAGGCAACGATAACCAACTGCCTCCAATTGAAGGTCCAACCCCAATAAACTAAACATAGAACTACAATAGACTAGATAGAACATAGAAAAACTAACATAGAACATAGACTAACAATCCCCGAACCACATAAACCAAACACCCCTCTACCTAAATACATAGCCCAAACCACATGAAACAAACACCCCCTGCCACGTCCTGACCAAACTATAATAACAAATAACCCCTATTACTGGTCAGGATGTGACAATTGGCCATCTGGCAATTCTGGCAAATGCCAGATGGGCTGGAACATTTTTTAGTTGGGTGGGCTGGTCGAAATTGACCAGCCCCGAAATTGACAAAAGTGTGCCTTTTAAAGATTTTTGCGCAATTTCTCTGGTATACTAATCTACAATGAGCTTTTTGCTGATCAGTGGCCAAGATCACGGATTGTAAAAAACGGAACATTTGCCTATAAACATAGAAAGAGCACATTCGACATGATCACCTCACTGAAAAAACGTCCTATTTGTTGTGTGGCTAAAACCATGATTTGGTCAAACAGTGAAGTGCATTATCCTCATGATTCCTGTAATGAAAGTGTCTGCCCTGCCCCTGTGCCTGCACCCTTGCTTTTCCCAGATTAGCCTTCAGAAAGAAAAAAGTAACTCTGAAGTTAAACACAAGCGTGAACATGGCTCAGGTAGGCAGTTTGGACTGGTTCTCTGTGTGTGTAAACACATAATAGATAAACAAAGGAAACAAGCGTGTGTGTGTGGGTGGTGGGTTTGATTAGGATATAAACAGGTCAAGTAAAGTAACATGATTGTCTGTGACTTTGTCCCAAATGCCAACCTATTCCCTACATAGTGAGCTACTTTTGACCAGAGCTCTGGTGAAAAGTAGTGAACTATAAAGGGAATAGGGTCCCATTTTGGATATAACATCTGTGTTTTTATGGGACATAGACAGCTTAAACAGCAACTAGGCCATCTAGTGGCTAGCTAATATGCCACTGACACTGGGTCCCACAGTTGTGTCAAGTTGGCTGGGTGTTGTTTAGGTGGTGGACCACCTCCCTTTCATCTACACTGATTGAAGTGGATTGAACAAGTGACATCAATAAGGGATCATAGCTTTCACCTGGATTCAACTGGTCAGTCTATGTCCGCAATAGGCTGGGAGAGGCTGGAATAAGGGCTTGTAGGCCTGCTGCAAGGCAGGTCCTCACCAGACATCACTGGCAGCAACATCGCCTATGGGCACAAACCCATTGTCGCTGGACCAGACAGGACTGGCAAAAAGTGCTCTTCACTGACGAGTCGCGGTTTTGTCTCACCAGGGGTGATGGTCAGATTTGCGTTTATTGTCGAAGGAATGAGCGTTACACCGAGGCCTGTACTCTGGAGCCGGGATCGATTTGGAGGTGGAGAGTCCGTCATAGTCTGGGGCGGTGTGTCACAGCATCATCGGACTGAGCTTGTTGTCACTGTGAGGGCTAGGGCCATTCCCGCCAGAAATGTCCGGGAACTTGCAGGTGCCTTGGTGGAAGAGTGGGGTAACATCTCACAGCAAAAACTGGCAAATCTGGTGCAGTCCATGAGGAGGAGATGCACTGCAGTACTTAATGCAGCTGGTGGCCACACCAGATACTGACTGTTACTTTTTATTTTGACCCCCCCCTTTGTTCAGGGACACATTATTCCATGCCTGTTAGTCACATGTCTGTGGAACTTGTTCAGTTTATGTCTCAGTTGTTGAATCTTATGTTCATACAAATATTTACACATGTCAAGTTTGCTGAAAATAAATGCAGTTGACAGTGAGAGGACGTTTCTTTTTTTGCTGAGTTTATATTCCATTCCTCCTCTCCAAATGTTACCTCCAAGTATTTTTCCCTATGGCCTTTAGACCCTTACAAGTTCCATTAGTTCCACCTATAAAGTGGCTATATATAATCCCTGCAGTATGTGGTAATTTGCAAAGGATTACTATCTTAACATTTATATCAGAATGTACAGGGAACTTGCTGCTATTCTGTCCTACTGTAAACATAAAATCTCTAAACTGGAGATATCTCCAAAAATCTTGTTTCCGTAAATTATACTTGGACTTTAGTTCTTCAAAAGAGGTAAATATGTTTTCTTGATATAGACAACTAATGTTCTTTATCCCGTTTCTATACCTATCTTTCCAGAAAACCATGTGTCCCCCTATTTTTTATTTAGGGTTGTTCCATGATGAAGCAGAGCTTGTCTAGAAAGATGAAAATCTCTCTCTTATGAATCTGACTCCATATATTTTTAGTATGGGACATTATTGGATTCTGCAGTCCCACTTTTTGTTGACTAAAATAATCTGATGCTCCGAATGGGGCATTAAGTTCCTCTTCCATATCCACCCAAATTGGCCTAGTCGAGTTCTCAATAAAAAGAGAGCCTATCCGGGAAACTACAAAGGCTTCTTTGATATAATTGCATGATAGGGAGCTTTAATCCTCCCTTCTCAGTCTTTTCATGTAATCTCACTATGTTCATCCTGGCCCGTTTTCCGCCCAAATAAACTCAGTAATCATTTTGTCTATGGATTTAAAAGTATAGACAGGTATGGACAGTGGTAACATGCAAATGATGTAATTCGGTTTAGGAGCTAAGACCATCTTTATAACCTGTATCCTACCCCATAATAAGATTTGTAGCTAATACCAGCTCAAACTGGAGTTGAATTTTGTTCAATAGTGGGTCAAGGTTTTCAGAAATCATATTCTCTAGACCAGGATTTAAAGCAATCCCCAGGTACCTCAAGTTTTTAGGGACCAATTGAAACCTCCAGTTGAGGAAGTCATTTCTCAGACAATGTTTTGATAGGGGCACTACATCAGATTTGGTCCAGTTTACTTTATAGGCTGTTAGAGTCGACAGCATCCAGTCAGAGCCATTGGAGTTGGTTAAAGCGGTCCCACAAGGTTCCATACTTGGTCCATTACTGTTCACGCTCTACATAAACAATATCAGTGATGAGATAAGAAAGTGTCAAATTCATCTACATGCTGATGACACCGTCATGTACTCTATTGCGTCAACGGCTGACCAAGCATCGAGACAGATTTTAAGATATTACAAGGACCTTTTTTACAGCTTGAACTTTTAAATGCAAAGAAAACACATTTTATGATTTTTAATAGGTTCAAAAAGTTGGTTGAAAATACACTTGCACTTATGAGCTTAGATAGCTCGCAAATTAATCAGGTCTCTGTAACGATCGTCTAAAGGAGTTGACCAAGGTGCAGCGTGGCAAGTGTTCATCTTGAATTTATTTTAAATCAGAACACTTAAACAAAATAATAAACAATGATAAACGACCGTCACGTCTTGCAGGCTATACCGAGCAGTACAAAAATAAGATCCCACAACTCAAGGAGGGAAAAGGGCTGCCTAAGTATGGTTCCCAATCAGAGACAACAATAGGCAGCTGCCTCTGATTGGAAACCATACCTGGCCAAAACATAGAAATAGAAACCATAGAATGCCCACCCCACACCCTGACCTAACAACATAGAGAAATAAACCGTCTCTCTCAGGTCAGGGTGTGACAGTCTCTGCATATGAATACTTAGGGATATGGTTGGATGATAAACTGTCTTTTAGAATGCATGTTGACGAACTTTGTATACGGCTAAAAATCAAGCTAGGCTTCCTCTATAGAAACAGGACATGTTTGTCCTCCACAATAGAAGAAATTGTACAAGCTACTTTTATGTCTCTTATAGATTATGAGGATATTATCTACATGCATGCTGCGGCATCCACACTTAAATCGCTGGATCCAATTTATCATTGCGCACTTATTATTACGGGTACTAGCTACAGAACTCACCCCTGTTGTTAGGTGCCTCCCAAGAAGAGGTAGGTGCAGGAGTCAGGAGCAGGAGAGCAAGGAATTTCCAGTAGCACAATCGTTTATTGAATGTCCCAAAACACGACAACTACAGGTGGGGAAACACACCCAACGAAGTCGCCACACACAGGGAAATAAACGTAACACACGGAGGAGAAATCTCTACTCCCAAATAAACTACAACGGTACAACACGACCGTGAGGGGGGGGAAAAACCCTGTGGCGCAAACACGCACCCCTAGCAGAGCAACAACAGCAAATAATCCCGCACAAAGAATAGCAGGCAGCGGAAGTTAATAAACCCACCGAAATTAACTAATAGGACACAGGTGTAAACAAAACAGACAGACACAAACAAAAAGGAAAAATGGATCGGTGGCAGCTAGTAGGCCGGCGACGACGACCGCCGAGCACCACCCAAACAGGGAGAGGAGCCACCTTCGGTGGAAGTCGTGACACCTGTGTTTTATATCAAAATGTGGGTTGGATTTTGCTGTCCATGAGACGAGAACAACATGCTCTCGTGTTTGTCTATAAAGCACTTCTGAATAAACTACCTTCTTATTTATAATCACTCATCAGCATTATAATTATAATTCCTAAAACCAGGTCTCAAGCATGGATTACACATGAGGCCCATGCGATCTCCACAGATTTGGGTATGGCTGCCTTTTCCTGCTACGCTCCTTGTTTATGGAATAGCCTGCAGACTAAACTTAAACTTGAGACTCTTGTCCCCCTTGCCCATTTTAAACATTTATTGGAGGATATTTATTTTTGTATTGCTTGTAACTGCTTCGGGTAATGCAAGTTCTTGTGCTGTTAGGGGAATAACCTGTGTGTAAATGTAACAATCTGCTGCTGTTTTTTTTGTGTTATCTGTGATCGTTTTGTTTGTCTTGTGTAGTTTCTTAATAATTTTTTCCTAAACTGTATGTGTAAACATGTATACGCAGGGCCCAGCTGTAAAAGAAACCTTGGTCTCAGTCTGTCTTCCTTGTTGAAATAAAGGTATAATAATAATAGCCCGATATCTCTGAAAATGCATTTACTAGGTCCAATAAAGGCGATTTGGAGAGTTGGGGGTCTGACATTAACCTCCCTGGGCAAGGTGGGACAGCCAGTGGAATCGCGTGGCGCGAAATACAAATACCTCAAAAATGCTATAACTTCAATTTCTCAAACATATGACTATTTTACACCATTTTAAAGACAAGACTCTTGTTAATCTAACCACATTGTCCGATTTCAAAAAGGCTTTTCAGCGAAAGCAAAACATTAGATTATGTCAGGAGAGTACCCTGCCAAAAAAAAATCGCACAGCCATTTTCAAAGCAAGCATATATGTCACAAAAACCAAAACCACAGCTAAATGCAGCACTAACCTTTGATGATCTTCATCAGATGACACTCTTAGGACATTATGTTATACAATACATGCATGTTTTGTTCAATCAAGTTCATATTTATATTAAAAAAACAGCTTTTTACATTAGCATGTGATGTTCAGAACTAGCATACCCACCGCAAACATCCGGTGAATTTACTAAATTACTCATGAATAACGTTCACAAAATACATAACAATTATTTTAAGAATTATAGATACAGAACTCCTTTATGCAATCGCGGTGTCAGATTTTAAAATTGCTTTTCGGCGAAAGCACATTTTGCAATATTCTGAGTACATAGCCCGGCCATCACGGGTAGCTAATTTGACACCCACCAAGTTTGGCCCTCACCAAACTCAGATTGACTATAAGAAAAATTGGATTACCTTTGCTGTTCTTCGTCAGAATGCACTCCCAGGACTTCTACTTCAACAACAAATGTTGTTTTGGTTCCAAATAATCCATAGTTATATTGAAATAGCTCTGTTTTGTTCGTGCGTTCAGGTCACAATCCAAAGGGTGACGCGCGAGCGAATTTCGTGACAAAGAATTTCAAAATATTCCATTACCGTACTTCGAAGCATGTCAAACGCTGTTTAAAATCAATTTTTATGCTATTTTTCTCGTAAAATAGCGATAATATTCCAACCGGGCGACGTTGTATTCATTCAAAGACTGAAAGAAAAACATGGAGTCGTCTCGTGAACCCGCATCTCCAGTGTCATTGTTCCCTGCCTGACCACTCACAAAAACTCCTGCTGTTTTTCGCCCAGAGACTGCAGAGACCTCATTCCACTTTCTGGCGCCTTCTGAGAGCCAATGGAAGCCTTAGAAAATGTCACGTTACAGCAGAGATGCTGTATTTTTGATAGAGATGCCACAGAAGGAGAACAAATTGTCAGACAGGGCACTTCCTGTATGGAATCTTCTCAGGTTTTGGCCTGCCATATGAGTTATGTTATACTCACAGACACCCTTCAAACAGTTTTAGAACCTTTAGAGTGTTTTCTATCCAAATCTACTAATTATATGCATATTCTCGTTTCTGGGCAAGAGTAGTAACCAGTTTAAATCGGGTACGTTTTTTATCCGGCCGTGCAAATATTGCCCCCTAGTCCCAACAGGTTAACAGCCTCTGTATCTGAGCAACAGAGCAAAGGCAGGAAACCATTCCTCTAATAAGTGTCAAAATGCTTAGAATAGTACTCCACTGTTCTATAACCAACCCCATGGTATTGAGTCAGCACAGCTGACATAAAACCACCCGTTTCAGAAACAAAGATATGAAAAGGTTTTGTATGGTCTGGCAACCCTGAACAAGGGATTGAGAGTAAGGTTTGCTATAACCTTACAAGGGCAATTCCAGCCTCATCAGTCCAAACAAAAACCTCTGACACCTCCATCTTTCTCCCATAGATACAATCCTGCAAGGGCTGGACTATCTCCGCATAGTCTTTCAACCATGGATGACATTAACCAGCCACTCCCAACAGGGACAGCATGTGTTGTTAAGTGACAGGTTTAGGCAATGTCCTTATAGCCTCCAATCTGTCCTGCTAGAGGGAGCGACCCTCAGAAGTAATGTCATGACCCAAATACTTAACTGAACTCCTACACAGCTGTATCTTAGAAGGGGAAACTTTGTGACCATTCTCTGCTAGAAAGATCAATAGGGCCTTGGTGTCCTCGTGACAGATCTCATCAGAAGGGGAACAGACCAACAGGTAATCTACATAATGGACGATAGTGCTCCCACCTGGTGGGAGGAAACTCTCAAGGTTTCAAGCCATTTCCTTAGAAAAAATGGCAGGTGATTCGACATAGCCTTACTAGAAAAACATTTCCCAAGAAATGTGTAGGAAAACCACTCCTGTGACTCTGATTCCACAGGGATACTTTAAAAGGTATTAGCCAAATCATTAACTGAAAAACAACTTCCAGGGGGAACCTGGGAGAGAATGGTGACAGAGTTTGGCACTAAAGGTGCTCTGGCAAACAGCATCATTCACAATCCTCAGTATGAGGGTTACTCTGTTCTCGGTCGATTTATCCCTTTCATGCATCTAGATAGCATCTGTGGTCACCTTCGCCATAACCTTGAGAGAGATGACAGACCAGAACAACAGTTTAGGACATTTCTGATTCAGGAAATCCAGTCAAACTATTCACTGTATGACAAATTATTACATTCCCAATATTCTTAATACAAATGTCTAAGACAAATGTCAAAGAGAATAACAACACACTGTTGAAACCATTTTGCAAATTGGTTTATACTCCCTTATCATATTGGCGACCTCACCACAGAGTTACAGGGTTAGGGAGTTAGAGGGCTAATCCTCAGGGAGAAATCCTGACCATCCAGCAGATCCAATCTGGTGAGATTTATATTGGAGCAAAAACTAAAATAAAACAATAACATCTTTACACTTCTTCATATATCACATGAGGTGGGGAAAACTTCAATCCAGTTGGTGTAACTGTCAATCATTACCAACATATATTTATTCCTTTTATAGGCAGACGTGAACAAAATCAATTAGTATTTTTTCTAAAGGGCCCCAGGGGACTGGTAATTCCCCCTTTGGACACATGACTTACATCGTGATTCATGCGTCCCCAAAAAAACAACAACACTGCCTGTTAAATCAAAATAACAAATAAAATTTGAATTACAACCCTCGATAACTCCATCTAAAAATAATTGTATCCCATATGGTAATTCAAGGAATAGTAAAATTCACTAGATACAGATGTCCCTTATTCAGAGGCAGCACTCTCTCTCTCTGTCCTCATGGTCTGAATCACACATAGGACTATTGCTAAATTATAAACTTCTTCCTAATTCTTAGTGTTTCCATATTACATTTAAATGTCACCCAATGTCACCTCACCAGAAAGTCAAAACAGAGGTCAGAGTTCATTCAACACCATTAAGTGAGTGTTTCTTTCCCTGAACTTCAGACTCATTATTTAAAGACATTTTAAACATTCTGTGTAACAGGTTTACATCAGATTTTTCAGCACATTTCTTATCAGGAGAATATACGTGTGCAACCAAAACTCTGACAATAAATACTTGAGAAAATGTCATTTGTGTGCCCTTTAAGGTGCTAACCCATGAAAAACCCACGAAAACCAAAATAAAAAGACCCCACACAATAAATCAAACATGGTATTAACACCACTAACAAATATTCATAACAGGTGGGTTGTGTGTGGGTCCCGGCGTTTGTGGTAAAGCGTAGGGGGAAAACAAACAAATGGCCAGGCCTTACTTAATTGGGTATCTGTGCCTTGCTTTTTTGGGTATCTGTACTTTACTTTTACTTCATTACATTCCTTAAGAAAATTAAGTACTTTTTACTCCATACATTTTGCCTGACACCCAAAAGTACTCATTACATTTCAAATACTTTGCAGAACAGGAAAATGGTCTAATTCACACACTTATCAAGAGAACATCCCTGGTCATCCCTACTGCCTCTGATCTGGCAGACTCACTAAACACATCCTTCATTTGTAAACTATGTTTGAGGGTTGGAGTGTGCCTCTGGCTATCCGTAAAATTAAAAAACAAGAAAATGGTTCCATCTGGTTTGCTTAATATAAGGAATTTGAAATGATTTATACTTTTACTTTTGATACTTAAGTATGTTTTAGCAATTACATTTACTTTTGATACTTAAGTATATTTAAAACCAAATAAGTTTTTACTTTTACTCAAGTAGGATTTTAATGGGTGATTTTCGCTTTTACTTGAGTCATTTTCTATTAAGGTATCTTTACTTTTACTAAAATATGACAATTGGGTACTTTTTTCACCACTGCTATTTGCTTCATATTCATTTCATTGGTTAATAATCTTACCCTTTACAGTTTAAGAATTAACAATCCACACTCTCCTCATTCACACGGGAGGCTATTCCTCCTGTCAAAAAGTTAGTCATTCCCACTTGTTCTCTCATACATGCATGTTCAACACACCACTGAACAGTATTCAACTCTCACATCTCTATTTTCACTACTCGTAGCTCTCAGGCTACATAGACATTTATCTTATGCCTATCTTTACTGCTCGTACCTCTCAGGCTACATAGACATTTCTCTTCTGCCTATCTTCACTGCTTGTAGCTCTCAGGCTACATAGACATTTATCCTATGCTTATATTTACTACTCTTAGCTCTCAGGCTACATAGACATGTATATTATGCCTAAAAACTGTACTGTCAACGGGGCTCTCACTAGCCCTGCCAAATCCTCTCTCTGGGATTTAGGATCCTTGTCACTACTTTTATTTTCACTACAAATTCATTTAAATGTACTTACTGAAATGCAGTGGGTTGTTCTGTCCAGATTCGTGAATGTGGTGATTTCACCCCAGGCAGTCACCACTGGTGGTCTGGTCAGGGTGTGTCCTAGTCATCTTTGGTCGGACAGGAATTTTCTTCACTCTCCCATTTCTAAGTATGCAACAGGTCAAACATGTATGATACGTGTGAGACACTGTAGGCAGAAAGAGACACTGTAATATTCCACTACACGACATAAACAATACCATTATCCAAGTTTGTAGGCACGCCCCATCTTCCTAGTGGGCTGTATCTACATTCGCTATGAATGCCGGACGTTGTGGTTCACTATGAGCAGCCAAATACACAGGAAGTCGAAACTTCCCAATTCTACCAGTGAAAAGAAAATGTGCTCGTTGAAGCTTGTGGTTTGGATCATTTTGATGATTATGACAAAAAAGTAATGTCGTTAATATAATGACCGCAGTTGAAGTCGGAAGTTTACATACACCTTAGCCAAATACATTTAAACTCAGGTTTTCACAATTCCTGACATTTAATCCTAGTAGAAACTCCCTGTCTTAGGTCAATTAGGATCACCACTTTATTTTAAGGATGTGAAATGTCAGAATAATACTAGAGAGAATTATTTATTTCAGCTTTTATTTCTTTCATCACATTCCCAGTGGGTAAGAAGTTTACATACACTCAATTAGTATTTGGTAGCATTGCCTTTAAATTATGAAACGTTTCGGGTAGCCTTCAACACAGCTTCCCACAATAAGTTGGGTGAATTTTGGCCCATTCCTCCTGACAGAGCTGGTGTAACTGAATCAGGGTTGTAGGCCTCCTTGCTCGCACACACTTTTTCAGTTCTGCCCACATATTTTCTATGGGATTGAGGTCAGAGCTTTGTGATGGTCACTCCAATACCTTGACTTTGTTGTCCTTAAGCCATTTTGCCACAACTTTGGAAGCATGCTTGGGGTCATTGTCCATTTGGAAGACCCATTTGCGACCAAGCTTTAACTTCCTGTCTGATGTCTTGAGATGTTGCTTCAATATATCCACATAATTTTCCATCCTCAGGATGCCATCTATTTTGTGACGTGCACCAGTCCGTCCTGCAGCAAAGCACCCCCACATCATGATGCTGCCACCCCCGTGCTTCACGGTTGGGAGGGTGTTCTTCGACTTGCAAGCCTCCCCCTTTTTCCTCCAAACATAACGATGGTTATTATGGCCAAACAGTTCTGTTTTTGTTTCATCAGACCAGAGGACATTTTTCCAAAAAGTACAATCTTTGTCCCCAAGTGCAGTTACAAACCAAAGTCTGGGTTTTTTATGGCGATTTTGGAGCAGTGGCTTCTTCCTTGCTGAGCGGCCTTTCAGGTTATTTCGATATAGGACTCGTTTTACTGTGGATATAGATACTTTTGTACCTGTTTCCTCCAGCATCTTCACAAGGTCCTTTGCTGTTGTTCTGGGATTGATTTGTACTTTTCGCACCAAAGTACATTCATCTCTAGGAGACAGAACACATCTCCTCTTGAGCGGTATGATGGCTGTGTGGTCCCATGGTGTTTATACTTGCGTACTATTGTTTGTACAGATGAACGTGGTACATTCAGGCGTTTGGAAATGGCTCCCAAGGATGAACCAGACTTGTGGAGGTCCACAATTTTTTTTCTGAGGTCTAGGCTGATTTCTTTTGATTTTCCTATGATGTCAAGTAAAGAGGCACTGAGTTTGAAGCTAGGCCTTGAAATGCATCCGTAGGTACATGTCCAATTGACTCAAATGATGTCAATTAGCCTATCAGAAGCTTCTAAAGCCATGACATCATTTTCTGGAATTTTCCAAGCTGTTTAAAGGCACAGTCAACTTAGTGTATGTAAACTTCTGACCCACTGGAATTGTGATACAGTGAATTATCAGTGAAATAATCTGTCTGTAAACAGTTGTTGGAAAAATGACTTGTGTCATGCACAAAGTAGATGTCCTAACCTTCTTGCCAAAACTATAGTTTGTTAACAAGAAATGTGTGGAGTGGTTGAAAAACGAGTTTTAATGTCTCCAACCTAAGTGTATGTAAACTTCCGACTTCAACTGCATATGCCATGGCAGAGCCAGAGTGAAATTTCCTTATAATTTTGAGTGATCTTCATTTGGATTGGTTTACTGCCAGCTTCTGGTAGGCTGAAACATATCTGCATTAGGCTAAATGTAACTCAACCGATAACTGAACCAACCCACCCCAACTGTAAACGCTTTAAAATCTACAAACACCCCTCATAGGTATACAGTCAATGGAATTTTTGCTAACGAGTTCAGTGATGGTATTATTAGGAAGAGATTATAGACATTTTAATGAGCAATAATTCTTGTCTGATCTGGGATTGTGTGGATGGGGGATTGTGTCAGATATCTCTGACTCGGATCAGGCCCTAAATTGTTTTACTTCTTTGTTCAACTCTATTGCAGATAAGCATGCACCGTTCAAAAAACAATTGGTAAGCATAGTGCTAATCCCTGTTTCACGCATGAACTATCAGATGAACTTCAGGAAAGAAATTTAGCTTGGGCTAAGGCCGACTGATTCTACGTCTGACTGGCAGTCTTTCAGACACTTGAGAAATAGATGTTTATCCCTGGCTAGAAAAGCAAAATTGACATACTTCTTGAACTGTGTATCTGAGAATGGTGGGAATCCAGCTGCCTTCTGGAAGATAACCAAATCTCTGAAACAAAACTTCACACCCTCATTACCCCAGCAGGTTATGACAGCTTCTGGTCCCATAACAGATAAGACAGAAATTTGTGGTACTTTTAATAACCACTTTGCCTCAGCGGGCCACCTATTTGATAGAATAGCTTCTGAAAACTGTGATCCCAGTAGAGGGTGTCCCTAAGCCAAAGCTACATTTCTCTCCTGAAGTTTCTGTGATAGTTCATGCATTCAGGTTGCAGAGAACGATACATTCCCAGATTGGTTGCAGAGAACAATACAATTTCAACATTTGATGTCTATGATGCACTAAGTGCCTAATTGAACATCAATGTAAAATAATCCACTGTGGCTGACTCACTTCATCCCTTTTGCTGCAGATTTCTGCCCCACTTATTGCAGAATTATTCACCTATATTTTTTACTCTACAATTGTTTCTGGGGTTTTCCCTGCGATCTGGAAAAGTCCTTCCCCTACACAAAGGCAGAGATCCTTCTGACTTGGATAACTACCGTCCAATTTCCAAGCCAACTCTCAGCTGAGAACTTCTCATTCTATTCATAATGAGCAGCAATCCAGTTTTAGACGTTGACATAGCACTGTTTCAGTGGCTACACTTGTCTTAGATGATGTGCGATATTGTTTAGACCATAAAAATCATTGCGCTGTCTTATTTATTGACGTGTCGAAGGTGTTTTGATACAGTTGACAATTTTGTTTTGTTCAAAGGCTGTCTGAAATAGGCCTAGATCAGGCATTTTGCAATTGGTTCAAGAACTATCTAACGGACAGGACACAATGTGTGCTTACTGACGGTATCAAATGTAGTTTCCTCAATATCAAATCAAATGTTATTTGTCACATGCAGCGAACACAACAGGTGTAGACATTACAGTGAAATGTTTACTTACAAGTTCTTAACCAACAATGCAGTTCAAGAAATAGAGTTAAGAAAATATTTACTAAATAAACTAAAGTAAAAAATAAAATAAAAAGTAACAAAATAAAATAACAATAATGAGTCTATATACAGGGGTACCGGTACTGAGTCAATGTGCGGGGGTACAGGTTAGTCGAGGTAATTTGTACATGTAAGTAGGGGTAAAGCGACTTTGCGTCGATAATAAACAGGGTTTAGCAGCAGTGAAAAAACATAGTGGGGGGAGTGTCAATGTAAATAGTCCGGGTTGCCATTTGATTAACTGTTCAGAAGTCTTATAGCTTGGGCGTAGAAGCTGTTAAGGAGCTTTTTAGACCTAGACTTGGCGCTCAGGTACTGCTTGCTGTGTGGTAGCAGAGAGAACAGTCTATGACTTGGGTGACTGGAGTCTTTAATGTTTTGGGCCTTCCTCTGACACCGCCTAGTATATAGGTCCTGGATGGCAGGATGCTTGGCCCCAGTGATGTACTGGGCCATACGCATTACCCTCTGTAGCATTTTACGGTCAGATGCCGAGCAGTTGCCATACCAGGCGGTGATGCAACCGGTCAGGATGCTCTCGATGGTGCAGCTTGTTAGCAGTTGATGTGATTCTTCAATAACAGAGACCCCACAGCAAATCAGGGGGAGAAAAATTGGTTTATTCAAAGAGAACAAATCGTGCGGGGAGATAAATGGTTGATGTTCATTCTCCCTTGTCCTCAGTGATTCTCTCCACAGTATGTAATTTATAACCTCCAACCCTCAGGGGCCCCTGTGTTGAGGATCAGCGTGGCAGCTGTGTGTTGCCTACCCTTACCACCTGAGGGTGGCCCATCAGGAAGCCCAGGATCCAGTTGCAGAGGGAGGTGTATAGTCCCATGGTCCTTAGCTTAGTGATGAGCTTTGTGGGCACTATGGAGTTCAATGCTGAGCCGAGTCAATGAACAGCATTCTCACATAGGTGTTCCTTTTGCCCATGTGGGAAAGGGCAATGTGGATTGCAATTGAGATTGTGCCATCTGTGGATCTGTTGGGGCGGTATATGAATTGGAGTGGGTCTAGGGTTTCCGGGATGATTGTGTTGATGTGAGCCATGACCAGCCTTTCAAAGCACTTCATGACTACCGACGTGCGTGCTATGGGACGGTAGTCATTTAGGCAGGTTACCTTCTCTTTCTTGGGCACAGAAACTATGTTGGTCTGCTTGTACAGTACCAGTCAAAAGGAGTTCCCACATATGCTGAGCACTTGTTGGCTGCTTTTCCTTCACTCTGCGGTCCAACTCATCCCAAACCATCTCAGTTGGGTTGAGGTCGGGTGATTGTGGAGAACAGGTCATCTGAAGTAGCACTCCATCACTCTCCTTATTGGTCAAATAGCCCTTACACGGCTTGGAGGTTTGTTGGGTCATTGTCCTGTTGAAAAACAAATGGAAGTCCCACTAAGTGCAAACCAGATGGAATGGCATATAGCAACAGATTGCTGTGCTATCCATGCTGGTTAAGTGTGCCTTGAATTCTAAATAAATCACTGACAGTGTCACCAGCAAAGCACCCCCACACCATCACACCTCCTCCTCCATGCTTCACGGTGGGAACCACACATGCAGAGATCATCCGTTCACCTACTCTGCATCTCACAAAGACACAGCAGTTGAAACCCCAAATCTCAAATTTGGACTCATCAGACCAAAGGACAGATTAATGGAGGTAAAGTCACGATACCATTTGAAGAATTTCAAATATAAAATATATTTGATTTGTTTAACTCTTTTCTGGTTACTACATGATTCCATATGTGTTATTTCATAGTTTTGTTGTCTTCACCATTATTCTACAATGTAGAAAATAGTAAAAATAAAGAAAAACCTTTGAATGAATAGGTGTGTCCAAACTTTTGACTGGTATTGTATATATTTTTTAATTAAACAATTAATTTTGAATTTCTGAATTTAATTCAATTCAAACAATGAATTGACTTTTTATTGGCCACACCCACAGGAAGCAGAATTTTTATTGAATTTTAATTGCAATTGAATTGAAAGGAATTCAAAGGAATTCAAACAAATTCAACTGAGATGTGAAACATCAAAAGTCTCATTAATTTCACAAATATTGTTATCAAAAGGATATGCCACTTATTAATGTAAAGAATACACATATAATTTCAAATATTAGTTTGATAATAACTCAAAGATCACAAACAGTATTTTTCTTTGTCATGAGACAAATTGTTCCCTTCCATACTGCAGTGTTTGATCATTTATTTAATTGTATTTATTGAACTAGGCAAGTGTCACGTCCTGACCAGTATAGAGGATATTTTGTTATTGTAGTTTGGTCAGGACGTGGCAGAGGGTAGTTGATTTATGTATTACGGGGTTTGTTGGTCACTGGTTTATGTTTGTATTTCTAGGGGTATGTTCTAGGTTAGTTTTTCTATGTGTAGGTTGGGTGCTGGACTCTCAATTGGAGGCAGGTGTTTCTAGTTGCCTCTGATTGGGAGTCCTATAAGTAGGTGTGTGTTTTGTTTGTCACTTGTGGGTAGTTATTTGTTAGCACTGCTTTTGTTGAGCCTGCTACTCTGTTCCTGTCGTTAGTTTGTTTATTGTTTTTTCGTGGTGTTCTCATACTTATAATAAAGATGTTGAGCACGCAACCCGCTGCACCTTGGTCCCATTCTATCTTCCATGACAGCTGTGACAGCAAGTCAGTTAAAAACAAATTCTTTTTTACAATGACGGCCCATCAAAAGGCCTCCTGCGGGGATGTGGGCTGGGATTAAAAATAAATGAAATAAAAATATAGGACAGAAGGAACATCACGACAAGAGAGACAACACAACACTACATAAAGAGAGACCTAAGACAACAACATAGCATGGCAGCAACACATGACAACACAGCATTGTAGCAACACAATATGACAACAACATGGTAGCAACACAACATGGCAGCAACACAACATGGTAGCAGCACAAAACAGGGTACAAACATTATTGGGCACAGACAACAGCACAAAGGGCAAGAAGATAGAGACAACAATACATCAAGCAAGCAGCCACAACTGTCAGTAAGTGTCCATAATTGAGTCTTTGAATTAAGAGATTGTCACGACTTCCGCCGAAGTCGTTTCCTCTCCGTGTTCGGCGGTCTGCGTCACCGGTCTTCTAGCCATCGTCGATCCACTTTTCATTGTCCATTTCTTTTGTCTTGTTTTCTTACACACCTAGTTTCCATTTCCCTCATTATTTTTTGTGTATTTAACCCTCTGCTCCCCGCATGTCCTTGTGGAATTGTTTGTAAGTGTAAGTGCTTGTACTCTATGTTGCTGGTGCACGTCGGGTTTTGTACCCATGTAGGTTATTTTTGTATTGCCGTGGGTTTTGTATTAAGCTGCTCTAGCTATTACCTATTTCTGCTCTCCTGCGTCTGACTTCACTACCACCAGTTCCGCAACCCTTACAGAATTCCACACCACCATATGGAGTCAGCAGGAGCAGGTGCCCCTGGTATAGGGGTCGAGGAGCGCATCCTGGAGCAAGAGGCGATGATCCACCATCTCGGCACCGCCATGGACTGCGTTGTCGAAATCATGGACCGCTGGGAGAGACAGGGAGTTCCTCCAGCGCCTCCCCCAGCACAACAGGGGCCTCCACTACTCACTCCCCCTGCACCCGGTTCCAGTGGAATACGCCTCACCCTCCCCGGGGAGTACGATGGGACGGCTGCCCGCTGCCAGGGGTTCCTACTGCAGTTGGATTTATACCTGGCAACCGTCCACCCGGCTCCTTCGGGCCGTGAGAGGGTGTCCACCCTCGTCTCATGCCTCTCAGAGAAAGCCCTGGAGTGGGCCAATGCCGTGTGGGTGGAAGGAGATGCGGTGTTGGACCACTTTGAGGAGTTCACCCGTCGTTTCGGGGCAGTCTTCGACCACCCGCCCGAGGGCAGAGCGGTGGGTGAACGTCTTTTCCACCTACGGCAGGGGACGAGGAGCGCACAGGAGTTCGCTTTGGACTTTCGGACCCTGGCCTCCGGAGCGGGATGGAACGACAGGACCCTAATCGACCACTATCGCTGCAGTTTGCGCGAGGACGTCCGTCGAAAGTTGGCCTGCAGGGACACCACCCTTACCTTTGATCAGATGGTGGACCTGTCCATTCGGCTGGATAACCTGCTGGCTACCCGCGGACATCCAGATCGGGGTCTGTTGGTTCCATCCCCCAGGACCATCGCTCCGATGCCCATGGAGTTGGAAGGTGCTGCGCTCAGGGAGACCGGAGGAGGTTTCGTCTCGTGCACCATCTGTGGCTGCAGAGGTCACACTGCCGGTCGTTGCCGGGTTGGTTCCTCTGGGGGTCAAGGCAGCAGGCAAGGCACTCTGGCGTCACCCCAGGTGAGAAAGCACCATTTTCACCCAGAGCCCTCTGTTGCACACATGTTTTTGTTCGTCACTTTTCCTGAGTTTTCCCAGCATTCCCAGCATAAGGCGCTTGTCAATTCAGGCACGGCTGGGAATTTTATTGACAGTTCATTTGCCCATAGTTTAGGGATCCCCATCGTTCCTGTGGCAACACCCTTCCCAGTTCACGCCTTAGATAGTCGACCATTAGGGTCAGGGTTGATTAGGGAGACCACCGCTCCTCTGGGTATGGTGACGCAGGGGGGTCACACGGAGAGAATCAGTCTCTTTCTCATTGACTCTCCTGCATTTCCCGTGGTGTTAGGTCTACCCTGGTTAGCTTGTCATGACCCCACTGTTTCATGGCTACGGAGGGCTCTCACGGGGTGGTCGCAGGAGTGTTCGGGGAGGTGTTTAGGGGTTTCCGTAGGTGCTACTACGGTGAAAAGTCCAGACCAGGTCTCCACCGTGCGCATTCACCCCGAATATGCCGAATTGGCTCTCGCCTTCTCCAAAAAGAAGCCGACTCAATTACCACCCCATCGGCGGGGGGATTGTGCGATAAATCTCCTGGTAGACGCTGCACTTCCCAGGAGTCGTGTATCCTCTGTCACAGGCGGAGACGGTGGCTATGGAAACATATGTCTCCGAATCCCTGCGTCAGGGGTACATTCGGTCCTCCACTTCCCCCGCCTCCTCGAGTTTCTTTTTTGTGAAGAAGAAGGAGGCGGTTGAGTCAATGCACGGGGCGTGCTTCTTCACCAAACTTGATCTCAGGAGTGCTTACAACCTGGTGCGTATCCGGGAGGGAGACGAGTAGAAGACGGCGTTCAGTACGACCTCAGGGCATTATGAGTACCTCGTCATGCCGTACGGGTTGATGAATGCTCCATCAGTCTTCCAAGTCTTTGTTGATGAGATTTTCAGGGAAGAGCACGGGCTGGGTGTAGTGGTGTATATTGATGACATCCTGACATACTCCGCTACACGCGCCAAGCATGTGTCCCTGGTGCGCAAGGTGCTTGGTCAACTGTTGGAGCATGACCTTTACGCCAAGGCTGAGAAATGTCTGTTCTTCCAACAGTCCGTCTCCTTCCTAGGGTACCGCATTTCCACATCAGGGGTGGAGATGGAGAGTGACCGCATCTCAGCCGTGCATAATTGGCCGACTCCCACCACGGTAAAGGGGGTGCAGCGGTTTCTAGGGTTTGCCAATTACTACCGGAGGTTTATACAGGGTTTTGGTCAGGTAGCGGCTCCCATTACCTCACTGCTGAAGGGGGGACCGGTACGTTTGCAGTGGTCAGCTGAGGCGGACAGGGCCTTTGATCACCTGAGGGCTCTGTTTACCTCAGCTCCCGTGCCGGCCCATCCGGAGCCCTCTTTGGCATTCATAGTGGAGGTGGATTTGTCCGAGGCTGGGATAGGAGCCGTGCTTTCTCAGCGCTCGGGTACGCCACCAAAGCTCCGCCCCTGTGCCTTCTTCTCGAGGAAGCTCAGCCCGGCAGAACGAAACTATGACGTGGGGGACCAGAAGCTGTTGGCTGTCATCATGGCTTTGAAGGCGTGGAGACATTGGCCTGAGGGGGCTAAACACCCTTTTCTCATATGGACTGACCACCGCAATCTGGAGTACATCCGGGCGGTGAGGAGACTGAACCCTCGCCAGGCAAGGTGGGCCATGTTTTTCACCCGTTTTGTTTTCACCCTTTCCTACAGACCAGGTTCCCAGAACTGTAAGGCAGATGCACTGTCCCGGCTGTATGACACAGAGGAGCGGCCCATGGATCCAACCCCCATACTCCCGGCCTCCTGCCTGGTGGCGCCGGTAGTGTAGAAGCTGGACGCGGATATTGAGCAGGCGTTGCGTGCAGAGCCCGCTCCCCTCCAGTGTCCCGCTGGGCGTCTGTACGTTCTGTCTGCTGTCCGTGACCGGCTGATCTATTGGGCCCACACGTCACCCTCCTCTGGTCATCCAGGCATCGGTCGGACGGTGCCCTGTCTGAGTGGGAAGTACTGGTGGCCCAATTTGGCTAAGGATGTGAGGGTGTATGTTTCCTACTGCTCGGTGTGCTCCCAGTGCAAGGCTCCTAGGCACCTGCCCAGAGGTAAGCTACACCCCTTACCCGTTCCACAGCGACCATGGTCACACCTGTCGATCGATTTCCTGACCGATCTTCCCCCATCACAGGGAAACACCACAATCCTGGTTGTTGTGGATCGTTTCTCTAAGTCCTGCCATCTCCTCACGCTGCCCGGTCTCCCTACGGCCCTACAGACTGCGGAGGCCTTGTTTAGACACGTATTCCGGCTCTACGAGGTGCCTGAAGACATAGTGTCTGATCGGGGTCCTCAGTTCACTTTGAGGGTCTGGAGGGCATTCATGGAACGTCTGGGAGTCTCGATCAGCCTTACCTCTGGTTTTCACCCCGAGAGTAATGGGCAGGTGGAGAGGGTAAAGCAGGATGTGGGTAGGTTTCTGAGGTCTTATTGCCAGGACCGGCCGTGGGAGTGGGCAGCGTTCGTGCCCTGGGCAGAGATGGCCCAGAACTTGCTCCACCACTCCTCGTTTAACCTCTCACCCTTCCAGTGCATACTGGGGTATCAGCTGGTTCTGGCTCCTTGGCATCAGAGTCAGAACGAGGCTCCTGCGGTGGACGACTGGTTCCAGCGCGTGGAGGAAACATGGGACGCCGCCCATGTTCACCTTCAGTGCGCCATAAAGCCGGATCAGACCGTCACCGCAGTGAGGCCCTGGTGTTCGCACCGGGGGACCGGGTCTGGCTCTCAACCCGAAACCTGCCCCTCCGCCTGCCCTTTCGAAAGCTGTGTCCGCGGTTTGTGGGGCAATTTAAAGTCCTGAGGAGACTGAACGAGGTGAGTTACAGGTTACAACTTCCCCCAGATTACCTTATTAACCCCTCGTTCTATGTGTCTCTCCTCAGGCCGGTGGTGGCTGGCCCGCTCCAGGCGTCTGAGGTGCGGGAGGTTCCTCCGCCCCCTCTGGACATCGATAGGGCCCCGGCGTACTTCGTTCAATCCATACTGGATTCGAGACGTCGGGCGAGGGGCCTTCAGTACCTCATGGACTGGGAGGGGTACGGTCTGGAGGAGAGATGCTGGGATCCGGTGGAGGACGTGTTGGACCCTTCAATGCTGCGGGAGTTCCACCATCTCCGGATCGCCCTGCACCTCGTCCTCCGGGTCGTCCCCGAGGCCGGGGTCGGCGCGCTGCTGTATAATTGTTTGTTTGTAAGTGCTTGAACTCTATGTTACTGGTGCGCGTCGCGTTTTGTACCTATGTTGGTTATTTTTGTATTGCCGTGGGTTTTGTATTAAACTGTTCCAGCTATTACCTATTTCTGCTCTCCTGCGTCTGACTTCACTGCCACCAGTTCCGCAATCCTTACAGAGATTGAGATAAAACTGTCCAGTTTGAGTGTTTTTTGCAGCTCATTCCAGTCACTAGCTGCAGTGACCTGAAAAGACGAGCGACCCAGGGATTTGTGTGCTTTGGGGACCTTTTACAGAATGTGACTAGCAGAACGGGTGTTGTATGTAGAAGATGAGGGCTGCAATAAATATCTCATGAAGGGGGGAGTGAGGCCAAAGAGGGTTTTATAAATGAGCATCAACCAGTGGGTCTTGCGATGGGTATACAGAGATGACCAGTTTACAGAAGAGTATAGAGTGCAGTGATGTGTCCTATAAAGAGCATTGGTGGCAAATCTGATGGCCGAATGGTAAAGCACTTCTAGCCGCTCGAGAGCACCCTTACCTGCCGATCTATAAATTACACCTCCATAATCTAGCATGGGTAGGATGATCATTTGTATCAGGGTTAGTTTGGCAGCTGGGGTGAAAGAGGAGCGATTACGATAGAGGAAACCAAGTCTACATGTAACTTTAGCCTGCAGCTTTGATATGTGCTGAGAAGGACAGTGTACCGTCTAGCCATACTCCCATATACTTGTATGAGGTGACAACCTCAAGCTCTGAACCATCAGAGGTAGTAATCACACCTGTGGGGAGAGGGGCATTCTTCTTACCAAACCACATGATTATTGACAAGTTTTTCGAACACTTTTGATAAACAGGGCAAAAAAGAAATAGGCCTATAACTGTTAGGATCAGCTTGATCTCCCCCTTTAAATACAGGACAAACCGTGGATGCCTTCCAAGCAATGGGAACCTCCCCAGAGAGGAGAGACAGGTTAAAAAAGGTCAGAGATAGTCTTGGCAATTATATGGGCAGCAACCTTAAAGAAGAAAAGGTCTAAACCAGGGGTGGGCAAACCTTTTGGCTCGAGGGCCACTTCGGGATTTTGAAATTCAACGGAGGGATGCATTTTTTTGGGATCAATTGTTTGTTAAAATCAATTTGCGGGGGCCTCCCGAGTGGCACAGCTGTCGAATGTACTGCACTGCAGTGCTTGAGGCGTCACTACAGACCCAGGTTCGATCCCAGGCTGTGTCACAGCTGGCCGTGACTGGGAGACCCATAAGGTGGCGGACGAATTGGCCCAGCATCGTCCGGGTTTGGAGAGGCTTTGGCAGGCCGAGATTTCCTTGTCCCATCACGCTCTAGCGACTCCTGTGGCGGGCCGGGTGCATGCACGCTGACACGGTCACCAGGTGTATGGTGTTTTCTCCGACACATTGGTGCAGCTGGCTTCTGGGTTAAGCGGGCATTGTGTCAAGAAGCAGTGCGGCTTGGCTGGGTCATGTTTCAGAGGACGCACGGCTCTCGACCTTCGCCTCTCCCGAGACCGTATGGGAGTTGCAGCGATGGGACAAGACTGTAACTACCAATAGGATACCATGAAATTGGGGACAAAAAAGGGGTAAAAAAAAATGTCTCGCGGGCCGGATTGAAGATCACGGCGGGCTGGATACGGGCCGTACTTTGCCCCCTCCCCCCCTTGGTCTAAACCATCTGACACAGATTTTTTGGGGGGTCAAGTTTAAGGAGCTCCTTTAGCACCTCAGGCTTAGTGACCGCCTGCAAGGAGAAACTTTGTAGCAGGGCAGAGGAAAAAGAGGGAGGAGCATCAGGGGTGGAAGATGAGGGGAGAAGAGGAAATGTTGGACGGGCAAGGAGGCATGGCTGAGTCAAATAGGAATCCTGACTTAATGAAGTGGTGATTAAAAAACTCAGCCATGTGCTTCTTGTCAGTAACAACCACCTCATCAACTTTAAGGGACATGGGCAGCGGTGAGGAGGAGGGTTTATTCTCCAGGTCTTTAACCATTTTCCAGAACTTCTTGGGGTTAGACCCAGAGAGAGAACTGCTCCTTAAAATAACTAACTTTGGCCTTCCGGATAGCCTGAGTGCACTTATTTCTCATTTGCCTGAACGGGAGGCAGTCAGCCTGAGTATGCGTGTGCCGAGCCTTTCGCCAAATGCAATTGTTGATCTAACAAATACTGGGAAATAATTATTTTCTGATAACATATAGTGGCCGATTCCGACCCGAGTAACACGCTCTGTACTTAAGCATGAGAATATCATGCTATTCACCTGCTATTCGTTCGGGGTGAAGATCCAAGAAATTAAGGTGTGGCGGCGGTGTGTATTCAGATATGCCGTATTCTGACCTTGACTTAATTCACTTAACTTAAAATCACATCAACATGACATGATATGTATTGCGGCCCCTTTTCCACAGTGAAGTAGGCTATAAATAGTTGTGCCGTTATTCAGCATTTTATTTGTGTGCCCTCATAATTTGCGTGGAGGAAATTTGGAGAGGCTTCTGTAGGGCTGAACCTGCCGAGTTGATGTATGCGCTTTAGAATGTTTTAATTATATACCCGGGATTTTCTCCGTTTTATTTTACAATTTGTATCGTGTTAAATATTAGCTACTATTGGGAGCCACCGTCAGTAATACACACATACATTTACGACTGTCACTTTAGTATTTGTAGCTTCAATTTTGCATCATTCCATTCCATTACGTTTACCTTTTTTCCCCTCTGTCACATCTGTGTATTTGTTCCTGAGGGTCGCTAGCATTAGTGGATTTAATTAGGCTAACGTTGTGAAATAATTTGGGACATGTAGCCTATTTTAATCATTATAGAACTCAGACCACAAGTAGCAGGTTAAACCTGGAGCCTGGCACACGGTTCACGACAACTGGACCGGTGTCATACAGTTCCATGGATTAGGGTAGATTGTTGACCCTTATTGTACACTTTTTTTCCACCTTCCAATATTTCATGGATTGAACTTGAACATGACAACTTTTAGGATTAATCAAACCACTTTATTTTTGATTCATCAATATATACTGCTCAAAAAAATAAAGGGAACACTTAAACAACACATCCTAGATTTGAATGAAATAAATAATCTTATTAAATACTTTTTTCTTTACATAGTTGAATGTGCTGACAACAAAATCACACAAAAATAATCAATGGAAATCCAATTTATCAACCCATGGAGGTCTGGATTTGGAGTCACACTCAAAATTGAAGTGGAAAACCACACTACAGGCTGATCCAACTTTGATGTAATGTCCTTAAAACAAGTCAAAATGAGGCTCAGTAGTGTGTGTGGCCTCCATGTGCCTATATGACCTCCCTACAACGCCTGGGCATGCTCCTGATGAGGTGGCGGATGGTCTCCTGAGGGATCTCCTCCCAGACCTGGACTAAAGCATCCGCCAACTCCTGGACAGTCTGTGGTGCAACGTGGCGTTGGTGGATGGAGCGAGACATGATGTCCCAGATGTGCTCAATTGGATTCAGGTCTGGGAAACGGGCGGGCCAGTCCATAGCATCAATGCCTTCCTCTTGCAGGAACTGCTGACACACTCCAGCCACATGAGGTCTAGCATTGTCTTGCATTAGGAGGAACCCAGGGCCAACTGCACCAGCATATGGTCTCACAAGGGGTCTGAGGATCTCATCTCGGTACCTAATGGCAGTCAGGCTACCTCTGGCGAGCACATGGAGGGCTGTGCGGCCCCCCAAAGAAATGCCACCCTACACCATGACTGACCCACCGCCAAACCGGTCATGCTGGAGGATGTTGCAGGCAGCAGAACGTTCTCCACGGCATCTCCAGACTCTGTCACGTCTGTCACGTGCTCAGTGTGAACCTGCTTTCATCTGTGAAGAGCACAGGGCGCCAGTGGCGAATTTGCCAATCTTGGTGTTCTCTGGCAAATGCCAAATGTCCTGCACGGTGTTGGGCTGTAAGCACAACCCCCACCTGTGGACGTCGGGCCCTCATACCACCCTCATGGAGTCTGTTTCTGACCGTTTGAGCAGACACATGCACATTTGTGGCCTGCTGGAGGTCATTTTGTAGGGCTCTGGCAGTGCTTCTCCTGCTCCTCCTTGCACAAAGGCGGAGGTAGCGGTCCTGCTGCTGGGTTGTTGCCCTCCTACGGCCTCCTCCACGTCTCCTGATGTACTGGCCTGTCTCCTGGTAGTGCCTCCATGCTCTGGACACTACGCTGACAGACACAGCAAACCTTCTTGCCACAGCTCGCGTTGATGTGCCATCCTGGATGAGCTGCACTTCCTGAGCCACTTGTGTGGGTTGTAGACTCTCATGCTACCACTAGAGTGAAAGCACCACCAGCATTCAAAAGTGAACAAAACATCAGCCAGGAAGCATAGGAACTGAGAAGTGGTCTGTGGTCCCCACCTGCAGAACCACTCCTTTATTGGGGGTGTCTTGCTAATTGCCTATAATTTCCACCTGTTGTCTATTCCATTTGCACAACAGCATGTGAAATTTATTGTCAATCAGTGTTGCTTCCTAAGTGGACAGTTTGATTTCACAGAAGTGTGATTGACTTGGAGTTACATTGTGTTGTTTAAGTGTTCCCTTTATTTTTTTGAGCAGTGTATTTCATGGGTGAAGGCTCTCTAGACCAGTTTTTTTTATGATTCATACATACTTTCCTAACAAAAAATATTTTCCTAAATAATCTACAAGATCAGAGTATTTTTAAATCGACCAGTTGGTGCTGAAATGGATGGCTTTTGTGATGGAAATGTTATTGTGTTGTAACGGCTGTCGTAGTAATGAAACCAAGTTGCAGCGGAGGACGTGTGTTCATCTTGAAATTTAATTGAAAAAGAGAACACTACAAAAATAAACAAAAGACGACAGCAAAACAGTCCTGTCAGGAAATACTCTCAACAGAAAACACTAGACAGAAACAATCACCCACAAAAACCCAAAGATCTAGAAGGAGTGATACAATGTCTCAGTTTCAAAGTAAGAAACCTGATGTGGTATCAGTCAGTCACATGCAGGAACCAACCATGCTTATATGACTTGTCTGTGTCACAGTATAAAGGAACTGAAAGGGAACCTCCCCTTTGGAGTTTTCATTAAGCTTGTTTTGAGTCTGTGAACCTCTCCAGCCATGATATTAAAGATTGCTTAATTTACTTTGAGTCCTTAGTGGTGAATTTCCACAACACTTTCTTTCACTGATCCCAATATTCTGAACCCATTCTCCCTGTGTATTCTCTAGACAAAATTACATTTAAAGGTACATTGTATTTAAAAGGATGGCTTAAGATAAACTAACTGAAAACCCTATTGAATGAAGAGAGAAAATCGGTTGGCCAGCAAGTGGGTTTCCAACGACTGCATTTAATGTATTTTTATTGAGACCTACAGTGCATTTGGAAAGTATTCAGACCCCTTCACTTTTTCACCATTTTGTTATGTTACAGCTGTTGGGTTTTGAGAATGTGAAATATACTTATTCATGTCACTGATGGAGTGCTAAGGTTTAGAGGGTCTACACCAGAAGTTAAGGGTTATAGGTATATAAGGAGGAAGGAAGGTATATAGTGTGTGCAACTAAGCTTGGAATGTGTTGAGTGCAGGGAAGCGATTACATGTGGCAGACATTGATAAGGGGAGACGGGTGGAGATCTTAGAAACTAACAATGTCACTGAGGGAGAGAGGGTAATGTATAACGTTTACATTATGTCAGGATATGTTATTGTTAGCCATCAGGGATCCTCTGGGAGGAGAAGAGACACAGTCTGGTATCAATAACCATGACAGCCTTGAGTTAGGGAGGAGTGAGCACTTTGGGGTAGAGGTCAGGTTAGATGAAGTGAGGAAGAACAGTGTCACGTTCGTGGTAAAAGACGGACCAAGGCGCAGCGTGATTAGAGTTCCACATCTTTTATTTAAGTTAAACTTCTACAAAACAATAAACCAACAACGAAACGTGACAGTAGTGGTGCAACATGCACATACACAAAACAATATCCCACAAAGCAGGTGGGAACAGGGACACCTTAAGTATGATCCCCAATTAGAGACAACGAACATCAGCTGCCTCTAATTGGGAACCATACCAAGAGCACCAACATAGAAATGAAAAGACTAGAACACACCCTAGTCACGCCCTGACCTACAACACCATAGAGAACCAAGGGCTCTCTATGGTCAGGGCGTGACAAACAGATATCACTATGGTTCTGTCTAGCAACAGAGATGCATTCACTGTTCAGTTGTGGAGGAGACTCAGCCTAGGAGAAAGGGTTAAATATCAGTGCTTGTGTGAAATGTTGGTTGTCTGAATTACAGCTGTATCGACCCTTTGGGAAGAATTAAACCTGGTTAAGCTTCTCTAGTGCCCATAAGTTATTTACTATGAAAATTAGAACCTAACATAGACTTATTTTAAAATGGATTAAATACATTTAAAAATCCTCATCAATCTACACACAATACCCCATAATGACAAAGAAAAACAGGTTTAAAAAAAATAAACAAATAAAAAATAACTGAAATAACCTTATTTACATAAGTATTCAGACCCTTTGCTTTGAGACTCGAAATTGCGTCTTGTTTCCATTGATAATCCTTGAGATGTTTCTACAACTTGATTGGAGTTCACCTGTGGTCAATTCAATTGATTGGACATGATTTGGAAAGCTACATACCTGTCTATATAAGGTCCCACAGTTGACAGTGCATGAGTACAAAGGAATTGTCAGTAGAGCTCCGAGACAGGATTGTGTCGAGGCACATATCTGGGGAAGGGTACCAAAAAATGTCTGCAGCATTGAAGGTCCCCAAGAACACAGTGGCCTACATCATTCTTAAATGGAAGAAGTTTGAAACCACCAAGACTCTTCCTAGAGCTGGCCACCCAGCCAAACTGAGCAATCGGGGGAGAAGGGTCTTGGTCAGCGTGGTGACCAAGAACCCGATGATCACTCTGACAGAGCTCCAGAGTTCCTCCGTGGAGATCTGAGAAACTTCCAGAAGAACAACCATCTCTGCAGCACTCCACCAATCAGGCTTTTATGGTAGAGTGGCCAGACGGAAGCCACTCCTCAGTAAAAGGCACATGACAGCCAGCTTGGAGTTTTTCCAAAAGGAGTTTTTCCAAAAGATTCTCTGGTCTAATGAAACCAAGATTGAACTCTTTGGCCTGAATGCCAAGTGTCACGTCTGGAGGAAACCAGGCACCGCACATCACCCGGTCAATACCATCCCTATAGTGAAGCATGGTGGTGGCAGCATCATGCTGTGGGGTTGTTTTTAAACCTCTCTAGGGTATGTGGGACGAAATCGTCCCACCTACTCAACAGCCAGTGGAATCCCGTGGCGCGATATTCAAATACCTTAGAAATGCTATTACTTCAATTTCTCAAACATATGACTATTTTACACCATTTTAAAGACAAGACTCTCGTTAATCTAACAACACTGTCCAATTTCAAAAAGGCTTTAAACGAAAGCAAAACATTAGTTTATGTCAGCAGAGTACCCTGCCAGAAATAATCAGACACCCATTTTTCAAGCTTTACATTACATTACATTTAAGTCATTTAGCAGACGCTCTTATCCAGAGCGACTTACAAAATGGTGCATTCACCTTATGATATCCAGTGGAACAACCACTTTACAATAGTGCATCTAAATCTTTTAAGGGGGGGGGGGGGGGGGGGGGGTTAGAAGGATTACTTTATCCTATCCTAGGTATTCCTTAAAGACGTGGGGTTTCAGGTGTCTCCGGAAGGTGGTGATTGACTCCGCTGTCCTGGCTTCGTGAGGGAGCTTGTTCCACCATTGGGGTGCCAGGGCAGCGAACAGTTTTGACTGGGCTGAGCGGGAACTGTGCTTCCTCAGAGGTAGGGGGGCCAGCAGGCCAGTGGTGGATGAACGCAGTGCCCTTGTTTGGGTGTAGGGCCTGATCAGAGCCTGAAGGTATGGAGGTGCCGTTCCCTTCACAGCTCCGTAGGCAATCACCATGGTCTTGTAGCGGATGCGAGCTTCAACTGGAAGCCAGTGGAGAGAGCGGAGGAGCGGGGTGACGTGAGAGAACTTGGGAAGGTTGAACACCAGACGGGCTGCGGCGTTCTGGATGAGTTGTAGGGGTTTAATGGCACAGGCAGGGAGCCCAGCCAACAGCGAGTTGCAGTAATCCAGACGGGAGATGACAAGTGCCTGGATTAGGACCTGCGCCGCTTCCTGTGTGAGGCAGGGTCGTACTCTGCGAATGTTGTAGAGCATGAACCTACAGGATCGGGTCACCGCCTTGATGTTAGTGGAGAACGACAGGGTGTTGTCCAGGATCACGCCAAGGTTCTTAGCACTCTGGGAGGAGGACACAAGGGAGTTGTCAACCGTGATGGCGAGATCATGGAACGGGCAGTCCTTCCCCGGGAGGAAGAGCAGCTCTGTCTTGCCGAGGTTCAGCTTGAGCTGGTGATCCGTCATCCACACTGATATGTCTGACAGACATGCAGAGATGCGATTCGCCGCCTGGTTATCAGAAGAGGGAAAGGAGAAGATTAATTGTGTGTCGTCTGCATAGCAATGATAGAAGAGACCATGTGAGGATATGACAGAGCCAAGTGACTTGGTGTATAGCGAGAATAGGAGAGGGCCTAGAACAGAGCCCTGGGGGACACCAGTGGTGAGAGCGCATGGTGCGGAGACAGATTCTCGCCACGCCACCTGGTAGGAGCGACCTGTCAGGTAGGACGCAATCCAAGCGTGGGCCGCGCCGGAGATGCCCAACTCGGAGAGGGTGGAGAGGAGGATCTGATGGTTCACAGTATCAAAGGCAGCAGATAGGTCTAGAAGGATGAGAGCAGAGGAGAGAGAGTTAGCTTTAGCAGTGCGGAGAGCCTCCGTGACACAGAGAAGAGCAGTCTCAGTTGAATGCCCAGTCTTGAAACCTGACTGATTAGGATCAAGAAGGTCATTCTGCGAGAGATAGCAGGAGAGCTGGCCAAGGACGGCACGTTCAAGAGTTTTGGAGAGAAAAGAAAGAAGGGATACTGGTCTGTAGTTGTTGACATCGGAGGGATCGAGTGTAGGTTTTTTCAGAAGGGGTGCAACTCTCGCTCTCTTGAAGACGGAAGGGACGTAGCCAGCGGTCAAGGATGAGTTGATGAGCGAGGTGAGGAAGGGGAGAAGGTCTCCGGAAATGGTCTGGAGAAGAGAGGAGGGGATAGGGTCAAGTGGGCAGGTTGTTGGGCGGCCGGCCGTCACAAGACGCGAGATTTCATCTGGAGAGAGAGGGGAGAAAGAGGTCAAAGCACAGGGTAGGGCAGTGTGAGCAGGGCCAGCGGTGTCGTTTGACTTAGCAAACGAGGATCGGATATCGTCAACCTTCTTTTCAAAATGGTTGACGAAGTCATCCGCAGAGAGGGAGGAGGGGGGGGAGGGGGAGGAGGATTCAGGAGGGAGGAGAAGGTAGCAAAGAGCTTCCTAGGGTTAGAGGCAGATGCTTGGAATTTAGAGTGGTAGAAAGTGGCTTTAGCAGCAGAGACAGAAGAGGAGAATGTAGAGAGGAGTGATTGAAAGGATGCCAGGTCCGCAGGGAGGCGAGTTTTCCTCCATTTCCGCTCGGCTGCCCGGAGCCTTGTTCTGTGAGCTCGTAGTGAGTCGTCGAGCCACGGAGCAGGAGGGGAGGACCGAGCCGGCCTGGAGGATAGGGGACAGAGAAAATCAAAGGATGCAGAAAGGGAGGAGAGGAGGGTTGAGGAGGCAGAATCAGGAGATAGGTTGGAGAAGGTTTGAGCAGAGGGAAGAGATGATAGGATGGAAGAGGAGAGAGTAGCGGGAGAGAGAGAGCGAAGGTTGGGACGGCGCAATACCATCCGAGTAGGGGCAGAGTGAGAAGTGTTGGATGAGAGCAAGAGGGAAAAGGATACAAGGTAGTGGTCGGAGATTTGGAGGGGAGTTGCAATGAGATTAGTGGAAGAACAGCATCTAGTAAAGATGAGGTCAAGCGTATTGCCTGCCTTGTGAGTAGGGGGGGAAGGTGAGAGGGTGAGGTCAAAAGAGGAGAGGAGTGGAAAGAAGGAGGCAGAGAGGAATGAGTCAAAGGTAGACGTGGGGAGGTTAAAGTCACCCAGAACTGTGAGAGGTGAGCCATCCTCAGGAAAGGAACTTATCAAGGCGTCAAGCTCATTGATGAACTCTCCAAGGGAACCTGGAGGGCGATAAATGATAAGGATGTTAAGCTTGAAAGGGCTGGTAACTGTGACAGCATGGAATTCAAATGAGGAGATAGACAGATGGGTCAGGGGAGAAAGAGAGAATGTCCACTTGGGAGAGATGAGGATTCCAGTGCCACCACCCCGCTGGCTCGATGCTCTAGGGGTATGCGAGAACACGTGGGCAGACGAAGAGAGAGCAGTAGGAGTAGCAGTGTTATCTGTGGTAATCCATGTTTCCGTCAGCGCCAGGAAGTCTAGGGACTGGAGGGTAGCATAGGCTGAGATGAACTCAGCCTTGTTGGCTGCAGACCGGCAGTTCCAGAGGCTGCCGGAGACCTGGAACTCCACGTGGGTCGTGCGCGCTGGGACCACCAGGTTAGAGTGGCAGCGGCCACGCGGTGTGAAGCGTTTGTATGGCCTGTGCAGATAGGAGAGAACAGGGATAGACAGACACATAGTTGACAAGCTACAGAAGTGTTGTTTCTTGTATTATTGTCTCCTGTGTCTTTAGAGAACTGTTTCACTTTGATATCCTTTTTCTTCTGTCCTGATTTTCTCTTTCTTTTCTTCTGTTAACTAGATATTCTTTGTTGTTCTTCGTTAGCTAGCTAGCTTCTTCCAAAAGAGTCCCTAGCAACTGCTTAGCAACTGGTAAACAATTCAGCTTGCTAAGATAACTACAATTTTATGAAAAATAGTTATATTTCAAAAGCCTATCTTCTTTGTTTGTTGCTTGTTTTTTCTCCTATTCAGTCTTGCAGTTTTCTTTTGCTTTTTTCCGATGTACTTCACTCTAAAAACCATGTAAATTTCAATATTTGTAGGAGCTCATTTTTCAGCTGCTGCTGCTCAAATTGGAGTTCCGGAACAATCATCAAAAGCTAGCATATAATGTCACAAAAACCAAAACCACAGCTAAATGCAGCACTAACCTTTGATGATCTTCATCAGATGACACTCGTAGGACATTATGTTATACAATACATGCATGTTTTGTTCAATCAAGTTCATATTTATATCAAAAAACAGCTTTTTACATTAGCATGTGACGTTCAGAATTAGCATACCCACCGCAAACTTCCGGTGAATTTACTAAATTACTCACGATAAACGTTCACAAAAAACATAACAATTATTTTAAGAATTATAGATACAGAACTCCTTTATGCAATCGCGGTGTCCGATTTTAAAATAGCTTTTCGACAAAAGCACATTTTGCAATATTCTGAGTAGATAGCTCGCCATCACGGGCTAGCTATTTTGACACCCACCAAGTTTGGCACTCACCAAACTCAGATTTACTATAAGAAAAATTGGATTACCTTTGCTGTTCTTCGTCAGAATGCACTCCCAGGACTTCTACTTCATCCACAAATGTTGTTTTGGTTCAAAATAATCCATAGTTATGTTCAAATATCCTCTGTTTTGTTCTTGCATTCAAGACACTATCCGAAGGGTGACGAAGGGTGACGCGCGGACCCGTATCGTGAAAAAAGAATTCTAAATATTCCATTACCGTACTTCGAAGCATGTCAAACGCTGTTTAAAATCAATTTTTATGCGATTTTTCTCGTAAAAAAGCGATAATATTCTGACCGGGAAACCCTGTTTTCGTTCAAAGACTCAAAGTTGAAAATGGCCTCTTCACGTGCACGCGCGCACCCGTCTCATTGTTCTCAGATTGACCACTTACCAAATGCGCTACTGTTTTTCAGCCATGGGCTGCAAAGTCATCATTCAACGTTCTGGCGCCCTCTGAGAGCGTATGGAAGCCGTAGGAAGTGTCACGTTACAGCAGAGATCCTCAGTTTTCAATAAAGAGAGTGTAGAAGGCCAAGAAATGGTCAGAGAGGGCACTTCCTGTACAGAATCTTCTCAGGTTTTTGCCTGCCATATGAGTTCTGTTATACTCACAGTCACCATTCAAACAGTTTTAGAAACTTTAGGGTGTTTTCTATCCAAATCAAACAATTATATGCATATTCTAGTTTCTGGGCAGTAGTAATAACCAGATTAAATCGGGTACGTTTTTTTTATCCGGATGTGAAAATACTGCCCCCTACCCTAGAGAGGTTAATTGGCAGGGACTGGCAGAACTTGAAAGGATCTGCAGAGAAGAATGGGAGAAACTCTCCAAATACAGGTGTGCCAAGATTGTAGCGTCATACCCAAGAAGACTCTAGGCTGTAATCGCTGCCATTTGCTTATTTGCTTCAATCACTGTACACAACCGGCGCTTATTAGAGGCTGGCTTCTATTTGAGCCAGCCGTCTATGTCCTTAATGCACACAGATTTTGCTCAATAAAATATTGAAAAGACTACCACACTGTTTATTGTGACCAGTATTGTGACATTATAACACCAAATCCATCGCATATCAGACTTACACACCCGATTTTGCGCTTCAGCACTATTCTCTCACTCTTTGCGCCTTGTATCCCTGTTGTTGCAGGGAGATCACAACAGATAGATCTCAGTATTCAATGTTTGTCCAGATGCCTTCAATACTATCCACGAGGGGCAACATGAGCACGTATTCATTTCTGCTTAACAGTTAAGATTTTTCTGTTTTAACAACCTTAACTTATCCTATCCCGTGGCTCAACTTACCCCATACCCAGAGACCACTTGGCACAACTTGAATGAATTCGGATTATTTCCATGGCTACACAGCATCCTAAAATATACTGTATGTAGATATCTTGGTTAGAAAGAATAATATATTTCCCTTGACGGAGTGATGCTGAATGTATAAATGTCTAAACTTACCCCACTCTCCCCTACCTACTTTCATGTCACCCATAGACATGTATCCCTCAGAAGGGTCTTTCCATGGAAGCCTTCACCCTGTGCATGCGGCTGGCCACCGAGCTGGCAACAGGCAGCCGTGAGATCATCCTGTTCACCTACCGCACAGAGTACTATGACAACCTCAACGTGTGGAGAAAGGCTAACGGCACCTACGGTCTGTGCATGAGTGAGGCCGGGCGACCTGTTCTAGGAAGAGTCTTGGTGGGTCCAAACTTCTTCATTTTAAGAATGTATGTTCTTGGGGACCTTGAATGCTGCAGAAATTCTAAATAAGGTATTTCTGTTTTATTTGCTCAAATGTACAAAAATATTTTTCTCTTTGTCATTATGGGGTATTGTGTGTAGGTTGCTGATTTAAAAAATGTATTTAATACATTTTAAAATAAGGCTGTAACGTAACAACATGTGGAAAAATTCAAGGGGTCTGAATACTTTCCGAAGGCACTCATGTCCTACAATCGATTACTTTAAAATCACACACAGACGAAGTCGCTAATGGCAGCCTGCAGTACCTCGGTCGGCCTTCAATTTGATATACTCAATAAGACGGGGCAGCACTGAGCTAGCCTGCAACGTCACTTCCTAAAGTAACTCAAACTGTGCATGCGATGTTTCCAAAAACTCCTCAATTTAGCAAGATGGTGACAGGCTGAAACGACAACACATGATCTTCAGATGCGCCACTGAGCCTTCTCATAGTAAACAATGGGGTGACGTCATCGATCGCTTCGTCCATATTTTTTTCATCCTCTGCCACAACCAGGCAGGCATGAATAGAACATAGACAGCCTTCAGCGGACCATACCACTATTACGATAAAATTAGGGATATCATCTAATTTATTTGATAATTCAATTATATACCTTTCTTGCCAACAAATTATATTATTTTAATTCTTATGTGAACGAAATGGGCATGAAATGACACGCAGGATGTTTTGGATACCCCTACATTGACATAATGGGACATGCCCAGTGGACTGATCATGTGACATTTTCCATGTCGCCATTTTCTACCGCTACACCACTGTTCCTGTGAAGAGGTGGATTCTTCGACTTTCGTCCTTGTGCTGGATTAAAGGGCCTTGCAATTGACAGTGTTGAGAATCGACAGAAACATTTACGTTTAAAAGAAAGGAAATACACGGTTGTGCACTTTCACTGTCAGTAGCTTTTCCTGTAAGAATGTCGTCAGAAAGCCCCGAATACTCCCCGTTCTTCGCAGTGATGGGAGCATCTGCGGCTATGGTCTTCAGCGGTAACGATAACTATCACAACACCTTCGCTAAGTCATATGTCTCATATGCCTTGTTCAATCTCTCTCTCTCTCTCTCTCTGTGTGTGTGTGTGTGTGTGTGTGTGTGTGTGTGTGTGTGTGTGTGTGTGTGTGTGTGTGTGTGTGTGTGTGTGTGTGTGTGTGTGTGTGTGTGTGTGTGTGTGTGTGTGTTTTTTTACACTCGCCCGAAATGTCTACTAAGGAATTTTGTGTTGAATATGGAGCGGGCAAGTCAAAAAAGCCAAGAGGATGCGGTTGCTTGTTAGATAACTGGCCATCACAGGTGTGATGTGAGAGACAGTGGCGGTTCTAGACCATTTCAACTGGGGGGGCCAAGCTGGGGCCAGTTGTACTGTTAGAGGGGCCAGTTACATTAGACGTTATTGTTGTCATATCGTTTTCTTCACTGCATTGCAGGCAAAAGCCACCATCACGTTGCCACGCTAATAACGGATGTAGATAGCAAAAATGTGTTATGTAAAAATGATTTCATACTCCACATTTAGGGGGGCCACAAGGGGGTCCAAAAATGTTGTCACAGGGGCACTGCCCCCCCAGAACCACTAGTGGTGAGAGAGTAGGCATTCGGACTTGAGATTTCCATCGTAACATGTGACGTTGCCATTGACGTAACAAGCTGGCCAATTTCTATTGATACAGTTTGATGTAGATATTTGTGTATTAACTAATAGTTCAATGGAGATATTCAATACATTAAATAACAACGTTTGGCGCGTGGGGTTGGTCATCGTGTCGACTAGCAGCAAGATGCCTAACGTTAACTAGCTTGCTCACCTAGGCTACTCAACCACAGATAGAACAATGCGCCATATGTTTCACCGATGTATACATCTGAAGCATCCAGTTGTCATTTCCTCTCACAACCAAATATGGTGATTAAAAAATAAAATTGATTTAAAATATATATTTAACCTGTACTTTATCAGGTAGTCAAACTGGGACCAATGTCTATTACAGATGAGCCCAGAATTACAGGAAATACACACATCAATATAAATACAAAATGCATGCAGAAAGAACATGGACATAAAAGAACACATTCATCAGTAATAAGGTCCTCAATCAGCCTTTTGAATTGCACCATAACATCAAATTTTAACCTCTATGGGCAAGGCGGGACGAATTCGTCCCACCTACGTAACAGCCACCTGAATTCAGTGGCGCGATTTTTGAATCGTTTGAAATACTATTACTTCAATTTCTCAAACATATGACTATTTTACAGCAATTTTAAAGACAAGACTCTCCTTAATCTAACCACACTGTCCGATTTCAAAAAGGCTTTACAACGAAAGCAAAACATTAGATTATGCCAGCAGAGTACTCAGCCAGAAATAATCAGACACCCATTTTTCAAGCTAGCATATAATGTCACAAAAACCAAAACCACAGCTAAATGTAGCACTAACCTTTGATGGTCTTCATCAGATGACACACCCTAGGACATTATGTTATACAATACATGCATGTTTTGTTCAATCAAGTTCATATTTATATCAAAAACCAGCTTTTTACATTAGCATGTGACGTCGAGCATTCCCACCGCAACACTGCCGGTGAATTCTAGCTAAATTACTCACGATAAACGTTCACAAAAAGCATAACAATTATATTAAGAATTATAGATACAGAACTCCTCTATGCACTCGATATGTCCGATTTTAAAATAGCTTTTCGGTGAAAGCACATTTTGCAATATTCTCAGTAGATAGCCCGGCCATCACAGGGCTAGCTATTTAGACACCCGGCAGGTTTAGCACTTCACCAAAGTCAGATTTACTATAAGAAAAATGTTATTACCTTTGCTGTTCTTCGTCAGAATGCACTCCCAGGGCTTCTACTTCAATAACAAATGTTGGTTTGGTCCAAAATAATCCATCGTTATATCCAAACAGCGGCGTGTTTTGTTCGTGCGTTCTAGACACTATCCTAAAGGCTAAATAAGGGTGACGAGCATGGCGCAATGTCGTGACAAAAGAATGTCTAAATATTCCATTACCGTACTTCGAAGCATGTCAACCGCTGTTTAAAACCAATTTTTATGCCATTTTTCTCGTAGAAAAGCGATAATATTCCGACCGGGAATCTGCGATAAGCTAAACAGACAGAAGGAAAAGACACCATTCGGGGGCGAAGCGGGCACGCGCCTCAGCCAATGGTCCTCTGAGTCGGCCACTTGCCAAAAGGCGATAAGCTGTTTCAGCCAGAGCCTGCCTCGATCATCGTTCAGCTTTTTCCCGGGCTCTGAGACCCTATTGGAAGCCCTCGGAAGTGTCACGTTACAGCTACAGATCCTGACTCTTCAATAAACAGATGCCAAGACGACACGACTCCTTCTCAGACAGGCCACTTCCTGCATGAAACCTTCTCAGGTTTTGGCCTGCCATAGGAGTTCTGTTATACTCACAGACACCATTCAAACAGTTTTAGAAACTTTAGGGTGTTTTCTATCCAAAGCCGAACAATAATATGCATATTCTAGCTTACTGGGCAGGAGTACGAGCCAGATTAAAAATCGGGCACGTATTTTTATCCAGCCGTCTCAATACTGCCCCCTAGCCCTAACAGGTTAACCGGAGGCATTTTGAGTACTTGTCATTTACAACTGCGACATGGCCAAGATAAAGCAAAGCAGTTCGACACATATAACAACACAGAGTTACACATGGAGTAAAACAAACATACAGTCAATAATACAGTAGAAAAATAAGTCTATATACAATGTGAGCAAATGAGTTCAGAAGGGAGGTAAAGGCAATAAATAGGCCATGGTGGCGAAGTAAATACAATATAGCAATTAAAACACTGGAATGGTAGATTTCACAGTAGATGAGTGTGCAAAGTAGAAATACTGGTGTGCAAAATAGCAAAATAAATAAATACAGTAGGGGAAGAGGTAGTTGTTTGGGCTATTTTATAGATGGGCTATGTACAAATGCAGTGATCTGTGAGCTGCTCTGACAGCTGGTGCTTAACCTCTATGGGCTAGGTGGGACGCTTGCGTCCCACCTATGTAACAGCCACTGCCAGCCTGTGGCGCGATTTTCAAAACCTTAAAAATCCTATTACTTCAATTTCTCAAACATATGACTATTTTACAGCCATTTAAAGACAAGACTCTCGTTAATCTAACCACACTGTCCGATTTCAAAAAGGCTTTACAACGAAAGCAAAACATTAGATTATGTCAGCAGAGTACCAAGCCAGAAATAATCAGACACCCATTTTTCAAGCCAGCATATAATGTCACCAAAACCCAGAAGACAGCTAAATGCAGCACTCACCTTTGATGATCTTCATCAGATGACAACCCTAGGACATTATGTTATACAATACATGCATGTTTTGTTCAATCAAGTTCATATTTATATCAAAAACCAGCTTTTTACATTAGCATGTGACGTTCAGAACTAGCATACCCCCCGCAAACTTCCGGGGAATTCGCTAACATTTTACTAAATTACTCACGATAAACGTTCACAAAAAGCATAACAATTATTTTAAGAATTATAGATACAGACCTCCTCTATGCACTCGATATGTCCGATTTTAAAATAGCTTTTTGGTGAAAGCACATTTTGCAATATTCTAAGTACATAGCCCAGGCTTCACGGGCTCGCTATTTAGACACCCGGCAAGTTTAGCACTCACCATAATCATATTTACTATTATAAAAGTTTGATTACCTTTTGTTGTCTTCGTCAGAATGCACTCCCAGGACGTCTACTTCAATAACAAATGTTGGTTTGGTCCAAAATAATCCATCGTTATATCCGAATAGCGGCGTTTTGTTCGTGCGTTCCAGACACTATCCGAAATAGTAAAGAAGTGTCACGCGCATGGCGCAATTCGTGACAATAAAATTCTAAATATTCCATTACCGTACTTCGAAGCATGTCAACCGCTGTTTAAAATCAATTTTTACGACACTTTTCTCGTAGAAAAGCGATAATATTCCGACAGGGAATCTCCTTTTCGGCAAACAGAGGAAAAAATCCCAAAGGCGGGGGCGGTCGGGGTCACGCGCATAAGGCCAGAGTTCCTTGATCGGCCACTTGAGAAAGGCGATAATGTGTTTCAGCCTGGGGCTGGAATGACGACATTATGTTTTTTCCCGGGCTCTGAGCGCCTATGGACGACGTGGGAAGTGTCACGTTAGAGCAGAGATCCTTAGTAAATGATAGAGATGGAAAAGAAGTTCAAGAAATGGTCAGACAGGCCACTTCCTGTAAAGGAATCTCTCAGGTTTTGACCTGCCATTTGAGTTCTGTTATACTCAGACACCATTCAAACAGTTTTAGAAAATTTAGGGTGTTTTCTATCCATATGTAATAAGTATATGCATATTCTAGTTACTGGGTAGGAGTGGTAACCAGATTAAATCGGGTATGTTTTTTATCCAGCCGTGTCAATACTGCCCCCTAGCCCTAACAGGTTAAAGCTAGTGAGGGAGATAAGTGTTTCCAGTTTCAGAGATTTTGGTAGTTGGTTCCAGTCATTGGCAGCAGAGAACTGGAAGGAGAGGCAGCCAAAGGAGGAATTGGCTTTGGGGGTGACAAGTGAGCTATACCTGCTGGAACGCGTGCTGCGGGTGGGTGCAGCTATGGTGACCAGCGAGCAGAGATAAGGTGGGACTTTACCTAGCAGGGTCTTGTAGATGTCCTGGAGCCAGTGGGTTTGGTGGCGAGTATGAAGCGAGGGCCAGCCAACGAGAGCGTACAGTTCGCAGTGGTGGGTGGTATATGGGGCTTTGGTGACAAAACGGATGGCACTGTGATAGACTGCATCCAATTTGTTGAGTAGGGTGTTGGAGGCTATTTTGTAAATGACATCGCCAAAGTCGAGGATTGGTAAGATGGTCAGTTTTACGAGGGTATGTTTGGCAGCATGAGTGAAGGATGCTTTGTTGCCAAATAGGAAGCCAATTCTAGATTTAACTTTGGATTGGAGATGTTTGATGTGAGTCTGGAAGGAGAGTTTACAGTCTAACCAGACACCTAGGTATTTATAGTTGTCCACATATTCTCAGTCAGAGTCGTGATGCTGGACTGGCGGGCAGGTGCAGGCAGCGATCGGTTGAAGAGCATGCATTTAGTTTTACTTGTATTTAAGAGTAGTTGTAGGCCACGGAAGGAGAGTTGTATGGCATTGAAGCTCGTCTGGAGGGTTGTTAAGTGTCCAAAGATGGGCCAGAAGTATACAGAATGGTGTTGTCTGCGTAGAGGTGGATCAGAGACTCACCAGCAGCAAGAGCGACATCATTGATATATACAGAGAAGAGAGTCGGCCCAAGAATTGAACCCTGTCGCACCACCCCCTTAGAGACTACCAGAGGCCCGGACAACAGGCCCTCAGATTTGACACAATGAACTCTGAAAAAAATATGGCATGATTCCACCAATTTTAACCTTCTGCATCACTTTCAAAGAGGTACTTTTATTTTGAACGCAAACTGCAAATTCCACACTTGTGCCTTATCCTTATTGTGGCGAGATTCACAACACATAACCTGGTCAGGTCGAGCCTCACTAGCCAGATGAAGCTAGCTGGCTGCTTATAACGTTAGCTTTGGGCAACAGGGTTAAGTAGCTGGCTAGCTATTTATTTTCATGAACTGAAGTTCAATTTCAATAGGCGAACAAGTGGCTACCTAGCTAATACTTACTCACAAGGATTCCTAAATCATTGCTAAGAATAGTGAAAATGACTGCAGTTTCTACTGGTCATTGTTTTCAGGCTGGTTGTATTGGTGCTAGCTTGGTACCAAGCTAAAGCTAGCTAGCTACTCCAGAAGTTGCTGGGTGGTATTGTAAACACATTGTTCGTGGTCGGTGTTTGCTTGTTTGCAGACTTCTTTGTACAGCTTTGACAGTGCTACTGATAGTAGTGTGGTGGTGCTTGGCTTGCACGTGCAAATTCAGAACACACAACATTCTATAATAGAACTGTTATTTGACGTGTCAAATTAAAAGCTCATTTAACGCTTCAGTGTTATTTGCCGTGTCTTTTTTGACATGCAAAGATCCAAACTGCGTTCCATATTATGTCATGAAGCTAATAGCAGTGACGTTATTACAGTGTAACTCCGGTAGAGAAACATTTGAACAATAGCGTACTTGGTAACGTTAGTGTGTACCGGTGCTCGACCAGTTGCGAAAGCCAACATCACCCACGACAGAGAAGGGTTGATTGTCAAGGGCAATGAATCCAATTTTCTAGGCGTTAATGGATTTCACCTTTGAGTTGTCTCGCTGAAATGTTCTTACTCTGTCAAATGACTGCACGACTTGTTGACTCCTCGATCCACACAGCAGACATTGTGGGCTAGGTTAGGAATGCTGTGTTGCACGTGTAGCGCAACATTTTACGTGGCATCATTACGTCATGTACCTACGTTATATAGGTATCCACGTCGGCCTCGACATCGGCGTTAAACTAGACAGGCCGATACCTATGTTGGTATTTTTAGCTAATATCGGACAATTCCGATATGTTCACCGATATATCGTGCATCCCTTGTGGAAAGTCCCTGGCCGCCGTTAAGCTCGTGAGTCAAATTACTGCGGGTGAATGACTGGTTCTGGCGAGTGGGTCAAACAAAGCCAGTGTGAATGGTGCTTTCAAGACAACTGGGAGCTCAAAGTTCCCAAATCATGACATCAGTAATCTTCAGGTCGGAAAGTCGGAGCTCTAGAAAGATACCAGAGTTTCCGAGTTGGATGACCGTTCCAATATATATTTTTTTATGAGTTCACAGTTGTCTTGAGCACTTGGAAGTCTGAGATTTCAGAGTTCAGTTGTTTTGAACGCGGCAGAAGGGCAACGTTATAAACCATCTTTGGTGTTGTCGTATACAGAGGCCTTTTTTAGTTAATGCTACAATGTTTCATCGCTGTGGGAAGCGAACCCACAACCCTGGCGTTGCAATCACCATGCTCTACCAATGGAGAGGAAATTAATGTGACGGCTCTGATCAAATGAGGAATGTACCCTAACTCGAATGAATTTAGCACCATCTTGGCTATTGATTGAATATGGCTAGTCAGGTGCTGCATTAGATTGCTTGTCAGTCACTGTCTTACTGTGTCATTACCATTGAAGCTATTTATACGTTTGAATATTTGTAGCTACTTTTTAAGTAAATACCGTCAGTCAACTTTTGCAATACATTAGGAGATTAAGAACATTGCGTTCTTCATTTCATCGGTCACATAATTTTTCATTATGAAGCTTACCGGTAGTCCCCAGTCACGTGGTGGTTGTTTACAAGCACACAACGACGAGAGACTCACAAGTTTTTGTGTAGCATGCGGCAGGTGATCTAGTTACAGTATGGAATTCACAACTGAAGGTTTGCCAGCTAGATAACTTAATAGTTATAAGATAACTGGCTAAAATGTGCTAAAGGCTCTGCAGTTGTGCATTTGGTTTGCAAATTTAGTAGCTAGTTAGCTATCTAGCTAAATGGTTAGCTTCTTCCAAAATCAAGCTTCGCTTGGTAACAGCAGAGAATTCCCTCCTGGATCAAGAGCCTTGCTGTTTAATATTTGCTTTGTGTGTGCAACAAACTGTGAGTAGCATCTTTGAGTTACTTGTAAAACTTTGAGCTGTAAATGTCCGTCTTGCAAATTGTTTAGGTCTGCAGTGCGCTCGTTAGCATTCTCGTTCATGTACTTGTTAGCATTGCTAACCTTCTGATTAGATGTGTTAAGATGGTGTTTAGAAAATCGCGCCCCTTGTGTTCATTGACGATATTACCGAATATCCCGGTATGGCACAAGGTTGTTATGACAGTCTGGATACTGTCCAAGCCCAACGTCTTGTGTGCGTGCCCTACACAATTTGTGGAGGTGGTGTGAGAACAGGCTACATGGGTAATTAAAGTACAGTCGTGGCCAAAAGTTTTCAGAAAGACACAAATATTAATTTTCACAAAGTCTGCTGCCTCAGTGTCTTCAGATATTTTTGTCAGATGTTACTATGGAATACTGAAGTATAATTACAAGCATTTCATAAGTGTCGAAGGCTTTTATTGACAATTACATGAAGTTGATGCAAAGAGTCAATATTTGCAGCGTTGACCCTTCTTTTTCAAGACCTCTGCAATCCGCACTGGCATGCTGTCAATTAACTTCTGGGCCACATCCTGACTGACGGCAGCCCATTCTCGCATAATCAATGCTTGGAGTTTGTCAGAATTTGTGGGTTTTTGTTTGTCCACCTGCCTCTTGAGGATTGACCACAAGTTCTCAAAGGGATTAAGGTCTGGGAAGTTTCCTGGCCATGGACCCAAAATATCGATGTTTTGTTCCCCGAGCCACTTAGTTATCACTTTTGCTTTATGGCAAGATGCTCCATCATGCTGGAAAAGCCATTGTTCGTCACCAAACTGTTCCTGGATGGTTGGGGGAAGTTTCTCTCGGAGGATGTGTTGGTACCATTCTTTATTCATGGCTGTGTTCTTAGGCAAAATTGTGAGTGAGCCCACTCCCTTGGCTGAGAAGCAACCCCAGACATGAATGGTCTCAGGATGCTTTACTGTTGGCATGACACAGGACTGATGGTAGCGCTCACTTTGTCTTCTCCAGACAAGCTTTTTTCCGGATGCTCCAAAAAAATCAGAAAGGGAATTCATCAGAGAAAATGACTTTACCCCAGTCCTCAGCAGTCCAATCCCTGTACATTTTGCAGAATATCAGTCTGTCCCTGATGTTTTTCCTGGAGAGAAGTGGCTTCCTTGCTGCCCTTCTTGACACCAGGCCATCCTCCAAAAGTCTAAGCCCTACTGTGCGTGCAGATGCACTCACACCTGCCTGCTGCCATTCCTGAGCAAGCTCTGCACTGCTGGTGCCCCGATCCCGCAGCTGAATCAACTTTAGGAGACGGTCCTGGCGCTTGCTGGACTTTCTTGGGCGCCCTGAAGCCTTCTTCACAACAATTGAACCGCTCTCCTTGAAGTTCTTCATGATCCGATAAATGATTGATTTAGTTGCAATCTTACTGGCAGCAATATCCTTGCCTGTGAAGACCTTTTTGTGCAAAGCAATGATGACGGCACGTGTTTCCTTGCAGGTAACCATGGTTGACAGAGGAAGAACAATGATTCCAAGCACCACCCTCCTTTTGATGCTTCCAGTCTGTTATTCGAACTCAATCAGCGTGACAGAGTGATCTCCAGCCTTGTCCTCGTCAACTCACACCTGTGTTAACGAGAGAATCACTGACATGATGTCAGCTGGTCCTTTTGTGGCAGGGCTGAAATGCAGTAGAAATGTTTTTTGGGCATTCAGTGCAAATTACAAATTGCCATCATACAAACTGAGGCAGCAGACTTTGAAAAGTCATATTTGTGTCATTCTCAACTTTTGGCCATGACTGTAGTGTGGACTCTAGGTTGGTTAACCTCTATGGGACCGGCGGGACGAATTCGTCCCACCTACGTAACATCCACTGCCAGCCTGTGGCGCGATTTTCAAAATCTTCAAAATCCTATTACTTCAATTTCTCAAACATATGACTATTTTACAGCCATTTAAAGATAAGACTCTCGTTAATCTAACCACACTGTCCGATTTCAAAAAGGCTTTACAACGAAAGCAAAACATTAGATTATGTCAGCAGAGTACCAAGCCAGAAATAATCAGACACCCATTTTTCAAGCCAGCATATAATGTCACCAAAACCCAGAAGACAGCTAAATGCAGCACTCACCTTTGATGATCTTCATCAGATGACAACCCTAGGACATTATGTTATACAATACATGCATGTTTTGTTCAATCAAGTTCATATTTATATCAAAAACCAGCTTTTTACATTAGCATGTGACGTTCAGAACTAGCATACCCCCCGCAAACTTCCGGGGAATTCGCTAACATTTTACTAAATTACTCACGATAAACGTTCACAAAAAGCATAACAATTATTTTAAGAATTATAGATACAGACCTCCTCTATGCACTCGATATGTCCGATTTTAAAATAGCTTTTTGGTGAAAGCACATTTTGCAATATTCTAAGTACATAGCCCAGGCATCACGGGCTCGCTATTTAGACACCCGGCAAGTTTAGCACTCACCATAATCATATTTACTATTATAAAAATGTCATTACCTTTTGTTGTCTTCGTCAGAATGCACACCCAGGACGTCTACTTCAATAACAAATGTTGGTTTGGTCCAAAATAATCCATCGTTATATCCGAATAGCGGCGTTTTGTTCGTGCGTTCCAGACACTATCCGAAATAGTAAAGAAGTGTCGCGCGCTTGGCGCAATTCCTGACAATAAAATTCAAAGTATTCCATTGCCGTACGTCGAAGCATGTCAACCGCTGTTTAAAATCAATTTTTACGTCATTTTTCTCGTAGAAAAGCGATAAAATTCCGACAGGGAATCTCCTTTTCGGCAAACAGAGGAAAAAATCCCAAAGGCGGGGGCGGTCGGGGTCACGCGCATAAGCTAGTGTCTCTTGATGGGCCACTTGAGAAAGGCGATAATGTGTTTCAGCCTGGGGCTGGAATGATGACATTCTCTTTTTTCCCGGGCTCTGAGAGCCTATGGACGACGTGGGAAGTGTCACGTTAGAGCAGAGATCCTTAGTAAATGATAGAGATGGCAAAGAAGTTCCAGAAATGGTCAGACAGGCCACTTCCTGTAAAGGAATCTCTCAGGTTTTGACCTGCCATTTGAGTTCTGTTATACTCACAGACACCATTCAAACAGTTTTAGAAAATTTAGGGTGTTTTCTATCCATATGTAATAAGTATATGCATATTCTAGTTACTGAGTAGGAGTGGTAACCAGATTAAATCGGGTATGTTTTTTATCCAGCCGTGTCAATGCTGCCCCCTAGCCCTAACAGGTTAAACCAGACTGGCATCGCTCTCTGGAATTTTTTCACTTTAGTTTGGCTAGACTAGCTCTACTGCCATCTGGGTTCAGCACTGCATGGCTATGTTCCCATTTATCTCTCATTCAGGGACTAAAATTAACACCTGTCAAATGCTGGTAGATTTTGGCATTGGCGGGTCAAATTCACCAGCCATGTTGGCAAGTGGTCAGTCTCCACAGTGCAAGTATTTCACTCACGTTTGTGAATAAAAAGTCAAGTATGATCACATTTCTAGAGAAATTACTTCTGCAGAAGCTTTTTTCAAAGTATTTATGCTGTTCTGTTTCATAGCTGGTAAATGAATTGCACAAAGTCAAAGAACTACAAAACTTATAGCCTATCCCACCTCGTGCTTCAACACGGCATGTGAAAGCTGAGTTGAAAGATTCATTTTTAGAAGCGCTGCACACAGGCATAAAAGTTTATCTAATTTACAAAACTCTACTGAAGGGAGACTTTGTCCTTGTTTCGTGGCTATTTACACTGAACAAAAATATAAATGCAACATGCAATGTGTTGGTTTCATGAGCTGAAATACAAGATCCCAGAAATGTTCCATATGCACAAAAAGCTTATTTCTCTCAAATTTTGGGCACAAATGTTTGTCATTTATAAGTCTTTGCTAGGTAAAGCCCTTCCTTATCTCAGCTCACTTGTCACCATAGCAACACCCACCCATAGCACGCACTCCAGCAGGTATATTTCACTGGTCATCCCCAAAGCCAACACTTACTTTGGCTGCCTTCAGTTCTCTGCTGCCAATGACTGGAATGAATTGCAAAAATCACTGACGCTGGAGAGTCATATCGCCCTCTAACTTTAAGCATCAGCTGTCAGAGCAGTTCACTGATCACTGTACCTGTACACAGCCAATCTGTAAATAGCACACCCAACTACCTCATCCCCATATTATTACTTACCCTCTTGCTCTTTTGCACCCCAGTATCTCTTCTTGCACATCATCATCTGCACATCTATCACTCCAGTGTTAATGTTAAATTGTAATTATTTTGCCTCTATGGCCTATTTATTGCCTACCTCCCTACTCTTCTATATTTGCACACACTGTACATATTTTTTTCTATTGTGTTATTGACTGTACGTTTGTTTAACTCTGTTTTTGTCGCACTGCTTTGCTTTATCTTGGCCAGGTCGCAGTTGTAAATGAGAACTTGTTCTCAACTGGCCTACCTGGTTAAATAAAGGTGAAAAAATAAAAATAAATGTCCCTGTTAGTGAGAGGCCACTTTTGTCACACAACACAATGCCACAGATGTCTCCGGTTTTGAGGGAGTGTGCAATTGGCATTCTGACTACAGGAATATCCAACTAATCTGTTGCCAGATAATTGAATGTTAATTTCTCTACCATAATACCTTTTTTATCACCGAACGGGCTCGGGAGAGGCAAAGGTCGAGTCATATGTCCTCTGAAATATGACCCGCCAAACTACGTTCCTTAACAGCTGCCAGCTTAACCCGGAAGCCAGCCGCACCAATGTGTCGGAGGAAACACTGTTCAATTGATGACTGAAGTCAGGCTGAATGCACCTGGCCTGCCACAAGGAGTAGCTAGAGCATGATGAGCCAAGTAAAGCCTCCCCTAACTGGACGATGCTGGGCCAATTGTGCGCCTCACTATGGGTAAGAACCCGGGCCTGTAGTGGCGCCTCAAGCAGTGCCTTAAACCACTGCGGTCTAAGTCACTCGGGAGGCCACTCGGGAGGCCACTGAGGAGTATTTCTGTCTGTAATAAAGCACATTTGTGGGGAAAAACTAATTCTGACTGGCTGGGCCTGGCTCTCCAGTGGGTGGTCCTGGTTCCCAAGTGGGTGGGCCTATGCCCTCTGAGGCGCCCCTGCCTAGTCATGTGAAATCCGTAAATTAGAGCCTAATGAATTTATTTCAATTGACTGATTTCCTTCTATGAACTGTAACTCAGTAAAATCTTTGAAATTGTTGCATGTTACGTTTATTTTTGTTCAGTTTACCTCTTTCCCATGCCTCTAAGACAATGCTTCTTTTTAAAAAAAAATCCTTAAATCCTCGCATCCTCTCTCCTCGCTGAAAGAACGGACCAGGTGAAAGCCATTCTAATGATGAGCTGAGTTTTCACCATATTGTTTACCTGTCAAGTCTTTGCCAATCAGTTACAGTTGAAGGGGAGAAGAGGACTGATTTTTAAGCTATTAAGGTAGCCATATAGGCTCTCAAGAATTTGGGAACCTTTGCAATCACAGATGGGTGTGAGCCTCAGAGTTAAAGGGATAGTTTGGGATGTTGGCAAGGAAGCCCTTTATCTACTTCCCCAAAGTCAGATGAACTTGTGGATACCATTTTTATGTCTCTGCATTCAGTTTGAAGGAAGTTGTTAACTAGCGTTAGACTTAACATTAGTTACCAATTATGCTATGGGAACAGTCATTCCAGTCATTGCACTAACGCTAGTTAGCATTGGCTCGCGACTGTACCTATAACTTCCTTCATACTGGATGCAGAGACATACAAATGGTATCCACATGTTCATCTGACTCTGAGGAACTAAATAAAGGGCTTCTTTGCCAAAATCCCCAACTATCCCTTTAAACGCACACAAACTCCTGAAACCATTGTGATGGCATTACCATTGTGCTAACGCATTTGTTGATCTATTGAGTTTTCCTCATAGATTTCAGTTTTTCCTAGAGCTACGAAGCATTGAAAGGGAAGCTTACCTGTGACAAACGGGCTTTGATCAACAAGCGCACACTGTACTGTCAACTCCATTGCTTTTAATACCCCCACGCTCTATAACAATCTAATCTCTGGTTCTCATGTTTTTTTTTTTTTTTTTTTTTCATGTTTCAAGTGTGTTCTGTTGACCAAGTAGGGTGGTCTTGGAATTCTGTGTTTTTGAAATTCTAAATTCTCCTTCTCTCCTCCAGCATTGGGGGCGGCCTATGGCACGGCTAAGAGCGGAACGGGCATCGCTGCCATGTCGGTGATGCGGCCGGAGCTCATCATGAAGTCCATCATTCCTGTGGTTATGGCGGGTATCATCGCCATCTATGGGCTGGTGGTGGCGGTGCTCATCGCCAACAACATTTCAGAGAAAGTCACCCTCTACAAGTAAGAGCTCAGACATTGCAGATGCTAGTTAACCTTTCTCAAGCCTACCGCTAGGTACTGCATGTCTGAAACGATCTGATTGGTAGTAATATGCTATTGGCTCCACTTGATAGGATTGGTGGATTTTTCACAATTGTTTTTTAGAAGTGTTTTAGTGATGTACTACATCTGTAAACTGATGGTCTGCAATCTCTTTGGGATGCTTTGACTGCAATTGTTTTAAATAAATCTTCCTCTCTTTCCCTCCCCATCTTTCTCCGTCTCTCCAACCCATCTCCATCCCTCCTCACTTTTTCTACCCTCTCCATCTTTCTCTAACCCTCACCTCTCTTCTGTAGGAGTTTCCTCCACTTGGGTGCTGGGCTGAGCGTGGGGCTGAGTGGGCTGGCGGCTGGTTTCGCCATCGGCATTGTGGGCGATGCAGGTGTTAGGGGCACGGCACAGCAGCCCAGGCTCTTCGTGGGCATGATCCTCATCCTAATCTTTGCAGAGGTCCTGGGGCTCTACGGTCTTATTGTGGCTCTCATCCTCTCCACAAAATAGAGAAAGAAAAGAGCAAAGTCCATCTGTACGTCGAGTCAATGCTACGTCATCCATTCCATATATATATAAACAACTAAGAAATAAAGAATAAATTGGAGCGCATGCCTTTACGACTGGTTCCAAATCGACTCCCTTTAGCCACTTCTTTCCTAGTGACACTACTTGGTCCTTTGTAGATCTAATAGGTTTGAATAAGTGTTAGCAATATGGTAATGGTAAAGCCACAGATCTACCTACATTGCTTATTCATGCCTGTCAGATCTACGAGGGAGGCATCTTGAGGTGTTAACGGCTGTGTCCCAAATGGCACCATATTCTCTACATGGTGCAATAATTTTGACCAGAGTTATATGGGCTATAGTGCTCTGGTCAAAAGTAGTCCACTCAATAGGGTGCGATTTGGGACATGTCATGGGGTTGATTTGAGATTGGGCGTGAAGTGAAAAGCGTCTCCTATTCCAATCGTATCTCTTTTCCTGTACAGTCGTCCTTGAGTCCACTAGCCAACCCCTTATAAATGCGCTATGTAAATGTAGTGACGCTTTCGTCCTGTGCGTGCTTGAGTATCGGTTTACCTCTTTCCTCCCAATTTCCTCTCATTTGTGTGTCTGCGTAATGACTTTTATTGTTATTGTTCCTTTGTTTGTTTTTTCTTTTAATGTCCGAAGAACGGACTGTTGGACAAATCATTTTATTTTTCTGGGGACCATTTTCACATTAAAGGACCTAACTAATACTAGGACATGGATAACTATTTTTTTGGTTTTGTTGTTTTTTCACTAATTATTTATGAAGATTTTGAAATGTTAATAAAACTGTTTTATCGAGTTCCCAATGAGATGGAGAGGTGTGCGTGTGTATATATCTCTATCTAATAAATATCTGTATAGCTAGATTAATTGCACTGTAGGTAATTGTTCTAAGGGCTTTGAGTTCCTCTGGATGCATGTATCCAGTGGTTACAATGGAGACGGTCTCAGATGTGGGAGTTAACTGTGTTTATGGTGGCTGGCGTGTGTGTGTCAACTCTAATACATCATTCTCATTCGTACTGTTGACCTGTAGTACTGGGGTGTAATCAATATTCCAAATGAAAACTAGACAGATTATATTGGACAGATTCAGGTAGGTCCCCCGTTTGATTCGTAAATGGTTTCCATTGCAAGATTTAATGAGTAAACCCCAGCCTTGTGGTTGCACTTGCTCACTGGCGGGCCTCGTCTGTCTAATATCCAATTAAATCTCAACCACATCTTTTCTTGCCTCATTTAATGATTTTCTGGAAGAATAGCTCGTTATGCATTTGCACTTTATCCATTCTGTTCTAGTACTCAACCCGGAAGCAGCACAGGGTTAATTGCGTTCACCACCAACTGCTCTATAGTTGGGGGGGAAAAAATCCCACGTCATGGCAGTTGCATGACAATACAAGTGTCCAATCATAGGTGCGGCTGGAGTTTGACAATGTATTGTTTTATGTCGGTGTCCTGAAAGTAAATCATGATCGTGAAAGACAGAACAATGAGCCAGAAATTGCACCGGATGTATAAATGTGAAGCATTTCCGCTCACTACTAAACATGAGGAAGCCCAGTGAGAGGTGGGGAGAGAGATGGATTTTGGCCGAAATTCTTCAAATTTTCTCATTGATGAAACATTTGATCTCCATACAGTTTTCTGTTTCCAAAACTAAAATATGTAAGAGTGGACTGCGTTTTGTAGGCTTGACCCTTTTCAAGTTTCAAAAAATTGGTTGTTTAGGAGTGCAAAGTTTCTGCACACGCGCACTTCAGAGTGCAAACAAACAAACTAACGGAAAATGGAAATACATGCTAGAACGCGACAATAGGATTTCACTAGCTGATGCTTGGCACTGCCCATCTCTTTGCTTGTTTCGCTCATTCGGATTCATTTATTCCAATTGGACACGACAGGCTCTGGTCTATCTTGACGTAGTTATAAAAAAATCTTAGGTATGAAGTTGGGCAGAAACTGCTTCTCCAATAGAAATCCCGGATCACACTTGTAGGGATGTCGTGGCGACGTTAGCATGCGTAGGAACACGGCATTCGGTCTAATGGTCGTCTCGCGCCAAACTGCGAATGTGCAGGCCGTCAAATCAAAGGCTAGATATAAAGTAATTTGTGATGAAAATGAACACGTGTCAGTTTCTCACTTTCACGAGGTTGGAATAATAATATGTTGGAAGTACTTAAAATATTGTCTCGAATCCAGGTTGTGCCTTTAGATTTTGAGAAAATTGACAACTAAGGAAAAAAATGTATGTAGCTCATTGAAGTCTCAAACCCAGGCCTGGTCTGTTTTGCAAGCGTTCCCGGAAGTCTCGCGATGTTGCGCCTCTGGGCTGAGAAACTCTGTCATTACTCTGTTGGCCGACTAGCATGCTAGTAAAGAAAGTACTGAGCTGCAAATGCTCGATTAAGATATTGGCGTATGCAGTCCTAACGAAGACTGAGGGCTTATTTTTAAGTGTAAGACAGGAAACGGACGACTGGCAAGCTGGTAACGTTACAGTACAGGTACATTAGCAATCGCGCTAACGCTATCTAGCCAGCAAACTAGCTAGCTAGCTAGGTACTTGCAAACGTCAACAAAAACATGTTGTTGGATAAAGGTTACTAACTGTAGATATATGTAACTAGTTATGATTCATATTATTTCCAAAATGTTTGCCGTGATGTAAATTTGTAGTTCTTGACCAAGGAGGCACAGCTAGCCGGTTAACGTTAGTTAAATTGACAAAATGTTGCAGCACGCTATGGCTGTTCCGCGAGCCAGCTAACGTTAGGCCCAAAAGGTACCCGACGAGATGATTGATTACATGATCTAATCAGTAGCCTAGCCTACATATTTGTGTGGCTTAGTCACTTAATTTGATTAGATATTTTATGCACAGCAACTAGGTAAGTAAAATATAGCTAGCTAAAATATGTGCATGACAGTTGAAGGTGTGTGAAGTGTACAGTAGGCAGGGTTGCCAGGTGAGTCTAAAATGTTTAGCCCAGTTACAACTCAAATCTCACCCAGCAAGAGAGGAGTTGCCAAATCACAACAATAAACTATTTTTCCATAACGTTATCGAGCCAATTAAGGAGGATTATCATAGTAACGTGTAACGACGTTAGAAGCATAATTCCGGTTTCCTCAAAATAATTATCGGAAGTTATGATATTGCTTAATCAAAGCAGTCAAACCGATATCCATTGATGGTAAATTATCTGCTCAGTTTAATAAGCGTTAGCTATATTTTCTCTTGCCACATATTCAAATTCCTTTATGTCATAAAGCACAAGGGGTATGGTATATGGCTAAGGGCTGTGCTTATGCACGTTACCATGGCTAACGGCTGTCTGCAGGCACAACGCGGAGTTCCTGCATATATTGGCCATATACCACAAACCCCCGGGGTGCCTTATTGCTATTATAAACTGGTTACCACTAATTAGAAGAGTAAAAAGTAATGTTTTGTCTTACCTGTGGTATATGGTATGACATACCACAGCTTTCAGCCAATCAGCATTCAGGCCTTGAACCTGGTTTATTTTATGTAAATCAATCCCCTTTGCGCATATCTATAGATAAATCTAACAGGAGAGTTTGAGTGATGAACGTTAGAGGATCTCATTCTCTGAGCAAGAAACACTTGGATGAACATAAAACAACTGTTAGGCTATTTTCTGGCAATTGTGCTTTTATGTGCCAAATATTAAGACTGCAAACCATTATAAGATTGACTTGTCATTTCAATAGGCATTGGCTACAGACACAAATCTGGGTTTATGAATGCAATGACATTTTGCTTAGCTAAAGGCTGGTATCCTATAGCCCCGTATAGGCCTACATCTAATTTCAGATAGTCTACAGTATCCTAGACAAGATGTAGGCAAGCTGTAAACTGAACAATTTAGCAGCTTTCTAAATTCAAATTAAGACTAATTAATGAATAGCGAGGCAATTTCATCATAAGAAGTGCTTGTTTCCCAATAGCCTGCTGGAATAGGCTACTGAGGATGGGGTCATAATTTCAATCACCCAGTTAAATATTAATAATATGCATATGAACTGAATATGCTTGTCAACAACAGCCAGTGTTTAATTTTGATTTGTTTTACCTGTAGCCTAATCTGACAACTGTTACCATCAATCTAATGTGTTCATAATAACACAAGGCTACAACAACAAACTGAAGTCATAGGCTATTTATTAAATTGCTTTGCCAGGTCCAGGTAGGCTACACAAGTGGCACAAATTGATTTGCAATGACTCCAGTGATATCGTCATTTAATTTCAGCATATTTATTGTATCAAATGGTAGCCTACGATGGCGTATACATGAATAGGCTACTTGATGGCCAACGGAGGCAAATTTGTAATTCCCCACATTTAGCCAAAGTCAGTTTCAATGAGGACTTTTCCCCATAAAAATAACCACATGAGGGAGTTTCATAACTTCCATTTCAAATTTCCACTCGGGTAGCCCCCGAGACCCAAGAACTGAGAGTGCATAAAGCACTTTGCTTGATACCTTTTTCTTTAAGTAGTCAACGTTAGAATTGAGTTTAACCTTTCTGGGGTATGTGGGACGTAACCGTCCCACCTGCGGGACACACTATTCAACAGCCAGTGAAATAGCAGGGCGCCAAATTCAAAAAATCTCAATTCAAATTTCTCGAACATACAACTATTATATCCCATTTTAAAGATACACTTCTCGTTAATCCAACCACATTGCCCGATTTCAAAAAGGCTTTACGGCGAAAGCATAACATTAGATTATGTTAGGACATCACCTTAACAAGAAAAACCACACAGCCATTTTCCAAGCAAGGAGAGGTGTCACAAAAAACAGAAATACAGCTAAAATTAATCACTAACCTTTGATGATCTTCATCAGATGGCACTCATAGGACTTCATGTTACACAATACATGTATGTTTTGCTCGATAAAGTTCATATTTATATCCAAAAACCCCATTTTACATTGCCGTGTAATGTTCAGAAATGTTTTGCCTCCCAAAACTTCCGATGAATGAACACATCAATTTACAGAAATACTCATCATAAACGTTGATAAAATATTAAACTGTAATTCAAAGAATTATAGATACACTTCTCCTTAATGCAACCGCTGTGTCAGATTTAAAAAAATCCTTACAGCGAAAGCACACTTTGCAATAATCTGAGTACAGCGTTCAGACACGAAACCAAACCCGCCATTTTGTGGAGTCAATAAAACTCTGAAATAATATTATAAATATTCACTTACCTTTGATGATCTTCATCAGAATGCACTCCCAGGATTTCCCAGGTCCACAATAAATGTTTGTTTTGTTCGATAAAGTCCATCATTTATGTCCAAATACCTCCTTTTTGTTTGCGCGTTCAGTCCACTACTCCAAATGCAGGAAGCGTGTGAAAACGTCACGACGAGAAGTCAAAAAAAGTTATTTACGTTTGTAGAAATATGTCAAACGATGTATAGCATCAATCTTTAGGATGTTTTTAACATAAATCTTCAGTAATATTCCAACCGGACAATTCCAATGTCTTCAGAAAAGAAAAGGAACACAGCTCACACTTGCCTGCCATATGAGTTCTGTTATACTCACAGACATCATTCAAACAGTTTTAGAAACTTCAGAGTGTTTTCTATCCAAATCTACTAATATGCATATCCTACCTTCTGAGCCTGAGTAGCAGGCAGTTTAATTTGGTAACTCCTTTCATCCGGACGTCAAAATACTGTCCCCTACCCTAGAGAAGTTAAACCACCTCCGAGCGAATTTATGTAATGAGTCGTGTGTTTTCCACTGCTTTTGTAACAGGTTCTGTACTGGTACCTTTTTGCGTTGTGTGCTGGTATTTTTCATATCTGTCTACTTACCACAACAGACCGATGCTGGCACAAATTCAATGAGCTGTATACTACCATAAGCAAACAGGAAAACGCTCATCCAGAGTAGAGGTCGACCGATTATGATTTTTCGCCACCGATACCGATTCTTGGAGGCCCAAAAAAGCCGATACCGATTAATCGGCCGTTTATTATTATTATGATTTTTTTAAATATATATATATATATATACACACACACACTGCTCTGAAGTGACAACGATACTGAAGAGTGCTTAGGAGACAAATACTCTCAACTGTTTGAATAATAAAAATAGAGTTTACCTGTGATGAATGCTGAAAACAAAAACTGTAATTTCTATATGCAGGAAATCCTATTTTAATAATGGGCATGGTAAGAATTGACTACCAAAGTGCGAGTCACAATTCCCATGACACCTTCTAGCAAAATCTGAAAAGCGGTTCCTTCATTTATTCCATAGGATATTTTTAGATTAACTTAAAATAAGGTCTGTGTTTGGTTTAGGCTTACACGACCTTGCCAATTGTATAACTGTGTAGATATCCATAGGATATAACTCTGATCAATATAAGCGAAGATAATTTTTTTTGTAGAGTGGATTTATGAAAATATGTTGACAAACGTTACCTAGTGAGATTTACACGGGTATCAAAACGCCGAGGCGGTTTAAGCACAAAACACAGACCTTATTTGAAGTAGATCAAGACATTCTCTATGGAAGACATGAACGGTAAAATAACGAAGGAACCCCTTTCAAGTTCAGCCGCAAGTTATTCCAGGAATTATGATGCGTGGACTATTTCTCTCTAAACCATATATCTTTGACTATTACGAGCCTGCTGCTGCCTACCACCGTTCAGTCAGACTGCTCTATCAAATATCAAATCATAGACTTAACTATAATATAATAAACCTTAGTTTCCGGATTTGACCATATTAATGACCTATCATCTCGAAAACATTATTCTTTCAGTGACATACGGAACCGTTCCGTATTTTATCTAACGGGTGGCATCCATAAGTCTAAATATTCCTGTTACATCGCACAACCTACAATGTTATTTCATAGTTCCGTAAAATTCTGGCAAATTAGTTCGCAACGAGCCAGATTCTGTATACCCTGATTCTGCGTACAACGAACGCAAGAGAACTGACACAATTTCACCTGGTTAATATTGCCTGCTAACCTGGATTTCTTTTAGCTAAATATGCAGGTTTAAAAATATATACTTCTGTGTATTGATTTTAAGAAAGTCATTGATGTTTATGGTTAGGTACAGTCGTGCAACGATTGTGCTTTTTTTCCGCAAATGCGCTTTTGTTAAATCATCCCCGTTTGGCGAAGTCTGCTGTCTTTGTTAGGAAGAAATAGTCTTCACAGTTCGCAACAAGCCAGGCGGCCCAAACTGCTGCATATACCCTGACTCTGTTTGCAAGAGAAGTGACACATTTTCCCTAGTTAAAAGAAATTCATGTTAGCAGGCAATATTAACTAAATATGCAGGTTTAAAAATATATACTTCTGTATTGATTTTAAGAAAGACATTGATGTTTATGGTTAGGTACACGTCGGAGCAAAGACAGTCCTTTTTCGCGAATGCGCACCATATCGATTATATGCAAAACAGGACAGGCTAGATAAACTAGTAATAAATATCATCAACAATGTGTAGTTAACTAGTGTTTATGATTGATTGATTGTTTATTTTTTTTATAAGATAAGTTTAATGCTAGCTAGCAACTTACCTTGGCAACGTAAAGCAGGTAGTTAGAGCGTTGGGCTAGTTAACGTAAGGTTGCATCCCCAAGCTGACAAGGTAAAAATCTGTCGTTCTGCCCCTGAACAAGGCAGGTAACCCACCGTTCCTAGGCCGTCATTGAAAATAAGAATGTGTTCTTAACTGACTTGCCTAGTTAAATAAAGTTTTTTTTTTTTAAATACCGATTACCGATTTGTTATGGAAACGTGAAATCGGCCCTAATTAATCGGCCATTCCGATTAATCGGTCGACCTCTAATCCAGAGGCGGCACCCCTAGTGGCCGGGGACTTTAATGCAGGGAAACTCAAATCCATTTTATCTAATTTCTATCAGCATGTTAAATGTGCAACCAGATGGGGAAAAAATTCTAGACCACCTTCACTCCACACACAGACGCGTACAAAGCTCTCCCTCTCCCTCCATTTGGCAAATCTGACCATCATTCAATCCTCCTGATTCCTGCTTATAAGCAAAAATGAAAGCAGGAAGCACCAGTGACTCGGTCAATAAACAGGTGGTCAGATGAAGCAAATGCTAAACTACAGGACCGTTTTCCTAGCACAGACTGGAATATGTTCCGGGATTCTTCCAATGGCATTGAGGAGTACACCACATCAGTCATTGGCTTCATCAATAAGTGCATTGATGACATCGTCCCCACAGTGACTGTACGTACATACCCCAACCAGAAGCCATGGATTACAGAGCTAAAGGGTAGAGCTGCCGCTTTCAAGGAGCGGGACTCTAACCCGGAAGCTTATAAGAAATCACGCTATGCCCTCCGACGAACCATCAAACAGTCAGTGTCAATACGGGATTAAGATCGAATCATACTACACCGGCTCCGACGCTCGTCGGATCTGGCATGGCTTGCAAACTATTACAGACTACAAAGTGAAGCACAGTCGAGAGCTGCCCAGTGACACTAGCTTACCAGACGAGCTAAATAACTTCTATGCTCGCTTCGGGGCAAGTAACACTGAAACATGCATAAGAGCATCAGCTGTTCCGGATGACTGTGTGATCACGCTCTCCGCAGCCGATGTGAGTAAGATCTTTAAACAGGACAACATTCACAAGGCCGCAGTGACAGACGGATTACCAGGACGTGTACTCCGAGCATGCGCTGACCAACTGGCAAGTGTCTTCACTGACATTTTCAACCTGTCTCTGTAATACCAACATGGTTCAAGCAGACTAGCATAGTCCCTGTGCCCAAAAGCACTAAGGTAACCTGCTTAAATGACTACCGATCCGTAGCACTCACGTCTGTAGCCATGAAATGCTTTGAAAGGCTGGTCATGGCTTACATTAACACCAGTGTCCCAGAAACCCTAGACCCACTAAACTAAGGACCCTGGGACTAAACACCTCCCTCTGCAACTGGATCCTTGACTTCTTGATGGGCAGCCCCCAGGTGGTAAGGGTTGGTAACAACACATCCGCCACACAGATCCTCAACACGGGGGCCCCTCGGATGCGTGCTCAGTCCCCTCCTGTACTCCCTGTTCACTCATGACTGCATGGCCAACTACGACTCCAACACCATCATTAACGTTTGCAGATGACAAAACAGTGGTAGGCCTGATCACCGACAATGATGAGACGGCCTATAGAGAGGTGGTCAGAGACCTGACCGTGTGGTGCAAGGACAACAACCTCTCCCTCAACGTGATCAAGACAAAGGAGTTGATTGTGGACTACAGGAAAAGGGGGACCGAGCACGCTCCATTCTCATCGACGGAGCTGTAGTGGAGCAGATTGAGAGCTTCAAGTTCCTTGGCGTCCACATCGCCAACCAACTAACATGGTCCGAGCGCACCAAGACAGTCATGAAGAGGGCACGACAAAACCTATTCCCCCTCAGGAGACTGAAAAAATTTGGCATGGGTCCTCAGATCCTCAAAAGGTTTTACAGCTGAACCATCGAGAGCATCCTGACAGTTTTCATCACTGCCTGGTATGGCAACTGCTCAGCCTCCGACCGCAACGCACTTCAGAGGGTAGTGCGTACAGCCCAGTTCATCACCGGGGCCAAGCTTCCTGCCATCCAGGGCCTCTATACTTGGCGGTGTCATAGGATGGCCCTAAAAATTGTCAAAGACTCCAGCCACCCAAGTAATAGACTGTTCTCTCTGCTACCGCACGGCAAACGGTACCGGAGCACCAAGTCTAGGTACAAAGAGGCTTCTAAACAGCTTCTACCCCCAAGCCATAAGACTCCTGAACATCTAATCAAATATCTACCCAGACTATTTGCATTGCCCCCTCCATTCTACGCTGCTGCTACACTCTTATTATCTATGCATAGTCACTTTAACCTGTCTGGGAACGTGGGACGCAAGCGTCCCACCCCTGGTACACCCTATCAACAGCAGGTGAAATATCAAGGGCGCCAAATTTGAAAACAATTAAATGTCATAATTCAAATTTCTCAAACATACAACTATCTTACACCATTTGAAAGATAAACATCTCCTTAATCTAACCACGTTGTCCGATTTCAAAAAGGCTTTACGGCGAAAGCATAAAGTTAGATTATGTTAGGACAGTACATTGAAAATAGCTGTGTGTAATGTTTTGTCAATGCAAAGACAGGCGTCACCAAAAGCAGAAAACCAGCTAAAATTATGCACTAACCTTTGACAATCTTCATCAGATGACACTCCTAGGACATTGTTAGACAATACATGCATTTTTTGTTCTATCAAGTTCATATTTATATCCAAAAACAGCGTTTTACTATGGCGTTGATGTTGAGGAAATATTTTCCCTCCAATACCGCCAGTCAATCAGCACAACAAATTAAATAATTACTATTCGAAAACATTGGTAAAATATTATATTGTCATTCAAAGAATTATAGATTAACATCTCTTGAACGCAACCGCATTGCCAGATTTAAAAATAACTTTACTGGGAAATCACACTTTGCAATAATCTGAGTACTGCGCCCAGAAAAATAGGCTTTGCGATACAGACTAAGCGCCATGTTGGAGAGATCTAAAATCAAAAATACTATGTAAATAATCCCTTACCTTTGATTATCTTCATCAGAAGGCACTTCCAGGAATCCCAGGTCCATAACAAATGTAGTTTTGTTCAAAAAAGCTCATAATTTATGTCCAAAAAGCTCCGTGTTGTTAGCGCGTCCTGTAGGCTACTCAAAAACATGAACGACGCCCGCCGGACTTGTCTTCATCAAAGAAGGAAAACAAATATTTACGTTCGTTCAAACATGTCAAACGTTGTATAGCATAAATCATTAGGGCCATTGCATTCTCTTTTAAAACGTATTGGAACGAGAGTACCCAAACATGCACTCGCGCTCCAGAGTCGTATCGGCCATCCGCTTATGACCATCGTTCCAAGTCTCTTGTTCGGTCAGTTTTCACAGTAGAAGACTCAAACCACTTTGTAAAGACTGGTGACATCTAGTGGAAGCCATAGGAAGTGCTCAATGATTAATAAGCCCCAGTGTGTTTCAATGGCATAGGCTTAAAAGTAATTCAACACATCAGGTATCCACTTCCTGTCAGAATTTGTCTCAGGGTTTTGACTGCCATATGAGTTCAGTTATACTTACAGACACCATTCAAACAGTTTTAGAAAATTCAGAGTGTTTTCTATCCAAATCTGTTAATAATATGCATATCCTAGCTTCTGAGTTGGTGTAGGAGGCAGTTAAAATTGGGCACATATTTTTTTCAAAAATTCTCAATACTGCCCCCTATCCCCAACAGGTTTTAATAACTACCTACATGTACATATTACCTCAATTACCTCGACACCGGTGCCCCCACACATTTACTCTGTACCGGTACCCCCTGTATATAGCCCCGCTATTGTTATTTACTGCTGCTACTCTTTAATTATTTGTTATTCTTTTCTCTTACTTTTTTTGTGGGGGGGGGGCTATTTTCTTAACTGCATTGTTGGTTAAGGGCTTGTAAGTAAGCATTTCACTGTAAGGTCTACACCTGTTGTATTCGGCGCATGTGGCAAATACAATTTGATTTGAAGGTGGAAGGGAAATGAAAGCTCCAGACACAATTCTGCAGGTTGTCTCTCTTAATGACTGCATGGAAGGCAAACGTTAATGCTGCCATCTGGACTCATACTCAAGTGTATTTGTCTTTCCTCAACACGCTTTGAGCAAACTCACATCAACAAAAAAATAGATTGTACATTATGTACATGTTAATATTTTCAAAAGACTCATTTCATTTTGTAAATGTTGTACACTAATAAGTGCAAAATATTTATTTTAATGTACTATTATACCCGAGGCATACTAATGAGGCAACAATGGCATTCCTGGCATGACCGGACAGGTAACAAAATGAATGACGGCTAACTTGGCACAACATGAAATACAAAAACGTCACATTTCACAACATACCTGCGTGGAATGGCTACAAATCCAAGGCAAACGTTAATGCTGCCGTCTGGACTCTCATACAAAAGATAATGCAGAATGCCAGAAAATCATCAGCAAAGAGACCCTCTAAGCTAACGGTAGCTGGGCTAGCCTTGCAAAGTTGCACTCAAATTATCCCCATTCACACTAATATACATTCCTTTTGTTGTGCATTTGTGAACATTTGCTAATATGTACATTCAAAATACAGAAATAAACACATACCTCTTATTTCTTGATGTGCATTCTAGCGTATTATTATGATTATGGATAAAGGGTTAGAAATAGCTGTCTCCATAATGACAATCTAAAGGGCCTACCTACAACTGGTAAAAAGTTGTCACAACGTGCACACGTGCTGCTCGCTCCTCTCGCTCACATGACTGTAGTGCTCTCTCAACAAACAAACATACAACCTCCTCAGGCCCTCCCCACCAATCACTCATTCAGCATCAGCCTGACTCATTGACTAACAGTCAGCAACAGGTCACAGTGAAATATATATATATATATATATATATATATATATATATATATATATATATATATTTTAAGAGAGAAATGCCGGAAGATGAAACAACCTCTCCAGTAATACCCGACCGAATAGGGCTATAACATGGCAAAGAACAGGTTTATCAGTGTAGTGCGCCGCATCATCCCATGGGATCCGTCAAGGCTGCACACAGATGAATATCACAGAAATATTCTAGTTCCTACACATCACCTTCTATATTCAAACAAAATGGGCCTTTTATAGGCAAGTGGGCAGCATCATGCTCATGTCAGTCCTCTAGAACGCAAATGTCGTCTTCCTAGTAAGACTGCAATAATTTTGGGAGTCGAGCAAGAGTCGACTACTTTCGACTCCAAAAATCCTGGAGTCGTGCACCACTAGTTTTCCAATGGGAGCAAAATAGTTATAGTGGGCAGGACAAGCAAGGAGGTGGGCAGAGCCAAGCACAAGCTAGTGAGATCCTATTGCCACGTTCTAGCATTTTATTTGCACATTTATGTTGGGGAACGGCCTACTCGGAAGTGCGTGTGCAATAAGTAAATTTGCTGTTGAACTTCTAAACAATGCAATTTTTTTAAACTCTGGCAAAGGGTGAAATCTACAAAAGTCTATTCTGTTAAAGATTTTAGTTTTGGAAACAAAACTGTATGGTGATCAAATGTTTAATCGATAAGAAAATTAACAGAATGATGGCCAAAATCCATCTCGCGCCATCTTCTCACACTGCTGGCCACTGGACTTCCTCTCATCACCATATTTGGTAGTGAGTGGAAATGGAAACTGGATGCTTCATATTTATACAGCCAGTGAAATATCTGGCTCATTATTCTATCCATTGCATTGGTGCCCCTTTAGCAAACCGGAACTGTGACAATTTGTTTAAATAGTAAACGGCCTGAATGGGAAATCTTAATTTATGCATAATTGTTTGGTGTGGCTAGGCATCAGTTAGCCCTAGATGTACTGTTAACCCCCCTAGTCGATTGATGCACCCTACAAACTAATAGACGGGTAGGTTGTTTAGCAACAAAACCAACACGTGCGCAACTATGAGGCAAAACAGACAGGGTTGGCTTAGATTGTTGACAACATGTAAACTGTATTTCGTCTCCAATGTTTGTTAAAAACATAAATACATTTGCACAATGAGCACCTGTTGTCTCACATGGTTACGATTGTTGGTTAGCTAGCTAGCAAATTTATGTGGTCTACAAATCCACTCAAGAAAAAATCGGCCCACGGCTGAATCTATTTGATGATCCCTGGCTTAGACTTTGAGGTTAGGAGCCTACCGTTACTCCTTAAGGTCCAAGGAACTTCAGAGTATCTTAAGAGGTAGACTGGCTCTGACAGCCCAAACAGCCAAATACTCTTATCTAAATCTGAATTTATTCTAAATTGCGATATGGTTCTAGAAACAAAGACCTTTACTTTCATATCGCATCAATATCATTTCACAAATGCAAAGTATACACTTTTAACCGACTTTATCACAGTTGCAGCCTCCAGTGTTTTTCAGTGACAACACGTTTCTGGCGGCCTTTCATTACACACAGGTGTTAGGAGCATGCTAGAGAGCTAATTAGCACAGGTGGTCCCTCTGTCTTCCGTAAACACACTGTAACATGGAGATGGCGGTGTGGAAACACTAACCATATAAAGGCGTGTATGTATCAATTTATCCTTTTTGTTTTTTGAAAATTATTTCTCGCTGATATGAAATACACTGCTCAAAAAAATAAAGGGAACACTTAAACAACACATCCTAGATCTGAATGAAATAAATAATCTTATTAAATACTTTTTTCTTTACATAGTTGAATGTGCTGACAACAAAATCACACAAAAATAATCAATGGAAATCCAATTTATCAACCCATGGAGGTCTGGATTTGGAGTCACACTCAAAATTAAAGTGGAAAACCACACTGCAGGCTGATCCAACTTTGAAGTAATGTCCTTAAAACAAGTCAAAATGAGGCTCAGTAGTGTGTGTGGCCTCCACGTGCCTGTATGACCTCCCTACAACGCCTGGGCATGCTCCTGATGAGGTGGCGGATGGTCTCCTGAGGGATCTCCTCCCAGACCTGGACTAAAGCATCCGCCAACTCCTGGACAGTCTGTGGTGAAACGTGGCGTTGGTGGATGGAGCGAGACATGATGTCCCAGATGTGCTCAATTGGATTCAGGTCTGGGGAACAGGCGGGCCAGTCCATAGCATCAATGCCTTCCTCTTGCAGGAACTGCTGACACACTCCAGCCACATGAGGTCTAGCATTGTCTTGCATTAGGAGGAACCCAGGGCCAACCGCACCAGCATATGGTCTCACAAGGGGTCTGAGGATCTCATCTCGGTACCTAATGGCAGTCAGGCTACCTCTGGCAAGCACATGGAGGGCTGTGCGGCCCCCCAAAGAAATGCCACCCCACACCATGACTGACCCACCGCCAAACCGGTCATGCTGGAGGATGTTGCAGGCAGCAGAACGTTCTCCACGGCGTCTCCAGACTCTGTCACGTCTGTCACGTGCTCAGTGTGAACCTGCTTTCATCTGTGAAGAGCACAGGGCGCCAGTGGCAAATTTGCCAATCTTGGTGTTCTCTGGCAAATGCCAAACGTCCTGCACGGTGTTGGGCTGTAAGCACAACCCCCACCTGTGGATGTCGGGCCCTCATACCACCCTCATGGAGTCTGTTTCTGACTGTTTGAGCAGACACATGCACATTTGTGGCCTGCTGGAGGTCATTTTGCAGGGCTCTGGCAGTGCTCCTCCTGCTCCTCCTTGCACAAAGGCGGAGGTAGCGGTCCTGCTGCTGGGTTGTTGCCCTCCTACGGCCTCCTCCATGTCTCCTGATGTACTGGCCTGTCTCCTGGTAGCGCCTCCATGCTCTGGACACTACACTGACAGACACAGCAAACCTTCTTGCCACAGCTCGCATTGATGTGCCATCCTGGATGAGCTGCACTACCTGAGCCACTTGTGTGGGTTGTAGACTCCGTCTCATGCTACCACTAGAGTGAAAGCACCGCCAGCTTTCAAAAGTGACCAAAACATCAGCCAGGAAGCATAGGAACTGAGAAGTGGTCTGTGGTCCCCACCTGCAGAACCACTCCTTTATTGGGGGTGTCTTGCTTATTGCCTATAATTTCCATCTGTTGTCTATTCCATTTGCACAACAGCATGTGAAATTTATTGTCAATCAGTGTTGCTTCCTAAGTGAACAGTTTGATTTCACAGAAGTGTGATTGACTTGGAGTTACATTGTGTTGTTTAAGTGTTCCCTTTATTTTTTTGAGCAGTGTATAAGGTCCTTATGCTTCCAAAACCATACCACAAGCGATGCGTGTTAATGTTCACACCGAGTTTCAGGGCTCTCAAAGTACTGAGTAAAGGGTTTGAATACTTATGTAAATGTGATATTTCAAACTGTTTTTTCTTTGTCATTATGGGGTATTGTGTGTAGATTGATGAGGGGGGAAAACGATTTATTCAATTTTAGAATAAGACTGTAATGTAACAAAATGTGGAAAAAGTGAAGTGGTCTGAATACTTAGCAAATTAACTGGATTTCTCGTTTTTGCCTACTTTATAAAAATGTCAACTTCTGGAGCTCATAGGGCTGGTCAAAAGTAATGCACTGAATAGGGTGCCATTTTGGACGCAACCTTTGTCCATCCAACTCTCCTGACTCCTCCCTCCCCCAGGTGTCCTGCTGCAATGTCAAGGCGGAGCAGGAACAGCCGGGCATGGCGTTACGTATGGAGTGGAATACGGCGAGACGCTGATTCCCGAGTGCTGGTACTGGCCTCAGAGAGTCAGGAGTGGGGCTACGAACGCTTACAGGTAAGGGTCGGTTTGTGACGGACGTAGACCAGGGGTGTGAAACTCATTGCATGGAGGGCAGATTGTCTTCTGGTTTTTGTTATTTCCTTTCAATTTGTGTCCAATTAAGACCTAGATAACCAAGTGAGGGGAGTTCCTAACTAATCAGGGACCTAAGGCTAGTTGATCAATCAAGTACAAGGGAGGAGCGAAAATCCGCAAATAATTGGCCTTCCATGGAATGAGTTTGACACCTCTGACGTAGATGGTTCCATTGTGCCAGAAATGCGGAGTCAAGCACAGCTGACATATTTGAGCACTGTTAGGTACCGTTTGTAAATTGTGTTTGTACCCTCTGCAGTACAGTGACTCAGACTCTGAGCCAGACTACCGGCTTGTGGTGCCACCGGTCCCCAGTGCAGTGCCCGTTACCGGAGAGTCATACTGCACCTGCGACTCCCAGGCTGAGCCCAGCTACAACCCACGTCTCCGGGGCTTCCACCGCGTCAAAGACTGCCACTGTGGAGAGGAAGACCAGGGTGAGGATGGGAGGGGCAGGGTGGAGAAACTAAGGTGGTGTTCAGAAAGGCACACCGTAGCAAAAGTTTTGAAGTGGAAAGTGAGTGTTTTTTATTGGTCAAGTTCAGGTAGTCCCTTCAGGTAATTCACACGGCGTCTGAGGGTTTTCATCTGTTTCATGCCCAGGCTGTATCAGGGAGTTCCCAAAGTTAAACTCTCACCATTATTTGCTTATTAAAATATCTAAGTGTCTGAGATGTTGCAGGTCAACTGTCATTGGATCCACTGACCTCTTGACATTGCAGACTTCGACTGGGTGTGGGACGACAGTAACCGCTCCACGGCCACGTTGATGACCTGCGACAACCGCAAAGTCAACTTCCACACGGAGTACAGCTGCGGCACAGCAGCCATCAGAGGTTCCAAGGAGCTGGCAGATGGCCAGCATTTCTGGGAGATCAAGATGACATCACCAGTGTACGGGACAGATATGGTGAGGCTCCACCCATCATTACTCAGGAGACAGGATTATAATGATCAGTGGAGGCTGGTGTCACTTTAAATAGGAGGACGGGCATATTTAATGGAATGAATGGAGCTGTTTTCATTCCATTCCAGCCATTACTATGAGCCTGTCCTCTAATTTCTCTATTCACCAGCCTCCACTGCTGGGGGTTGGGGCTTAGGCTTGTAAGACCTTAGGATGTTTAGTGGTTTCTCTTTCCTAAAGCTTATTTTGTGAACCTTTTGCATTTTGTATGATGGTGTGCATGTTGATTACTGTTCTATTTTGATATGTGATTAAGGTGAACATGTTGAATGAAGACTTTTGATGTTGTGTAGATGGTAGGCATCGGAACCTGTGACGTGAACCTGGATAAGTACAGACATACCTTCTGCAGCCTGTTGGGGAAAGATGATGACAGCTGGGGTCTCTCCTACACTGGTAAAACCATATAATCCGTCAGATAGTACTTATCACAAACATTCCTGGGTTCATATAGTATTAGTTTCTTTCACATATGTTCAGCGTTTGACTGAGTGGTGCCTGCTCTGCTGGACAGGGTTTTCACTTTTGGAGCTATCGTATTTGTACCAGGCAAGCTCAATCAAGCATAGCTCAAAATAACAAATACTATTTGAACCCATGCCCCTGATTACGAAACATACACAGTGAAATCATCACTCAGTGCTGCCTGTTTTTTTGTTTTCTTTAAAAAGAAAAGGAAAGCCGCAAGCTACCGATGCAGGGTAGTCAAACACTGCGGTCGTGTGTGTGTGTATTTATATATATACACACACACACACAAACACATATATATATATATATATATATATATATATGCATACATACATACATACATACATACAGTTGAAGTCAGAAGTTTACATACATCTTAGTCAAATACATTTAAACTCAGTTTTTCACAATTCCTGACATTTAATCCTAGTAAATATTCCCTGTTTTAGGTCAGTTAGGATCACCACTTTATTTTAAGAATGTCAAATGTCAGAATAATAGTAGAGAGATTTATTTCAGATTTTATTTCTTTCATCACATTCCCAATGGGTCAGAAGTTTACATTCACTCAATTCGTATTTTGTAGCGTTGCCTTTAAATTATTTAACTAGGGTCAAACGTTTCGGGTAGCCTTCCGCAAGCTTCCCACAATAACTTGGGTGAATTTTGGCCCATTCCTCCTGACAGAGCTGGTCTAACTGAGTCAGGTTTGTAGGCCTTGCTCGCACACGCTTTTTCAGTTCTGCCCACAAATTTTCTATAGGATTGACGTCAGGGCTTTGTGATGGCCACTCCAATACCTTGACTTTATTGTCCTTAAGCCATTTTGCCACAACTTTGGAAGTATGCTTGGGGTCATTGTCCATTTGGAAGACCCATTTGCGACCAAGCTTTAACTTCCTGACTGATGTCTTGAGATGTTGCTTCAATATATCCACATCATTTTCTTTCCTCATGATGCCATCTATTTTGTGAGTCTACCAGTCCCTCCTGCGGCAAAGCACCCCCACAACATGATGCTGCCTCCCCCATGCTTCACGGTTGGCATGGTGTTCTTCGGCTTGCAAGCGTCCCCCTTTTTCCTCCAAACATAACGATGGTCATTATGTCCGAAAAGTTATATTTTTGTTTCATCAGCCCAGAGGACATTTCTCCAAAAAGTGCGATCTTTGTCACATGTGCAGTTGCAAACCGTAGTCTGGCTTTTTCTATGACGGTTTTGGAGCAGTGGCTTCTTCCTTGCTTAGCGGCCTTTCAGGTTATGTCGATATAGGACTTGTTTTACTGTGGATATAGATACTTTTGTACCTGTTTCCTCCAGCATCTTCACAAGGTCCTTTGCTGTTGTTCTGGGATTGATTTGCACTTTTCGCACCAAAGTACGTTCATCTCTAGGAGACAGAACGAGTCTCCTTCCTGAGCGGTATGATGGCTGCGTGGTCCCATGGTGTTTATACTTGCGTACTATTGTTTGTACAGATGAACGTGGTACCTTCAGGCGTTTGGAAAATGCTCCTAAGGATGAACCAGACTTGTGGAGGTCTTCGCTGATTTCTTTTGATTTTCCCATGATGTCAAGCAAAGAGGCACTGAGTTTGAAGGTAGGCCTTGAAATGCATCCACAATTGACTCAAATTATGTCAATTAGCCTATCAGAAGCTTCTAAAGCCATTACATAATTTTCTGGAATTTTCCAAGCTGTTTAAAGGCACAGTCAACTTAGTGTATGTAAACTTCTGACCCACTGGAATTGTGATACAGTGAATTATAAATGAAATAATCTGTAAACAACTGTTGAAAAAATTACTTGTGTCATGCACAAAGTAGATGTCCTAACCGACTTGCCAAAAGTAGTTTGTTAACAAGAAATGTGTGGAGTGGTTGAAACACGAGTTTTAATGACTCCAACCTAAGTGTATGTAAACTATATACATATATGTGTATATTTTATATATATATATATATATATATATATATATGTATGTGTGTGTGTGTGTATATATATATATATATATATATATATATATATATATATATATATATATATATATATATATATATATATATATATATATATAGTGTGTGTGTGTGTGTAGTCTATATAATATAATATACACATATATGTGTGTGTGTGTGTGTGTATATATATGTATGTGTATACAAACCTTCATTACATTTGTATACGATCACGTGTCTTTCTCTATTCTGCTTGGGAATACTTGGGAACAGATTTAGTAAATAAAAATAATTTAGAGCTGATTTCTTGGTGTTTTTAGTCTGTCCAACAAAAAAATGTAAAAATACTTTAGGGTCCGCATAAAACCACCGTGGGCCGCCAGTTGGGGAACACTGGTCTACAGCTTATCATGAGGTATTCTAACTCAAGCGAGCAGAACCTCGAGACTTCTTTAATATTAGAGATTGTGCACCAGCTGTTAACAAAGACACACACCTACCCTTTGAGTTTACCCGACGCTGCCGTTCTGTCCAACCAATTCAAAAAAAACTGCTAGATGTGTATTATCCCTGGCCTTGTTCAGCCAGGACTGAGAAACATAGGATATTACAGTTCTTCAGGTCTCGTTGATGGGATAGTCTCCAACAGAGCTCGTCCACTTTGTTCTTCATTGATTGTACATTTGCCAATAGAACGGAGGGTAGAGGCATTTTATGTACTCGCCAACGTAGTTTTTTGTCAGGGAGTCGGCATGCCACCACCGCCTTTTCCCGGTTGAACAGTATGGCCTGCGCCTCCAACTCATTGAAGTAAAAATCTTCATCCAAATCTAGGTTTGTGATCGCCGTTCTAATGTCCAGAAGCTCTTTTCGGTCATAGGAAATGATGGCAGAAACATTATGTAGAAAGAATAGTAGAGTTTGTCAGGAGCCTGTAAAAAGGCTGCTGTCCATTGCAGTGCCGTTCTTATTCCGGGAGCTACTGACTTACTGAGACTGATCTCTGAACGTGCCAATGTTTTTGAATGATTCCTTTAATTTGTTCTGAGCATTTTGAGTAGCGCTTAGGGAGAATGCAATAATTATTATTTTTGCCAGACAGTCCTTGAAAGAGATCATGTCTCTTTGTTTTTTATTTTCTCGATGGCAGTATTGATCTGACCGTTTTTGTACCCCCTTCATAGAATTTTATGTTTATCTCAGTGTTTCATTTGAAGTCTGATTTGTCTTTTTTAAATTCTTTTGATTCTGCAAAATTGCCTGTAAGGGAAACAGTTTTTCAAGGGAAGCGGGTGACAGCTATCAGCCTTCAGCAAACTGTTATGATCAGTGGGTTTCTTGTAAAGGTGTGTGTATAGAACATTAACCTCACAAATAATCAAAAAATCAAGTAAACTGATTTGATGTGTGTAAGATTGCATAATGAATCTTTGGTGCTCTGAACAAGAGTTTTTAAGGGATACTTTGGAATTTTGGCAATTAAGACCTTTTATCTACTTCCCCAGCGTCATATTAACTTGTAGATATCATTTTTATGTCTCTTCGTCCAGTATGGTTTTGACTAGAAGGAATACAGCTTCTGCCAGATTTGACTTTTTGTAGCAGGTTAGGAGATTTGTGTTAAGGTTATGAAAAGGGTTAGCTAAAATGCAAAAACATCACTTTTGATGTCAATTTGACAAAAGCTGTTAAGCCATGACCATCCAGTATGAAGGTAGGTCGGTAAGCTGTTCCCATAGACTTCCAGTCATTGCTCTAACGCTAGTTGGCATTTGATGAGCTAACTGGAATGGAAAATTCCAGAATGGAACCAAGATATATCAATGTACCATTTCCAAATAATGTTGGGCAAAACTTTTTTGTTGTTGAGAGGGTTGAGAATGGACTGTAACCCAGATACAAATTAGCATAATTAGGAGCCATAGGGGATCCCATAATAGTACCCTTCATCTGGATAAAGACATTTTGAAACATGAAATAATTTGGTGTGTGAGCCTGTTTTGTTTTCCCCTTATAGTGCTAATATGGGCATCTTCTTCTAGGTCTGTTGCATCATAAAGGAGACAAGGTGAACTTCTCCTCACGTTTCGGCCAGGGCTCAATCATCGGAGTGCACCTGGACACATGGCACGGAACACTCACCTTCTTTAAGAACCGCAAGTGCATAGGTAATTACAGGGGTCACAGGTCAAGGGGACCAGGTGGGGTGAGTAGTGATCTACACATAGTAATTTAATTACGTTTTGCAGTAGCTTGGTGCTAGTTGAACTAAATTCAAATCTTGGTAGCGTTTTGAGAAGTTAATAACTTTTTTGCCCTGTAGTTGTAGCTAACTACTGGAACTACACACTACTTTTTGGGGCAAAAAGATAAGAAAATATGGGTGAAGTAGGAAATAATTTCCTTTCTTTTATGGCATAAGACATGCCTAATTCTCACTTGAAACAGTTTTTGTTAACATTTGACTGTTGCAATTTATAGTCTGACATTTCAGATTTAGATATAATTTATCACAAAGTAGTTTGAATGTGCTGAACTACTTTTTCAAATTAACTTTAGTTAAGTACACTAAACTCAGCAAAAAAAGAAACGTCCTCTCACTGTCAACTGCATTTATTTAGTAGCTTGATAAACTATATTTTCAGGGTAGCTTCCCCAACACTGCATGTTAGATGGGTGGTTAGGCAGCATGTAACTAGATGGGCATTAGGGGCCAGTTTCCCAGACACTGATTTATGCTTAGTCCTGGGCTACAATGCATACTCTATGGAACATTTCCATTCAAAGTGATTTCTAGTCCAGGACTAGGCTTGATCTGGGATAGGAAAACTGTCCCTATAAATCACTTCTAGACCTAATTAACATGGAACGTACCTAGGATTTCTCATATTCCCCCTCTGCATATACCCAGCTAGTTACCCCTATGCTGCGCCTAGCCTTTTGCTTGTGTGTGACGTTGGGTAAGTGACAGCAAATGGAAACATTTTCATTCTAAACTGGACAGTAAAGTGTGTATTCTATTCTGCAGGCGTGGCAGCTACGGCGCTACAGAACAAGCGTTTCTACCCCATGGTGTGTTCCACAGCAGCCAAGAGCAGCATGAAGATGATCCGCTCCTGCTTCACGCCCACTTCCCTGCAGTACCTGTGCTGTGCCCGCCTCCGCCAGCTCCTCCCTGAGTGCCCAGACACCCTGAGCATACTGCCGCTGCCCCCTGGCCTGCGCCACCTGCTGCACAATAAGCTGGGCTGGGTCCTCAGCCTCAATAACGGCCTCCTGGGGGCCCCAGAGGGGGAGGAAGGGAGGGTGGGGGGCTTGGGGTCTGACTCACCCCCTACGCCCCCCTTGGCCGGGGCCTTGTCCTCTGAAAGCGATGACTCTGAGGGGTGTTCGTCGGACCCTGAGGCGTGTCAGAGGAAGAGATGTCGTTGGACGTGACGGGAATCCGACGTGACCCCCAATATAAACACATGGGGTATGTCCTAAATGACACCCTATTCCCTATATAGAGCACTACTGGTCAAAGGCCCATAGGACTCTTGTCAATAGGGTGCCATTTGGATGCAGCCATGAACTGGACTGAATCCCTGCCCCCTCCCTGAGACACACTCAAGTTATAATCCCTTACACACATACACACGCACACACGTTACCGTTAATGGGTGAACCCAGGACCTGGGGACAGTGTTATGGAAACATTTTAATCAAGATCAAACAAAGACCTATGGCCAAACTTCAGTGTACATTAACAGTATATGCAACAACAATAATGACATGGAATCAATGAAAAGAGACCAAGTGCAGCATTATGTGAATTCTCACCATGCGTTCTCCTTGTACATGAAAAGCTGGTTGGATTGCTATAGGAGTGGCCCGTAAGGCCATATTTTAAGTTTCTGTTTTAGCTGACCGAAGAACGAAAGTTGAGTCCAGAGAGTTGTCAAAATGTCCTCTCCAAGACATGTATTTGTTACATTTATATGTTCTTGCTCTGCAGGTATTACACAGTTCAAGTAATCAGTTTGACAGTTATGAATACTCAGTGAAACAAAGTTATTTTGTTGTTAAAACACATTTGTTTCGGAGCAGGAACAAACTTTTATTCTTTATTTTATTTAGATCAGCTTGACAATGTATTCCCCTGAATTATTTTTGTCATATCGACACCAGACATTTTTATTTATTTTTTTAACAAATGTTTTAGGGGGGTTCTGATTCATTTTTCACTCAATACTGCTGTCGTATTAGATATTGGTTGGGGGAGTGATGACTGTTATACACACCCTCTATGTTGAACTGTGAGTTGTCATGCACCGTTCTTATACTGACCTCCCTGTTATGCTCTCCTTCTGCTTGATGGTAGACTCATGTCTGTTAGTCAGACAGACATTTGATTTAGTTGTCACCCCTGTGCATACAATGGTTGGGCTGCAGACAGTGTACTGAATAAAGAAGGCAAAGGGGGTAGAAAAGGGGTGTCCACATATTATAATAAATGTGTTATTATTTTTCAGTGTACAATGTTTATTTTATGCATCAAAGCACTTGTATATACTGTGCATTTAGAAACTATTCAGACCCCTTGACTTTTTCCACATTTTATTACATTAGCCTTATTCTAAAATGTATTAAATTGTTCTTTTTTCTCATCAATCTATACACAATACCCCATAATGACAAAGCAAAAACAGGTTTTTAGAAATGTAAACTTTTTTCAAATTAATACATTTGCTATCACATTTACATAAGTATTCAGACCCTGGAGAAGGTTTTCATCAAGGATCACTCTATACTTTGCTTTGTTTATCTTTCCCTCAATTCTGACTACTCTCCCAGTCCCTGCCGCTGAAAAACATCCCTCCAGAATGCTGCCACCACCGTACATAAAGGCCTAATTGGTGGAGTGCTGCAGAGATGGTTGTCCTTCTGGAAGGTTATCCCATCTCCACAGAGGAACTCTTGAGCTCTATCAGGGTTCTTGGGTCTTGGTGGTTCCAAACTTCTTCCATTTAAGAATGATGGAGGCCACTGTGTTCTTGGGGACCTTCAATGCTGCAGAAATGTTTTGGTACCCTTCCCCAGATCTGTGCCTTGACACAATCCTGTCTTGGAACTCGACAGACAATTCCTTCGACCTCATGGCTTGGTTTATGCTCTGATATGCACTGTCAACTGTGGGGCCTTTATATATACACAGGTGTGTGCCTTTCCAAATCATGTCCAATCTATTGAATTTAACACAGGTGGACTCCAATCAAGTTGTAGAAACATCTCAAAGATGTTCAATGGAAACACGATGCACCTGAGCTCAATTTCGAGTCTCCTAGCAAAGGGTCTGAATACTTATGTATATAAGGCATTTCTGTTTTTTATTTTGAATACATTTGCTAAAAGTTCTAAAACAACTCTTTGCGCTTTGTCATTATGCGGTATTGTGTTTTTTAAATACATTTTAGAATAAGGCTGTAATGTTACAAACTGTGGAAAAAGTGAAGGAGTCTAAATACTTTCCCAATGCACTGTATAAACGGGATATATAAATGGATCTTCTATGTAATGTTCATACTGTATGTATATGCCTTTATTCTTATCTTGATCTCTGTCTTTAATCTTTCCAATAATGTATATCTGAAGCATGGCCTTTGACTGAAACTAAGATGAATAGGTGAAATATGCACAGAACTATCGCTGTATTGGCAATTTTTTTAAAAATTATTATTATTCAAAAAAATATTGGTGCTTTTTGCCTTTCCCCCTGCTTCCAGCAAATGTTTAATCACTTACATTCAGTATTCTCTTCTCTGTTAGGTTGCAATAACAATATAAATCTTATGTTTGCACACCAATGTTCCTCCAGGAACTAAGGATTAACTAAGTAATGTTTGCGAATGTGTCACGCCCTGACCTTAAAGAGCTGTTTTATTTCTCTATTTGGTTAGGTCAGGGTGTGATGTGGGACGGGCATTCTGTTTATTTCTTTGTTTTTGGCCGAGTATAGTTCCTAATCAGAGGCAGCTGTCTATCGTTGTCTCTGATTGGGAATCATACTTAGGCAGCCCTTTTCCCACCTGTGATTGTGGGATCTTGTTTTTGTGTAGCTGCCTGTGAGCAGCCCCAGAACGTCACGTTTCGTTTTTCTCCTGTTTTGTTGTTTTGGTGAGTTTCATTTTCATTAAAAGATGTGGAATTCCATGCACGTTGCGCCTTGGTTTATTTATGATCGGGAGTTTGAAGATAGCGAGCGTGACCGAAGATCCCACCACAAAAAGACCAAGCAGTGTGCGCCTACGGGGAAGACGAGTTGGACATGGGAGGACATCCTGGACGGCACTGGATCCTGGCCGTGGGAGGAGATCCAGGCTGGAAGGGATTGCCTCCCATGGGAACAAGTGGAAGCAGCGAGGGAGGAACAGCGACGAGATCGGGAGTCACGGCAACGACGGAACCCCGAGAGGCAGCTCCCAAAAAAAAAATGGTGGTGGGGGGGGGGCACACGGAGATTGGCGGAGTCAGGGTTGAGACCTGAGCCAACTCCCCATGTGTGATCAATCAGGCACCGTGTTATGCGGTGATGCGCACTGTGTCTCCAGTGCGCATTCACAGCCCGGTGCGCTCATTGCCTGCGCCCCGCATTTGCCGGGCTAAAGTGAGCATTCAGCCAGGACGGATTGTGCCGGCTCAGCGCTCCTGGTCTCCGGTGCGTCTCCTCGGTCCAGGATATCCTGCGCCAGCTCTACGCACTGTGTCGCCAGTGCGCCTTCACAGCCCAGTTCGTCCTGTGCCAGCGCCCCGCACTTGCCGGGCTAAAGTGAGCATCCAGTCAGGACGGGTTGTGCCAGCCCTACGCTCCAGACCTCCAGTGCGCCTCCACGGCCCAGTATATCTTGTGCCAGCCCCACGCACCCAGTCTCCAGTGTGTCTCCCCAGTCCGGTGAGACCTGTTCCGGCTCCACGTACGAAGCCTCCAGTGATCATCCATGGGCCGGAGCCTCCGGCGATAATCCATGACCCGGAGCCTGCGGCGACGATCCCCGGCCCGGAGCCTGTGGCGACGGTCCCCCCCCCCCGGTCCGGAGCCTCTGGCGACGCCCCCCCCCCCCCCCCCCCGGTTCGGAGCCTCTGGCGACAACCTCCCCCCCCCTCCCCCCAGTCCGGAGCCTCTGGCGACGCCCGCCCCCTCCCCTGAATTTAACACAGGTGGACTCCAATCAAGTTGTAGAAACATCTCAAAGATGTTCAATGGAAACACGATGCACCTGAGCTCAATTTCGAGTCTCCTAGCAAAGGGTCTGAATACTTATGTATATAAGGCATTTCTGTTTTTTATTTTGAATACATTTGCTAAAAGTTCTAAAACAACTCTTTGCGCTTTGTCATTATGCGGTATTGTGTTTTTTAAATACATTTTAGAATAAGGCTGTAATGTTACAAACTGTGGAAAAAGTGAAGGAGTCTAAATACTTTCCCAATGCACTGTATAAACGGGATATATAAATGGATCTTCTATGTAATGTTCATACTGTATGTATATGCCTTTATTCTTATCTTGATCTCTGTCTTTAATCTTTCCAATAATGTATATCTAAAGCATGGCCTTTGACTGAAACTAAGATGAATAGGTGAAATATGCACAGAACTATCGCTGTATTGGCAATTTTTTTTACAATTATTATTATTCAAAAAAATATTGGTGCTTTTTGCATTTTCCCCCTGCTTCCAGCAAATGTTTAATCACTTACATTCAGTATTCTCTTCTCTGTTAGGTTGCAATAACAATATAAATCTTATGTTTGCACACCAGTGCGCATTCACAGCCCGGTGCGCTCATTGCCTGCGCCCCGCATTTGGCGGGCTAAAGTGAGCATTCAGTCCGGAGCCTCTGGCGACGCCCGCCCCCTCCCCCCCCGGTCCGGAGCCTGTGGCGACGGTCGGCGGTCCGGAGCTTCCGGCGGCGGTCCAGTTCCTCCGGCGACGATCCGGTTACACAAAAGCGGAGGGATCAGTGGACGGAGCGGGGGCCAAGCCCCGAACCGGAGCTGACCCTCCCCTATAGGTTCAGGTTTGTGGATTGGTGATTTTATATTTGCGAATAAATTTGGCAGGATATTGATCCCATACACTTCTTCTAAACCTGAAAAGGGAGAACTTCTAAATGTTACACAGCAAAAACAGACAAATATATCCAAATCAGACGTAAGTAACCACATTGTGGTCCAAACACAATACAGAAATCATGACAGATTTGAAGAATAAATACACCTGTGCTGTCTTCAACCAGGATCTCAGCGATCACTGTCTCACTGCCTGCGTCCGTAATGGGTCCGCGGTCAAACGACCACCCCTCATCACTCAAACGCTCCCTAAAATACTAAAGCAAGCAGGCCTTTCTAATCGACCTGGCCCGGGTATCCTGGAAGGATATTGACCTCATCCCTTCAGTAGAGGATGCCTGGTTATTCTTTAAAAGTGCTTTCCTCACCATCTTAAATAAGCATGCCCCATTCAAAAAAATTGAGAACTAAGAACAGATATAGCCCTTGGTTCACTCCAGACTTGACTGCCTTTGACCAGCACAAAAACATCCTGTGGCGTACTGCATTAGCACCGAATAGCCCTGCGATATGCAATTTTTCAGGGAAGTTAAGAACCAATATACACAGTCAGTTAGGAAAGCAAAGGCTAGCTTTTTCAAACAGAAATGTGCATCCTGTAGCACAAATTCCAAAAGGTTTTAAGACACTGCAAAGTCCATGGAGAATAAGAGCACCTCCTCCCAGCTTCCCACTGCACTGAGGCTAGGAAACACTGTCACCACCGATAAATCTACGATAATCGAGAATTTCAATAAGCATTTTTCTATGGCTGGCCTTGCTTTCCACTTGGCTACCCCTACCCCGGCCAACAGCCCTGCACCCCCCGCAGCAAAATTAGATGTAGTCTATCACAGTGCCATCCGTTTTGTCACCAAACCCCCATATACTACCCACCACCGCGACCTGTATGCTCTCGTTACCTGGCCCTCGCTTTATATTTGTCGCCAAACCCACTGGCTCCAGGTCATCTATAAGTCTTTGCTAGGTAAAGCTCCGCCTTATCTCAGCTCACTGGTCACCATAGCAACACCCACCCATCGCAGGCGCTCCAGCGGGTATATTTCACTGGTCATCCCCAAAGCCAACACTTCCTTTGGCCGCCTTTCCTTCCAGTTCTCTGCGGCCAATGACTGGAACGAATTGCAAAAATCACTGAAGCTGGAGACTTAAATCTCCTTCACTAACTTTAAGCATCAGCTGTTAGAGCAGCTTACCGATCACTGCACCTGTACACAGCCCATCTGTAAATAGCCCACCCAACTACCTCATCCCCCTATAGGTTCATTGAGGGCCTTAAGTAAAATGACTGCCATAAAGATTTGCACATAGGAGAGATATGGAAAACCTGCAACTCCATATTTGGAAGCACTTAGGTCACCTGACTTTTGGCAGGGATTTAACAACAAGAAAAAGACGAAGTTCTCACACATAGACAAGAAGTTCTCATGGTAGAAGGCGATTTATAGTCATAGAAAAAAAGTATTGCCATAGATTTTCAAGCAGATTTAAGTCAGAACTAACTTTGCTACTCAGGAACATTCACTCTCTTCTTGGTAAACAACTGCATTTGGCCTTGTGTTGTAGGTCATTGTTTTGCTGCAGGGTGAATTCCTCTCCCAATCTCTGGTGTAAAGCACACTGAAGCAGGTTTTCCTCTAGGATTTTGCATGTGCTTAGCTCCATCCTGTTTCTTTTTACCCTGAAAAACTCCCCAGTATTGTTGATCCATCCTCAGTTTTCTACCATCACAGACATTGAACTCTATAAATGTTTTAAAATCACCAATGGCCTCATGGTAACGTCCCTGAGCAATTTCATTCTTGTCCTGCAGCTCAGTTCAGAAGGGCGACTATCTTTTATGTGTCCGGGTGGTTTAATATATAATGCACAGCATAACTATTAACCTGCTCAAAAAGATATGTTTGATTTGTTATTTTTAACTATCAACCAATCACTGCCTTTCTTTGAGGCTTTCGAAAAGCTTCCTGGTCTTTTGTAGTCGAATCTGTGCTTGAAATTCAAAACTTGACTGAGGGATCCCTTTTTCCAAATTGTGTTACATTACAGCCTTATTCTAAAATGGATGAAATAAAATGTTTTCCTCATCAATCTACACATAATACCCCATAATGACAAAGTGAAAACAGGTTCTTAGAAATGTATGCACATTTATTAAAAATAAAAAAACATAACATAAGTATTCATACCCTTTGCTGTGAGACTTAAAATTAAGCTCAGGTGCATCCTGTTTGCATCCTTGAGATGTTTCTACAACTTGGACATTACCCTGTGGTAAATTCAATAAATTGGACATGATTTGGAAAGGCACGCACCTGTCTATATAAGGTCTCACCAAGATATATAAGAAATGTATTTGTAATATTAAATATAATTGCATTTATTCCTGTTATCAATCAAGGTGAGACTGAACATGGACAAGGCGCAGGAGAAACAGAAGGAGAGCTAACAGAGAAGAATCAAGAAGGGAACAAAGTGCTTCGACATACGGGCAAATTACTTGGTTTGAAAGAAGGATGAAAGGAAGGCGAGAGCTGGGAAACCTCGCTGCTCTTTCTTTCCTAGCTGGGGTCACCATCAGTTAAGGTGAATATTTAAAAAAAATCACAGATAAACACTATTTGCATTTGCACACAAAATAACCTTAAAGTAGTTTCAGTTTCCCTAACACTGATATTTTTCTCTTCATCTTCCTAGGGTTACCTCGGTGGAAGCCAACAATCTTCTCCAGTTGGAGCAGTTGGACGATCGACCACTGAAAGCCCTGATGCCCTACACTTCGGTGAAGCCCAATAGACAAAGTATGTTATGCTTTGGTTGACATTTGAGAATGCAAGAAATGGTAGTTATGCTGAGCTTATAAGAATGTACTTCTTCAATTTACCTCTCCAAATGACTTTAGGACAATCGACTGTCTGAGCCCCCCCATGAGGTATCCGACCCACCAGAGCCAGTGAGTTCAGATCAGTCTGATTCTCTGTGCTCTGAGATGGAGGGGGACCGTCTTGAGGTAGGCTATACCTTCCAAAACTGTTGCAAAGTACATATCTACCATTTATAACACTGCACTAATCCATCAAATTTTCTCACAGTAAAGTGTAACCTGTGTGTTTGCTTTTTTACGTCTCTGTCTCCTACCCTGTTCCCTTTTAACTCTACTCCTGTTCTCCAGGACATAGGGGTTCTGCCTAACACCCAGACGTGGCTCCACCTGATGTCCTCCATTTTTTTCATTACATCATCTACAGCTACTGTTGTTGTCATTATCTGCTAATTAAGGTTTCTTGCTCTATCATACTGGGTACATAATATGTGAGATACACAGATTAACTACATTTACATTTTACATTTAAGTCATTTAGCAGACGCTCTTATCCAGAGCGACTTACACCTTATGATATCCAGTGGAACAACCACTTTACAATAGTGCATCTAAATCTTTTAAGGGGGGGGTTAGAAGGATTACTTTATCCTATCCTAGGTATTCCTTAAAGAGGTGGGGTTTCAGGTGTCTCCGGAAGGTGGTGATTGACTCCGCTGTCCTGGCGTCGTGAGGGAGCTTGTTCCACCATTGGGGTGCCAGAGCAGCGAACAGTTTTGACTGGGCTGAGCGGGAACTGTGCTTCCTCAGAGGTAGGGGGGCCAGCAGGCCAGAGGTGGATGAACGCAGTGCCCTTGTTTGGGTGTAGGGCCTGATCAGAGCCTGAAGGTATGGAGGTGCCGTTCCCTTCACAGCTCCGTAGGCAATCACCATGGTCTTGTAGCGGATGCGAGCTTCCACAGGAAGCCAGTGGAGAGAGCGGAGGAGCGGGGTGACGTGAGAGAACTTGGGAAGGTTGAACACCAGACGGGCTGCGGCGTTCTGGATGAGTTGTAGGGGTTTAATGGCACAGGCAGGGAGCCCAGCTAAAAAAAAAAAAAAAAACACTAGCACTGCAAACACTCAGAACAAAGAGAGCAGTAGGGCTGGGCAATAAATCAATAATTATCGAGGTAATTACTATCCTCAATAATGATATAAAAACGTTTAGATTCATTTTCAATAATGTCGATATAGAATAATTAGGTACAGCAGTCTATTTCACCTCTGTGACGCAGCAGGAACGTGGAGAGGTATACGCCCACTAAAAACCACTTAGCACCTCGAGCGATGGAGTAGCTATTATTAACCACGAAAAATTAGTGATGTGGGCGAAAACAGTGGCAGTGATAACCATGGAAAAGGAGCAGCTTCCAACGAATAAATTATTGATAAAAAGGGTTCAACTGTTTCAGTTATTTGGAAGTGGTTTGACTTTTTGAAGTCCGACAAAGAGCCCTACGAGCAAACATCGAAAAGACACAAAGACATCACAAATGCTATTATGCATTGCATTGCTAAGGACATGCTACCAATTAGCACAGTCGAAAAGGAAGGTTTTAAGAGGCTTACCAATTTAATTGACCCCAGGTACGTGCTCCCTGACCGCAAACATTTCTCTCACACCGCACTGCCTTAACTCTACGCCGAGTGTAGGGAAACAGCTGAGGAACAGCTCAAGACAGATTTTATGTATTTTGCTACTACTACCGATCTGTGGTCTAGTTGCACGTCAGAGCCTTATATTAGCCTCACTGTCCACTATATTGACAGAGTGGAATCTTCAAAAGAAATGCCTTCAAACATCATACTTTCCCAACGACCACACAGGAGAAGCTATAGCAGAGCGGCTCATTCACGTTCTAGCCTCCTGGGGACTCAGTCAAGACAGACCGGTCTGCATTACAACGGATAGTGATGTGAACGTGGTGAAGGCCGCTCAAATCAACAAATGGACCCGACTGCAATGTTTTGGACATCGTCTGCGCTTGGCCATTGGTAAGAAACCTAGTCAATTGTATATATTGAAGTGATTGGTTAGATGAAACTAAATGTGTTTTTTTTTTTTCATCAACTGATTAAGTTAAATATTACATTTGTACATAACTAAAGGGATTATTGTGATTAACATTTTATTAAAATCTTTTGATTTCTCTTAGAGTGGGTAGAGACAAACGGGTGGATCGAGCAATTGGAGTGTGTAAGAAAGTGGTAGGTGCCTTTTCCTATTTGTGGAAAAATAAGAGAGACCTGGCAGTTGCTCAAAAAGAACACAACCTACCCCAGCACAGTTGGTGACAGAGTCGCCTACCAGGTGGGATCACGTCAAAAGATGGTGCAAAGAGTACTGGAGCAGGAGAAAGCAATTTCACAGGTCTTGTCCAGTGACAAGATCCAGCACTTAGCTCCCACCTATACAGATATAGTTGTTCTTGAGTCCATCAACCAGGCATTGACCCCACTCCTAGAATTCACAGATGCTCAGTCTGGTTAGTCTTATGTCAGTGTGTCTTACCTGAAGCCAGTACTACACCTGTTCAGTACAGAAGTCATGAAACCTGATGATGGTGAAATAGAGCTCACCCAAACCATCAAAACGATAGTCATGGACTATCTGAATGAGAAATATGATTACCTAGCCACAGATGACCTCCTGGACATAGCCTCGTTGGTCGACCCTCGGTTTAAAACACATTACATCTAAGAAGAGAAGGTGGGCCACATAAAAGCACGAGCTGTCTCAGATGGTCAATGAGGGCCATGAAAACCCAAGCCCAGCACAGGGAGACGTTGCTGCTGCTTCACCACAACTGCCAGCTAAAAAGAGAAAGTCACTGGGCAGTTTTTTCAAAAAGCCATGCTCCACCACCACAGGTCTTACTGAAATCCAGCTGGTAGAAAAGGAACTCAGCTGCTACTTTCAGTCTCCTGATGCAGACCGTGAAACCAATCCACTAGACTGGTGGAAGATCCACCCAAAAAACTTTCCCCAAGTCAGCCACCTGGCAAAGCGCTACCTGTGCATTCCTGCGACCAGCTCCCCCTCAGAGCATGTTTTTAGCACAGGTGGCAACATAGTGACCTGCCGTAGGGCAACTTTAAAGCCAGAGACTGTAGACAGACTTGTCTTTCTTACTTATAAAGTAAGACAACTACCCCTATATAAACTGTGATGTGCCATTAGGCTAACAGTTATAATGAATATTGACTTGCACTATTTTATAAAAAAAAATGTATATATTTATTGCTCATGACTTGTAAGGGTTTACAGCTTTTTTAAAAAAGGAGTTAAAATGTTATTTGTGAGTTCTACTTCTGACAAATAAGAAACATTAAAGTCTTTGGTTTGTTCAGGTATTCTTGAGTCTGAAGCAGATATGCAACTTTTAAACATTATTTGATTAATATCCTGATGATTATCATTATCGAATGAAAATATATATATATATACAGTTGAAGTCGGAAGTTTACATACACCTTAGCCAAATACATTTAAACTCAGTTGTTCACAATTCCTGACATTTAATCCTAGTAAAAATTCCCTGTCTTAGGTCAGTTAGGATAACCACTTTATTTTAAGAATGTGAAATGTCAGAATAATAGTAGAGAGAATGACTTATTTAGCCTCCAACACTCTACTCAACAAATTGGATGCAGTCTATCACAGTGCCATCCGTTTTGTCACCAAAGCCCCATACACAACCCACCACTGTGACCTGTACGCTCTCGTTGGTTGGCCCTCGCTTCATACTCGTCGCCAAACCCACTGGCTACAGGTTATCTCAGCCGCGGAAGCCCCACCTTATCTCAGCTCACTGGTCACCATAGCAGCACCCACCTGTAGCACGCGCTCCAGCAGGTATATCTCACTGGTCACCCCCAAAGCCAATTCCTCCTTTGGTCGTCTTTCCTTCCAGTTCTCTGCTGCCAATGACTGGAACGAACTGCAAAAATCTCTGAAGCTGGAGACTCATATCTCCCTCACTAGCTTTAAGCACCAGCTGTCAGAGCAGCTCACAGATCACTGCACCTGTACATAGCCCATCTGTAAACAGCCCATCTATCTACCTACCTCATCCCAATACTGTGTTTATTTATTTATCTTGCTCCTTTGCACCCCAGAATATCTACTTGCACATTCATCTTCTGCACATCTACCATTGCAGTGTTTAATAGCTGTATTGTAATTACTTCGCCACCATGGCCAATTTATTGCCTTAACTCCCTAATCTTACTTCATTTGCACTCAATGTATACAGTGGGGGGGATTTGATCCCCTGCTGATTTTGTACGTTTGCACACTGACAAAGAAAGGATCAGTCTATAATTTTAATGGTAGGTTTATTTGAACAGTGAGAGACAGAATAACAACAAAAAAATCCAGAAAAACACATGTCAAAAATGTTATAAATTGATTTGCATTTTAATGAGGGAAATAAGTATTTGACCCCTCTGCAAAACATGACTTAGTACTCGGTGGCAAAACCCGTGTTGGCAATCACAGAGGTCAGACGTTTCTTGTTGTTTCAAATGTTTTGTGTAGCCTTCCACAAGCTTCCCACAATAAGTTAGATTAATTTTGGCCAATTCCTCCTGACCGTGCTGGAGTAACTGAGTCTGTTTTTTTAGGGCTCCTTGCTAGCACATGCTTTTTCAGTTCTGCCCACACATTTTTTATAGGATTGAGGTCAGGGCTTTGTGATGGCCACTCCAATACCTGGACTTTGTTGTCCTTAAGCCATTTTGCCACAACTTTGAAGTATGTTTGGGGTCATTGTCCATTTGGAAGACCCATTTGTGACCAAGCTTTAACTTCCTGACTGATGTCTTGAGATGTTGCTTCAATATATCCACATCATTTGCTTTTCTCATGATGCCATCTATTTTGTGAAGTGCACCAGTTCCTCCTGTAGCAAAGCACCCCACAACATGATGCTGCCACCCCCATGCTTCATGTTTGGGATGGTGTTCTTCAGCTTGCAAACATCCCCCTTTTTCCTCCAAACTTAACGATGGTCATTATGGCAAAACAGTTATATTTTTGTTTCATCAGACCCAAGGACATTTCAAAAAAAAAATACGATCTTTGTCTCCATGTGCAGTTGCAAATCGTAGTCTGGCTTTTTTATGGTGGTTTTGGAGCAGTGACTCGTTTTACTGTGGCTATAGATTCTTTTGTTCCTGTTATCTCCAGCATATTCACAAAGTCCTTGGCTGTTCTTCTGGGATTGATTTGCACTTTTCGCACCAAAGTACGTTCATCTCTAAGAGACAGAACGCGTCTCCTTCCTGAGCGGTATGACGGCTGCGTGGTCCCGTGGTGTTTATACTTGCGTACTATTGTTTGTAAAGATGAACGTGGTACCTTCAGGCGTTTGGAAATTGCACCCAAGGATGAACCAGACTTGTGGAGGTCTACAATTTTTTTTCGGACATCTTGGCTGATTTCTTTTGATTTTCCCATGATGTCAAGAAAAGAGGCACTGAGTTGGAAGGTAGGCTTTGAAATACATCCATAGGTACACCTCCAATTGACTCAAATTATGTCAATTAGCCTATCAGAAGCTTCTAAAGCCATTACATAATTTTCTGGAATTTTCCAAGCTGTTTAAAGGCACAGTCAACTTAGTATGTAAACTTCTGACACAGTGGAATTGTCATACAGTGAATTATAAGTGAAATAATCTGTCTGTAACAATTGTTGGAAAAATTACTTGTGTCATGCACAAAGTAGATGTCCTAACAGACTTGCCAAAACTATACTTTGTTAACAAGGAAATGGTGGAGTGGTTGAAAAACAAGTTTTAATGACTCCAACCTAAGTGTATGTAAACTTCCGACTTCAACTGTACAGTTGTGGCCAAAAGTTTTGAGAATGGCACAAATATTAATTTTCACAAAGTCTGCTGCCTCAGTTTGTATGATGGCAATTTGCATATACTCCAGAATGTTAAGAAGAGTGATCAGATGAATTGCAATTAATTGCAAAGTCCCTCTTTGCATACAAATGAACTGGATCCCCCAAAAACATTTCCAGTGCATTTCAGCCCTGCCACAAAAGAACCAGCTGACATCATGTCAGTGATTCTCTCGTTAACACAGGTGTGAGTGTTGACGAGGCTGGAGATCACTCTGTCATAACAGACTGGAAGCTTCAAAAGGAGGGTGGTGCTTGGAATCATTGTTCTTCCTCTGTCATCCATAGTTACCTGCAAGGAAACACGTGCCGTCATCATTGCTTTGCACAAAAAGGGCTTCACAGGCAAGGATATTGCTGCCAGTAAGATTGCAACTAAATCAATCATTTATCGGATCATGAAGAACTTCAAGGAGAGCGGTTCAATTGTTGTGAAGAAGGCTTCAGGGCGCCCAAGAAAGTCCAGCAAGCGCCAGGACCGTCTCCTAAAGTTGATTCAGCTGCGGGATCGGGGCACCAGCAGTGCAGAGCTTGCTCAGGAATGGCAGCAGGCAGGTGTGAGTGCATCTGCACGCACAGTAGGGCGAAGACTTTTGGAGGATGGCCTGGTGTCAAGAAGGGCAGCAAGGAAGCCACTTCTCTCCAGGAAAAACATCAGGGACAGACTGATATTCTGCAAAATGTACAGGGATTGGACTGCTGAGGACTGGGGTAAAGTCATTTTCTCTGATGAATTCCCTTTCTGATTTTTTTGGAGCATCCGGAAAAAAGCTTGTCCGGAGAAGACAAAGTGAGCGCTACCATCAGTCCTGTGTCATGCCAACAGTAAAGCATCCTGAGACCATTCATGTCTGGGGTTGCTTCTCAGCCAAGGGAGTGGGCTCACTCACAATTTTGCCTAAGAACACAGCCATGAATAAAGAATGGTACCAACACATCCTCCGAGAGAAACTTCTCCCAACCATCCAGGAACAGTTTGGTGACGAACAATGCCTTTTCCAGCATGATGGAGCACCTTGCCATAAGGCAAAAGTGATAACTAATTAGCTCGGGGAACAAAACATCGATATTTTGGGTCCATGGCCAGGAAACTTCCCAGACCTTAATCCCATTGAGAACTTTGGTCAATCCTCAAGAGGCGGGTGGACAAACAAAGAACCCACAAATTCTGACAAACTCCAAGCTTTGATTGGGCTGCCATCAGTCAGGATGTGGCCCAGAAGTTAATTGACAGCATGCCAGGGCGGATTGCAGAGGTCTTGAAAAAGAAGGGTCAACACTGCAAATATTGACTCTTTGCATCAACTTCATGTAATTGTCAATAAAAGCCTTTGACACTTATGAAATGCTTGTAATTATACTTCAGTATTCCATAGTAACATCTGACAGAAATATCTGACACTGAAGTAGCAAACTTTGTGGAAATTAATATTTGTGTCATTCTCAAAACTTTTGGCCACGACTGTACATACACACACACACACACACACATATATATATATATATATATATATATATATATATATATATATATATCCATAAATACACTACCGTTCAAATGTTTGGGGTCACTTAGAAATGTCCTTGTTTTTGAAAGAAAAGCACATTTTTTTGTCCATTTAAATAACTTCAAGTTCATCAAAAATACAGTGTAGACATTGTTAATGTTGTAAATTACTATTTTAGCTAGAAACGGCAGATTTTTAAAAATGTTCTATCTACATAAGCGTACAGAGGCCCATTATCAGCAACCATCACTCCTGTGTTCCAATGGCACGTTGTGTTAGCTAATCCAAGTTTCTCATTTTAAAAGCCTAATTGATCATTAGAAAACCCTTATGCAATTATGTTAGCACAGCTGAAAACTGTTGTACTGATTAAAGAAGCAATAAAACTGGCCTTCTTTAGACTAGTTAAGTATCTGGAGCATCAGCATTTGTGGGTTCGATTACAGGCTCAAAATGGCCAGAAACAAAGAACTTTCTTCTGAAACTCGTCAGTCTGTTCTTGTTCTGAGAAATGAAGGCTATTCTATGCGAGGAATTGCCAAGAAACTGAAGATCTCGTACAATGCTGTGTACTACTCCTTTCACAGAACAGCACAAACAGGCTCTAACCAGATTAGAAAGAGGAGTGGGAGGCCCCGGTGCACAACTGAGCAAGAGGACAAGTACATTAGAGTGTCTAGTTTGAGAAACAGACGCCTCACAAGTCCTCAACTGGTAGCTTTGTTAAACAGTACCGCAAAAAACACCAGTCTCAATGTCAACAGTGAAGAGGCGACTCCAGGATGCTGGCCTTCTCAGACTGGCCAATAAAAAGAAAAGATTAAGATGGGCAAAAGAACACAGACACTGGGCAGAGGAAGATTGGAAAAAAGTGTTATGGACAGACAAATCTAAGTTTGAGGTGTTTGGATCACAAAGAAGAACATTCTTGAGACACAGAAAAAATTAAAAGATGCTTGAGGAGTGCTTGACGCCATCTGTCAAGCATGGTGGAAGCAACGTGATGGTCTGGGGGTGCTTTGGTGGTGGTAGAGTGGGAGATTTGTACATGGTAAAAGGGATCTTGAAGAAGGAAGGCTATCACTCCATTTTGCAATGCCATGCCATACCCTGTGGATGGTGTTTAATTGGAGCCAATTTCCTCCTACAACAGGACAATGACCTGAAGCACAGCTCCAAACTATGCAAGAACTATCTAGGGAAGAAGCCGTCAGCTGGTAGTCTGTCTATAAAGGAGTGGTCAGCACAGTCACCGGATCTCAATGCTATTGAGCTGTTGTGGGAGCAGCTTGACGGTATGGTACCTAAAACGTGCCCATCAAGCCAATCCAATTTGTGGGAGGTGCTTCAGGAAGTATGGGGTGGAATCTCTTCAGATTACCTCAACAAATTGACAACTAGAATACCAATGGTCTGCAAGGCTGTAATTGCTGCAAATGGAGGATTCTTTGACAAAAGCAAAGTTTGAAGGACACAATTATTATTTCCATAAAAAAAACATTATTTATAACGTCTTGACTATTATATTATTATTACTATTACTATAATTCCTATTCATTTTGCAACTCATTTCATGTATGTTTTCATGGAAAACAAAGACATTTCTAAGTGACCCCAAACTTTTGAACGGTAGTGTACATATATTTTTAGAATATATTTTCCTTAATTATTCCCCACAATTCCTACCACCCCTACCCCAATTGGAGTAAACTAATAAACAATAACACTTGGGCTTCTACTTCCATCTTATACATATTATATACATTTTACAGAATCAATTTTACAATAGTTATATTTTGCTTGTTATAACTTCAATCTTTGCAAACAACGCAGAGCAAAAACTAAGTCTGGAGTGTCCCCGGAGTGACCACACCCAAAACGTTTCAAAGCGGAACGGTTTCTATCCCGGAACTAAGAAATGTATCAATAATTCTAGGGAGGAATTTTGTCCGTCGTTTGACAATTTCGGAGGAAGCAGTGTGTTGTGGAGGTCAAGTCAAGTCTCAGGTAGCTATCTAGTTATGCAAAATAAAACATCCCTTGGAAATGTAAGCAACTCTTTTTTTAATTTTTTTATTATGATAACAAGAATACTTTGTGTTGAATAGTGGAGTACTTAGATAGCCCGCTACCGTTAGCGTGTCATGCGCTCTTGCTAACATCTGTAATGTTAGCTAGCTTGCGATAGACAGATTGCCAGTGCCAGCACGTGAAATAGTAGCTAACCTAAGCGGACCGCATTTAGCTATTTAACGGTAATCATTATTCAATTTAACAGTATTGATTGTGATTCTTAATAAAGATGTTTGGCTTTAATGGGATTACCTACAGTATGATGACTAGGTACTTAATGACTAGAATGTTGCTATCTTACATAACAGTCAGACTCTTGAGGAGTACACTGAATGCAGGCCCAGGAAAAACTAGGGTTCCATGGTCTGGTGAATTTGGGTCTGTATCTACCTAGCTATCTGCTGAAACAGAATCATTAGTCCCAAATACACCAGACCAGAAACTCTGTTTTTACCTGGGTTTACATTCAGTGTATTTGGGTCATTCTAGTTTATCAAATCGGCGAGTGTCTCCCGGTTATCAGATCTGTGAATGTCTTCATTAGTACCCCTGTTGTAAAATGGTCAGAACTGTCTTTATTTACTCCTTTGTGAGCCTAACCCCTAATGTAACCACCCCCTCCTCCAGGTTCTGAAGGAGACCCAGTGACAACATTATTGACCAATCATGGTGAAGAAGAAGCGCATCCGCCTGATCGCTGAGATGGCCCGGAAGGTCCGTGTGTACCGGGAGCTTAAGAATCGGCCACGGGAGTCTGAGAAGTATGCACTGGACTACGACACCATGACGCGACCGCACACCAGGAAGACCCTGCCCGTGCTTGCCTGGCAGGTATGTGTGTGGGGCACCAGGTAGCCTAGAGGTTAGAAAGCAGGACCAGCAGCCAGAAGGTTGATGGTTCAAGCCCCAGGCCAGGTGTAAAAAGTGGGAACTTAACTAGCAACCAGAAATTATAGTTATTTCAATCAAATGAAAGCATACATGTTTGTTTTTATTAACAATGAATAATGAGTAGAAAGTTGTGGGTCTCTGATGCCAGATCCCATCGACTACTGTTGTTCCCTTGAGAAGGTTGCAAAATGCTGGTAAATTTCCCAAAAGTTTTCCTGAAATCCTGGTTGGTATGATTCCTGGATTTCCTGCTTATTTCTGCAAGATTCTGGGAACCTTCCGACTGTGTTTTCAGGAAAACCTGGGAATTTCAGAAACCTGTGAACACTAGCCCTCGAACAACGGGGGAAAAACCTAAAACTGCTTTATTTCTATTCAGGACGTGAGGAGAGAGAGCCGTCTCTTCTCTCTGCTGTCTGGCCTCAGGATGTTCGGGGTGGGCCACCTGTTCACACGCAAGTCCTGGCTGACAGAGCACCCTGAAGCACCTAGCTACTGGCAGGTCACCAAGGTCAAGGTGGACTATACTGCAGAAGTGAGTGGGGTGGGGGGTGGAAAGGAGTTGCAGGGGTAGAGGGTGAAGGGGAGTGGAGGCTTATAACACTGTTATTACACTATTACACTGACTATAAAGTCTCATACTTTTGTGTATATATAGTGTATGTATGTGGACACCACTTCAAATGTATGGATTCGGCCATTTCAGCCTCACCCGTTGCTGACAGGTGTATAAAATCGAGCACACCGCCATGCAATCTCCATAGACAAACAATGGCAGTAGAATGGCCTTACTGAAAGAGCTCAGTGACTTTCAACGTGGCACCGACATAGGATGCCACCTTTCCAACAAGTCAGTTTGTCAAATTTCTGCCCTGCTAGAGTTGCCCCGGTCAACTGTAAGTGCTGTTATCAGTTGGTAGAGCATGGCGTTTGCAGCGCCAGCATGGTGTGTGCAATGCCAGGGTTGTGGGTACGATTCCCACGGGGGGGCAGTACAAAAACAAAATGCATGAAATGTATGTATTCACTACTGTAAGTCGCTCTGGATAAGAGCGTCTGCTAAATGACTAAAATGTAAATGTAAAAAATGTGAAGTGAAAACGTCTAGGAGCAACAACGGCTCAGCCGCAAAGTGATAGGCCACACATACTCACAGAACAGGACTGCTGAAGTGCGTAACAATCGTCTGTCCTCGGCTGCAACACTCACTACCGAGTTCCAAACTGCCTTTGGAAGAAATGTCAGCACAGGAACTGTTCGTCGGGAGCTTCATGAAATGGGATTCCAGGGCCGAGCAGCCGCACACAAGCCTAAGATCACCATGTGCAATGCCAAGCGTCGGCTGGAGTGGTGTGAAGCTCGCCGCCATTGAACTTTGGAGCAGTGGAAAGGCATTCTATGGAGTGATGAATCACGCTTCACTGTTTGGCAGTCCGACAGACGAATCGTGGTTCGGCAGATGCTACCTGCCCCAATGCATAGAGGAAGAATAATGGTCTGGGGCTGTTTTTCATGGTTTGGTCTAGGCCCCTTAGTTCCAGTGAAGGGAAATCTTAACGCTACAGCATTCAATGACATTCTAAGCGATTTTCTTCTTCCAACTTTGTGGCAAGTGTTTGGGGAATGTCCTTTCCTGTTTCAGCATTGCAGTGCCCCCGTGCACAAAGCGAGGTCCATATAGAAATGGTTTGTTGAGATCGGTGTGGAAAAACTTGACTGGCCTGCACAGAGCCATGAACTCAACCCCATCGAACTCCTTTGAGATGAATGGGAACACCGACTATGAGCCAGGCCTAATTGCCCAACATCAATGCTCGACCTCAATGGAAGCAAGGTCTAACATCTAGTGGAAAGCCTTCCCAGAAGAGTGGAGGCTGTTATAGCAGGAAAGGGGTGACTAACTCCATATTAATTAATAACCATGATTTTGAAATGAGATGTTCGACGAGCAGGTGTCCACATACTTTTGGTAATGTAGTGTACATGTTTATAACTCTGCTGCCTTCTCTGTAGAACATGGACCATGGCAGAGCATGGGGAGTCCTGACCTATAAAGGTGAGATTTTTCGATTCACACATCCTATATCATGCTCTCTTCCTGAAGAAAGAATAGGTTTGGCTTTCCTCGGTAGTACTCTGTAGTACCGACATGTGATTCATGATAGTGGTCGTGAACAGATAAGAGATGACAACCTTTTTATTTGTTTTCACAGAATGACATTTCAGCAGCTTTTCATATGCCTCTCTGTCATTGCATAATCTCTCACAGATGAAATAATGCCGAGGTTTAAGTTTCTTCAGCATTAACTTCGTCCCCAGGCTCGAATTGCTGGCACGTAGAGCCCGGTAACAGTTTAAGTGCTTATTGACGATAGTATCTTCTGACCGGGGGAGTTTTTTTAAGAGTTAATATATTTTAAAAAGTTACATTATTACACCTTTATAGAGTTAGGGTTCCATGTTACAGCGCTTGTTTATGGAAAACACTGACGGAAGAATTAGCTGATTTAGTTATCTGTGTGTCCGAACACCTGTGTGTAAACAGAAGATGGAAGCCACAAACGTGTTGTAACTGAAAAATACTATCGGCTCCTGTAGACCAACTACTGGGCTAGACAACAGTGTGCATTAATGTGGGACTTGAAAGGGGTGTAGTTAAAATTGAGGCGGGAGAGAGAGAGCCTGCTACAGCTGTAGCCTTAGCCTATTACACTGAACAAAAATATAAAGGCAACATGTAAGGTGTTGGTCTCATTAGCTGAAATAAAAGATCACACAAATTTTCCATACACACAAAACGCTTATTTCTCAAATGTTGTGCACAAATTTGTTTACATAGCTGTTAGTGAGCAATTCTACTTTTCCAAGATGATCCATTGACCTGGCAGGTGTGGCATATCAAGAAGCTTATTAAACAGCATGACTTTACACAGGTGCACCTTGTGCTGGGGACAAATGCCACTCTAAAATGTCCAGTTTTGTGTCACAACGCCACAGATGTCTTAGGTTGATAGAGCGTGCAATTCGCATGCTGACTGCAGGAATGTCCACCAGATCTGTTGCCAAAGAATTTAATGTTAATTTCTCTCCCATAAGCCACCTCAAATATATATTTAGAGAACTTGGCAGTACTTCCAACCGGCCTCACAACTGCAGACCACATTTAACCACACTGCCCAGGACCTCCACATCTGGCTTCACTTGCAGGATCGTCGGAGACCAGCCGCCCGGACAGCTGATGAAACAGTGGGTTTGCACAACCGAATAATTTCTGCACGAACTGTCAGAAACCGTCTCAGGGAACCTGATCTGCGTGCTCGTCATCCTCACCAGGGTCTTGACCTGACTGCAGTTCGACGTCGTAACCGACTTCAGTGGGCAAATGCTCACCTTCGATGGCCACTAACACACTGGAGAAGTGTGCTCTTCACGGATTAATCTCGGTTTCAACTGTACCAGGCAGATGTTAACGTGAACAGTGTGCCCCATGGTGGCGGTGGGGTTATGTATGGGCAGATGCCAACGTTGTGAACAGAGTGCCCCAGGAATTGTCCGTAGAGCTCCGAGACAGGATTGTGTTTTGGCACAGATCTGGGGAACAGTACCAAAAAATGTCTGCAGCATTGAAGGTCGCCAAGAACACAGTGGCCTCCATCATTCTTAAACGAAAGAAGTTTGGTTGGAACCACCAAGACTTTTCTTAGAGCTGGTCGTCCGGCCAAACTGAGCAATCGTGGGAAAAGGGGCTAGGTCAGGGAGCTGACCAAGAACTCGATGGTCCCTCTGACAGAGCTCTAGAGTTCCTCTGTGGAGATGGGAGAACCTTCCAGAAGGACAACCATCTCTGCAGCACTCCACCAACCAGCCCAGACAGAAGCCACTCCTCAGCAAAAGGCACATGACAGCCTACTTGGAGTTTGTCAAAAGGCACCTAAATGACTCAGATCATGAGAAACAAGATTCTCTGGTTTGATGAAACCAAGATTGAACTCTTTGGTCTGAATGCCAATCGTCACGTCTGGGGGAAACCTGGCACAATCCCTACGGTAAAGCATGGTGGTGGCAGCATCACGCTGTGGGGATGTTTTTCAGAGGCAGGGACTGGGAGACTAGTCAGGGTTGAGACAGAGATGAACGGAGCAATGTACAAAGAGATCCTTGATGAAAACCTGGTCTAGAGCACTCAGGACCTCAGACTGGGGTGAAGGTTCACCTTCCAATAGGCAACGACCCTAAGCACACAGCCAAGACAACGCAAGAGTGGCTTGGGCGCAAGTCTCTGAAGGTCCTTGGGTGGCCCAGCCAGAGCCCGGACTTGAACCCGATCTAACATCTCTGGAGAGACCTGAAAATAGCTGTGCAGCTACGCTCCCCATCCAACCTGACAGAGCTTGAGAGGATCTCCAGAGGAGAATGGGATAAACTCCAAGTACAGCTGTGCCAAGCTTGTAGTGTCATACCCAAGAAGACTCAATGCTGTAATAGCTGCCAAAGGTGCTTATACAAAGTACTGAGTATGATATATGATATTTCTGTGTGTAATTTTTTATAAATTAGCAAAAAATTTAAAAACCTGTTTTTGCTTTATCATTATGGGGTATTGTGTGTAGATATTTTAGAATAAGGTTGTAACGTAACAAAATGTGGAAAAAGTCAAGGGGTCTGAATACTTTCCGAAGGCACTTCTGAAAGTACATGCAATTTTCACGTATTCTGCTGCAAAACTGTCATAAACAAATCGCAAGTATCAGACACCGCAAGTTCCCAGCTGCTATATCTAGCCAATGCCACATTGACATTATCACACCCCTGGTCAGCCACTATTGGCATAAAAAGCCAAACCTAACATATCTGCCAATTAATTGCACAAGATGTGCAAGTTTGTCCATCACTCCGTGTGCAGCTAGTTGATGTGTTTACCGTCTTGTGGGTTGATAGAAATACTTTCCCAAAAACCTTCTCATTAAATTTTAACTGCAAAGTAGGCTTACCTGGCAGAAGTATATCATGAGTAAGTATATCATTTGTATCTATTAATTGTTATTTGCAAACTTGACATGAAATGAGCTGCAGCAGTACAGAACCATGACTAGACCGGAGATTAGATGGCACATTCCTTAATCGCACATGTTTACACGCACGTTTTTTTTGTTTGTTTTCTTCCAGACCTAAAAAAAAGTGTCTTCAGATTTAAGCATTGACATGAATTGGAACATCAACTTAGTTATTTGTCTACAAACAATTGTAATTTTGGGAGTAAAAAACAAACAATATAAAATCTGGGAAAATAAAACGGAACATAATTTGGGAAAATATTAAACAGAATTTTGGGGGGGGAAAGATTTTATAGGGCCCCCCTTAGAGTTGTTTATTAACAATTTTTTACCAGCTATATTGACAGAGAACAGTACACTAAGGACCCGGGGAAGAGTTGCAGGGGAGAGGACAAGAGAAGAATGTGCCTATTTGAAAGCTTGAAAAAAATGTGTAGCTCTCGACATGTTTAATTTTCTCATGCTAGAAAAGGTTGGAGACCCCTGTGCTAGATGGTGATGGACTGAGAGAACAGTCAATTAAAACCAGTGGCTGTTTTCGCAGCTCCTGCCATAGACTCCCAGTCAAGTCCCGTTCTGAGGCGCTGTGAAACCAGACGTCTCGACAGAGAGAGCTGGCTGATGGGCCAGACTACCTCCGCATTACTGTCATTTGACATATTTATCACAGCAGTGGTTGTGAAAAGAGATTAAGAAAAGATGACCAAGTCACCATTGTGTGTATTATTTTTTTTCCACAGGCAAGCAGGAGAGTGAAGCGAAGGAGATAGACAAGGTGATGTACCATGACTGGCGTCTGGTGCCCAAACATGAGGAGGAGCAGTTCAAACTCTACAACCCTGTTCCCGAGCCCCCCATACGCTATGTGTCATACCCGCCCCTGCTCCGTGCCATGCTCCTCGCCCAGCGGCAGAAAGATGAGCTAGGGTCGGCGGCTGAGGAGCCAACCTTACCCCTAAAGAGGGATGTCCTACTCAGCAAAGAGTACTTCAGAAGTCAGGAGAAAAAGAGGGAGAGGCAGGAGGGGACAGCAGTGTGAGAGAGGGGTCAAGAGGAAAGGGGATGAAAGGTTACCTACAAGGGACTGTGATGTCAACTTAGATAGATCATAGGCTGCGTTCTGTTTCTCAAAGTATTGAATTGGTGTAAGCATGACGTTTTGACCATATCCTTTGCACCAATCCATTCCTTTTAAATCCATGAGAAGGTGTAGGAGTGCACATCTCAGGAAAAGGGTAGAGAATTGGACCACAGCTATAGCCATTTTCCTTTACATTCATATGAGCCTTCTATAACAATTCCTCTGAATAGAAAGAATTTGGATCATCAGATGGACTTGAGTGACAGCTTGCTGTAAGGTTTCCACAACTGGCACTTGTCTCTTATGCATATTGTGATGTGATGCTTGTGTGTTTGTATTGTAAATAATAAAATATAATACTACATTATGAAAAGAATGGGCACTCTTACTTTTTCTTAAAACGGATTCATTCTAACTGGATGACTGGGTTAAGATCGATAATAAATAAAAACTATTGTCCCACCCATGTAAAAGCAATTATTATTCCATATCCATCTCGACAACTCTGATATAATGTCTTTGTCAAAGTTGCCAGGATGTCACTTGTCCTACTCAAAATCAGTACACTCGTAAAAATTTAAACATTGCGAAACTTCTATTCAATCAAATAAACCTTTTGCTTGATACGGGCTAAACGAAATACATGTTTTTAAACTCGTAAGAATGTTTCAGATTAACTACATGGTCACTCATTAGATGGTTCTCCAATTGAACGTGTTCCCGCATATAAATACTTAGGCGTATGAGTTTGACGTTTAAAAACAGATTGTGCTTTTCTCTAAGCAGTTGGAAGCAGATTATTCAGTCAACCTTTTTATCTGTTCTTGATTATGGTGATATTATTTATCAAAGTGCAGCTTCTACTACTCTTAAACCTTTGGATGCCATCATTTAGTGCCCGTCGTTTTGTTACAGTGACAGTTTTGATACTCATCACTACATCCTGTATCAAAAGGTTGGCTGGACTTTGCTGAAGACCTTTATAGAGCTCTATATTAGTCCCTTTTTTTGTTTACAAGGCCCTACTTCATACTTCTGTCATATCTAACTTTTCTGTTGAAGCATAGACACCTGAGTTGCCTAATCCATTCACAGGATTGGTTAACTCTTGAGGTTCCAAGGATCTCCACCGAGCTAGGTAAATCTGCTTTTAGTTTTAATGCACTGTATCGCTAGAACAGAATTCTAAATACATTTCACCCTTGATGTTCTGTTGCCATTCGGGCAATTTAAAGTATTGATTGGGGACGTATTTGTGGAGGCATGTCACTTTGTTTTACAATTTTTGAATAGTTTTTATATTTTTTGTTTTGCATCTTTTATTTTATTGCAGAAAAACCAGTATACAAACAGACAATGATAACATATGCTAGGGGTACAAAAAATTACAGATTATACAAAGACCTTAAAAGAAACACACACATTGATTGTTTTAAAAGTTTTCTTATTAGAATAATGTAGAGGAGTCTTAATGTACTGCTCGAATTCCTTATAGAAAACACGTAAGAGTGTTTTTCTATTCGTGAATTTACATTTATGAATATTACATTTTGCCATTAGCACAATTAGATTTTAGGTAAAATTGTTTTTCTTTATCCATATTATGGTTAAGGAAACTGAGCAGCACATTCTCCAATAAAAAACAGGAGTCATCAAGAATATTAACAATTAAAGCTATGAATATCTTTCCATAATTTTTTTACATGTAGACAATGCCAAAATAAATGCAGAACTGTTTCTGGATGCTCAACACAAAGGAGAGTTAATGTCTTTTTTGAGTTTCTTCAGGTAATGATTTGCAGGGTAATACTTATGGATCATTCTGAAAGAGACCTCTTTGATCTTATTAACAAGTAGGTATTTGTGTGGTAATTGTTTTTATATATTAACGACCACGATAATACTTGTCTATGAAAAGCAGATCATTTTGTAGGAATCTTATCAATGTTATAGTTACAAAGTAACAAAATTGAAGCCACCAAAATGGGAGAAGATATGAGGGATACAATTCCAAATTGAAGTTGGATTCTTTAAAAAATGCTTAGCCAAATTTATCTTAAGTATTATTCAAAGAAGGAAAATCAAAAAATTGAGACCACCATAATCATGTGTTCATAACGACAGATTTCCTAATATAATGTGTACCATTTTTTTCCAGATGAAGTTGAAAAGCATCTGGTCAACCGCTTTACCTATTTTGTTGTCAAGATTTAGAGACTGGGCTGCATAAGTAAGTCTGGAGATACCTTCAGCTTTAGAAAGCAATTCTCAACCTTTCAAGGATAAATCCCTCTGCAACCAATGGTTCAACTTCTGTTTGGTTTTTTCAATAATAGGTATGAAATTTAATGAGCATCTTTCCTGTTGATTCTTAGACATGGTAATCCCAAGGTATGTTACTTTTTCCTTGACTGGAATATTGCACATAGAGGATATCACACGGTCTTTAACAGCAAACAATTCACACTTAAGGTTTAGGCAAAGACCAGATGCTTTGGAAAAAATATTTATCACATCGACTGCTCTAGGAATCTGGTCAGCATCTTTCAAAAAGAGGATGGCGTCATCTGCAAGCTGACTTATGATAATATCTCTGTCAGCAATAGAGATCCCTTTTATATCGCTGGATTTAACAAAACTTGTAATATGTTGGTTGCAAGCAGGAATATGTAAGGCAAAATTGGGCAACCTTGCCTAATTCCTCTTTTCAAATCTAGGAGAAGCGCCATGCTTTAATTTAATAGAACTGTTCCCATTCATATAAAGAGCTTTAATAGTACTACAAAATAATTCCCCAAAACCAAATTTCTCAAGGGAGAGAAATAGAAACTTTTATGCTTCACTGTATCGAAGGCTTTACAAAAGTCTAAGAAGACAAAACTATCTTGGAAGATTAGATCAGAATAGTCAATAAGGTCTAACGCCAGCCGGACCAGTCGGATATTATTAGATATGTCTATTCCTCATGAAGCCAGATTGGGTCTCTTCTATAATTGAATCCAATACAGGCTAATATTTTGTAGTCGTTATTGAGCAGACAGATTGGACACCAATTATCGAGGAGAAGCAAGTCTTTCTTGGGCTTAAGTATTAATGTAATCAGACCTTGAGTCAAACTGGGAGGGAGAGCATTATTTGCAATGCTTTCAGAAAACACCTCAAACATAAATGGGGTTAACTGTTGAGAAAAGTTTTGTAAAACTCAGCAGATATACCATCAGTCCCAGGAGACTTATTATTTTTTAAGGTGTTCAATACAATAAATGATCTCTTCAACTATAATAGGGTCATCACAGCATCCCCAATTGATTTCACATCCCCCAGAGTCAAAAAAAGAGTTGAGGAAACCTCACAATACTTGCAAATTGTACAGGAATTTATATAGTTCTAACTAAAGTTAGAGATTAATGTGGGATCATCTGTGATGAGACCATTAATATTTAATTGTTGAATTGTATTATTTTTAGAGTGGTATTTTTCCTAACTTGGAAAAATACGATGAATTTTGTTCACCCTCTAGCCACTTCTTCCTATATCTGACAACGGCTCCCTCTGCTCTCAGTTTATACATATCATACAACTTGTGTTGTAGCTCAAACAACAGATTTGTCCTCCTCTGAGACTTTCAACAGGCTTTTGAACAAGAGGTGATCTTTGAAATTACACCTTCTTCAGCTCTCCTTATCTTGGCAAGAATACTCCCATATTTTCTTATATTTTCCTACCTCATATTTAAAAAGCTCCCTGTTATTACTGTATGAATTGTCATTTATAGGTTTGTTCCAGAAGTGTGTAAATAAATTGTTTATCTCCATCTTGACCAACTCATGTTTTAATATAGAGCTATTAAGCTTCAAGTAGGATGCTCTGCCAAGGCCATTATCAGAGACAAAAAGTTTAATGTCAAAATAAATAGCTCTATGATCAGTAAGGGGAGTGGCAAGGATGTTAAAACAGAAAGACCCTGTTTATTAGAACATTTAGACACCAGCCAAAAATCTATGCATGATTGTCTGGAGTGTTCCTTATTACTCCAAGTGAAAGACTTGTTATTAGAAAACTTTACTCTCCAAATATCTATACTATCAAACCTTTCCATAAACTGCCTCAAACTTGTATTCATAGAAGTGGACTGTCCCGGAGGCCATCTATCAATTAAATTCTTATCGGCAGACTCAACAGCCTTGGTTTCTCTAATGACTGCCTCGCCTGGTTCACTAACTACTTCTCAGATAGAGTTCAGTGTGTCAAATCGGAGGGCCTGTTGTCCGGACCTCTGGCAGTCTCTATGGGGGTGCCACACAGTTCAATTCTCGGGCCGACTCTTTTCTCTGTATATATCAATGATGTCGCTCTTGCTGTGGGTGATTCTTTGATCCTCCTCTATGCAGACGACCCCATGCTGTATACATCTGGCCCTTCTTTGGACACTGTGTTAACAACCTCCAAACGAGCTTCAACGCCATACAACACTCCTTCCATGGCCTCCAACTGCTCTTAAATGCTAGTAAAACTAAATGCATGCTCTTCAATCGATCGCTGCCCGCACCCGCCTTCCGACTGTAAATGTAAAAAATGACTAGCATCACTACTCTGGACGGTTCTGACTTAGAATATGTGGACAACTATAAATACCTAGACTGTAAACTGTAAACTCTCCTTCCAGACTCACATTAAGCATCTCCAATCCAAAGTTAAATCTAGAATTGGCTTCCTACTTCGCAACAAAGCCTCCTTCACTCATGCTGCCAAACATACCCTCGTAAAACTGAATCATCCTACCGATCCTTTACTTCGGCGATGTCATTTACAAAATAGCCTCCAACACTCTATTCAGCAAATTGGATGCAGTCTATCACAGTGCCATCTGTTTTGTCACCAAAGCCCCATATACTACCCACCACTGTGACCTGTATGCTCTCGGTGGCTGGTCCTCGCTACATATTCGTCGCCAAACCCACTGGCTCCAGGTCATCTATAGAAGTCTTTGCTAGGTAAAGCTCCGCCTTATCTCAGCTCACTGGTCACCATAGCAACACCCACCCATAGCACACGCTTTTGCAGGTATATTTCACTTGTCATCCCCAAAGCCAACACCTCCTTTGGCCGCCTTTCCTTCCAGTTCTCTGCTGCCAATGACTGGAACGAATTGCAAAAATCACTGAAGTTGGAGACTTATATGTCCCTCACTAACTTTAAGCGTCAGCTGTCAGAGCAGCTTACCGATCGCTGCAGCTGTACACAGCCCATCTGTAAATAGCCCATCCAACCAACTACCTACCTCATCCCCATATTTGTTTTTGTTTTTCTGCTCTTTTGCACACCAGTATTTCTACTTGCACATCCTCATCTGCACATATATCACTCCAGTGTAAATTGCTAAATTGTAATTACTTCGCTACTATTGGCCTATTTATTGCCTTACCTCCTTACTTCCTTTGCACACACTGTATACAGATTTTCTATTGTGTTATTGACTGTATGTTTGTTTATCCCATGTGTAACTCTGTGTGGTTTTTGTCGCACTGCTTTGCTTTATCTTGGGCAGGTCGCAGTTGTAAATGAGAACTTGGTCTCAACTGGCCTACCTGGTTAAATAAAGGTGAAATAAAAAAATGTATGCATTTTTTTTCTGACAAATATTAAAATCTTCCCCTACTATAAGTAAAGCATTAGGGAACGTGGTTAGCCAATGGAAAATAAGCTTTTCCAAATATTCAAGTAACTGATCATTTTCAAGTTTGGAATTGTACCCATAAATGTTGGTAATAATAATTATGTTGTACAGTTGAGAGCAAGACAAAGAAAGTGACCAAAAGCTTCACAGTCGGAGTGCAAAATACTTCCATTGAAATTATTATTTAGAGTGATAGCTCCAGCAGAGTGTTCAGAGCCATGAGAGCCATACATCATTTCCCCACTAAGATCTCCAGAAGTTGACGTCGGTAGAATCTGAATGAGACTCTTGAAAAAAACATAAATCTGTTTTAAGCTGTTTGGCAAATGAAAATAAGACTTTGCGCTTTACATTATTTCTTAACCTAGCATTGAGTGAAACTCTAGACAATGACAAAGTGTAATATAGAACAGAAAGTGCCTACGAGCTAAACAATCGCAAATCGAGTAAGAATGAAAAGAAACCAGCGCTGCACACCAAATAGATATAAATGATTGAGTGAGAATAATTTTGCATAACAAAGATAACTGCCAGGACAAGAAACAACAGAACCTGCTCACAGCCTATACTGCAGGTAAAAATATCAGAAGTGAGAGAACAAATGAAATAGTAAATATCCATTACTCCAGTAGTCCTGTGCAGTTAGAACAAACAAACTCCTTATAGCCAGGAGTGGGATCTGCTCACATCAGAGGTAGCTATCTAGGTAGCCTATGTTGACCACCAGGCACAGTCCATGACAATCCTCAAGGAGGACGGTTGATTTCGGATCCATTGATGAAAGCACGCCCTCCGATGAAGTAAGCCGCTTTCCCCTCTTTTTGTGCTTTTTCCACAGCTCTCTCCTTTCTCTGTCTGCTTTTGAGAGGTCTTCAGCAAAAAGCAGGTTGTCGCATAGGAAGGTAGATTTCTTGGCTGCTTTCCAAGTGGCATCCCTGTAGATCCGTGATGTGAACTGGAGAGTGACACCTCGGGGCTTAGTCACCCTGCCTTCTCGTGCCGAGGCGCGTACAGTGTCGACAACATCTGCTAGCTTAGCTTTCTCCTCAGTTAGGATAGCTTGGCAGACTGATGGTCTCTTGCCCCACGTTCTCCCCATCTGCCTTGGGAACTCCATACAGTCTCAGATTCCACCGGCTGGAGTAGCTTTCGAGTTCCGCGATTCTTCTTTGGCACAAGGCAATCTTTCCCTCCTAATTTTCGACACGCTTTTCGATGTGGGCGACCTTCTTAACATCCTTGATTTCCATGCATGCAGTCAGTTTTTTTGCGTTGTCGCCGACCATTTTCTTTATGGCATCGGACCTTGCATTGATGAGCCTGGAAAGAGTGGCGATAACATAATTATTGGCAGCGGCATCTGGGCCCAGTTCAAACATGCCTTTCTTGGAAGCTGGAGGTTTTCTTGGGGTTATAGGCAAAGAAGGAAAATCCTTGTCTGACACGGTAAGTGTCATAGAGTCTGTCAGGCCACTATAGTTGTGGCAGTTGTCAATCAAAGCATTTGCCTCCTGTGTAATGACATTGGATGATGCCTGAGCATTGCTAGCTGAGGAGGTAGCCATAAGATTTCTTTCTGTGAGCGCATTGTGGCATTTTGGAAAATATCATCATCAAGTGAAGTATTCATTTGGTATTTCAAAATAATGCACTTTTCACTATCTTTCAAAAGTTGGTATGCAGAGCTCTGTAGGAAGCGTGTGCTCGAGCTGCCATCTTGGAGCCTCCCTAACGTAACTGTTTTTCTGGGTGCTTTGTGATGTTATATTTGTGCTTCCCATGACTTTTTGTATATATATATATAAAACCTCCAGCTATACGCTGAACGAAAATAAAAACGCAACATGCACCAATTTCAAAGATTTTACTGAGTCATAGTTCATATAAGCAAATCAGTCAATTGAAATTAATTCATAAGGCCATAATCTATGGATTTCACATGACTGGGGATACAGATATACCTTAGGGGCGTGGATCGGAAAACCAGTCAGTATCTGCTGTGACCACTATTTGCCTCATGCAGTGCGACACAGCTCCTTCGCATAGAGTTGATCAGGCTGTTGAATGCGGCCTGTGGATTGTTGTCCCACTCCTCTTCAATGGCTGTGCGAAGTTTCTGAATATTGGCGAGAACTGGAACACGTTGTCATACACTTAGATCCAGAGCATTCCAAACATGCTCAATGGGTGACATGTCTAGTGAGTATGCAGGCCATGGAAGAACTGGGACATTTTCAGCTTCCAGGAATTGTGTAAAGATTCTTGCGACATGGGGCCGTGCATGATCATGCTGAAACATGAGGTGATGGCAGCGGATGAATGACATGACAATGGGCCTCATGATCTCGTCACGGTATCTCTGCGCATTGAAATTGTCATTGATAAAATACAATTGTGCTCTTTGCCTGTAGCTTATGCCTGCCCATACCATAACCCCACCGCCACCATGGGGCACTCTGTTCACAACGTAACATCTGCCTGCTACAGTTGAAACCTGGATTCTTCCGTGAAGAGCACACTTTTCCAGTGAGCCAGTGGCCATCGAAGGTGAACATTTGCCCACTGAAGTCGGTTACGGCATCGAACTACAGTTATGTCAAGCCCTGGTGAGGATGACGAGCACACAGATGAGCTTCCCTGATAAGGTTTCTGACAGTTTGTGTAGAAATTCTTTGGTTGTGCAAACCCACAGTTTCATCAGCTGTCTTGGTGGCTGGTCTCAGACAACTCCGCAGGAGGTCCTGGGCTGACGTGGTGTACGGTTGTGAGGCTGGTTGGACATACTGCCAAATTCTCTAAAATGACATTGGAGGCGGCTTATGGTAGAGAAATGAACATTCAGTTCTCTGGCAACAGCTCTGGTGGATATTCCTGCAGTCACCATGTCAATTGCCATGCCACCATGCACGCTTCCTCAACCTAAGACATCTGTGGCATTGTGTTGTGTGACAACTGCACATTTTAGAGTGGCCTTTTATTGTCCCCAGCATAAGGTGCACCTGTGTAATGATCATGCTGTTTAATCAGCTTCTTGATATGCCACACCTGTCAGGTGGATGGAGCATCATGGTAAAGGAGACATTTTCACTAACAAGGATGTAAACAAATGTGTGTACAACATTTGAAAGAAATAAGCTTTTTTATTTCAGTTCTGAAACATGGGACCAACACTTTACATGTTGCATTTACATTTTTGTTCAGTGTATATATATTTTGTGTGTAATGTGTGTATTTATGTTGTATTATGCAGGGTGCATTTGAAAAATAGACCTAGGTCTCAATATGTCTTCCCTATTAAAATAAAGGTTACATTTAAATATTAAAAAAATGTAGCAAATAAGCTATTCATTTTCTTGTTGACCAAATTCAATACTCATTGAACGCCATGCAAAAATTCCTTGCGTGGTGGGCGAAAACCCACAAAAAGCCACCTGCTGGAGGGAGACAGATTTTGTACTGAGTTGGGCCTCCCTCTTCCTCTCTGACTAGGCGCACAGTACTATTTAGAGCCATGACTACATGGAACTCTATTCCACATTAAGTAACACATGCAAGCAGTAAAGTTAGATTTTAAAAAACAGATCAAAATGCATCTTATGGAACAGCGGAGACTGTGAAGCAACAAACAGGCAGACACATACAAACACATGATAATATACACACGTACACATGGATTTTGTGTTGTAGATATGTGATAGTAGAGTAGGGACCTGAGGGCACACACTTAATATGTTGTGAAATCTGTTGTGAATGTATTGTAATGTGTTTAAAAATGTATAACTGCCTTAATTTTGCTGGACCCCTGGAAGAGCAGCTGCTGCCTAATGGGGATCCATAATAAATACAAATGCAAAACCCGTAGTGCGCTATGGGGAGTGATTCAGGCCAGAATTAAGCCTAAGCAACAGTACCACCGTGTGGCTGTCGCCTACCAGTGAACATTTGACTGACATGACGTGATATCAACGCTCTACAATAATAATCATGAGTCATTGAATGTGCTGTTAGTATAATTTATTTAATTGAATAATTACATTGTAAATGGGGATGGGTAGGCTACTTCATTCAGTGAATACTGAATGTCTATCTTTGGGAGCATGTTAATGAAGGTTTTTCAGCTGTTGAACTATGGCAATGTCTAACTAATTTCTGAATCTGTCTCTTTTAATCAAGAAGATGCGATAGCCAAAGCAACCAATCAGCTTCCCTGCAGCTGTTGAACCCACCACCCCCACAAGTAATCACATCCTCTTCTTTGCCCACCACACAGAAAATGACTGTACATACCCCTGTGCCCATGTCAGTGGATGCCTAAATTTGAGAAATGTAAACAATATGCTACAGTAGTGTGTGTGTGCGTGCGTGTGGAGTCCCAATAAAAGACATGAGTGTGATGTGCCCCTCTGTATCAATGTTGAAATGCCATAAATGAAAGATGGCAACGGAAAAAGTGATGTGAGTGAGAGCTTAAAGACACCTTGGCAGTGCTTAATTTGTAAATTGGGAAGTGCAGGAACAAAAAGTGAGCCCGAGAGGGGGGTGACCCGGAGTACGCTGAGGTACCAGAATGCATGGGGAAAAAATGACTTTATAATAAAGCATTGCATGCATTATCAAGCTTATGTCTGTTTTACTAGGTAAAATCCTGTTTTGGCTGCATGCTGTTCACTGACAGATTGTCGCGTGTTCCCGACTGTAGGCATGCCTCATGATTGGGCTACACACAATCCACAGTTAGGCAATTTTTTTTAAGAAACTATTGATCATCTGTGGCTAAGTTATATGCCTACTCTTGGTGTACTATTCTGAGGTATTTCATTTCTTTCTGAACAGACAGCAGTAATGATATAACTTCGGCAAATGTATTTTATTTTTTACTTTAGTTTATTTAGTAAATATTTTCTTAACCAACAATGCAATTCAAGAAATAGAGTTAAGGGCTTGTAAGTAAGTATTTCACGGTAGGGTCTACACCTGTTGTATTCGGCGCATTGTATTTGATTTCAATTTATCAGGAGTGCCGCTGAGGCACCTCCAGAACCATTCGCGCGGCTATGATTCTATAAGGGTATATATGACGAAGTGAAACGCTGGAGAGATGAGAGTTGCAGGCTCATGTCTATCACAGTAGAGAGAGGGAGAGATATCATAGAAAGTATATCTCATTCTAGTTCTGTGCGAGATACAGGCACGCTTCTCTCTCAACACAGAAATGGCCACACGTTGGTCTATACAGGTTACAATGTTGGGAAAATCATAAACCCGGTCCGGCCCAACACAAATCAATTATCAGGCAGGTTTTCACTTTACGTTTTTTAGGAGGCAGCCAGGAGAATTACAGAGTAGTCAACTTGAATTAGCCTAACTGATTGCTTTTATTAGAATTTTGACATTGCAAATAGGTTCCGGAAAAAAAAAAGTTAAAAACTGAGAGGTGCCGGATCCTGTTCCGGCAGGATCTGGCTCAAATTAAGCACTGCTCCTTGGGATCTAAAATTAGTGTGGGGTGTCATCTTGTGTCTCCTTTTTGTACGTTTTAAGGATGCTACAGTCAACCCTGGTGGAGGTTCTTGGAACTGCTATTTAAGTCTGAGCAGAGGTTGACGAAAACCTTCAAAGTAGAAAGTATCTAATTTACAAAGTACTGAGTAAAAATAGTAACCCACTGTTCCCCGGTAGGCCGTCATTGTAAATAAGAATTTGTTCTTAACTAACTTGCCTAGTTAAAGGTTAAGTAAAAAATATATATATGTTCAGTCGGGCTTTGTGTCTCTTTCAGCAGTGGGGTCTTTCTATGTTTACCAACAACGAAATTAATAATTCTAACAAAGTAACCTCCCTACAACCAAACATGGAGGAAGTCATGTTAGCCTATAGGCTACTTAGAATTTATAATGTCGTCGGTCAACTACTTTCACCTCCATGTAGGCTAAAACTACAAAACGTTGCCAACCTCAAAAATGGCAGGTAAAACAATAGTGCTATCGAACACTATTAATAGTCTATTAAAGTGGGGCCAGGACAATGTAGCAACAGTAAATGAGATAAGCCAGCAGTGACTTGACTTGGCCGCTGGGCTGTAGCACCTTATATCCCATCACATGGTAATGACTCAAGGATCACTGTATGATGTAGACTAGGCTACAATCCTTCAATTTTACATTGTCAGATTTTTTAAGTGATAGACAATCTCACCTTTGTCCAGGATCTCTTTCGCCACCTCCATTCTGGCCACACCGATGTTAACATGCATTGGGACAGTTGGGTCAGATACATTTATATGGTGTGGCAGGCTATCTTTTGTCAGGAACACACATTGACCCCTCTAACCTCTTATTTAGAACCATGGCACAAAAGCAACTCTGCAGACATGCATTTACATTTGACAAGGTGTTCTTGTGGATCACCACCTGATTCCCATGCAGGATACTCCCTGCCAGAAGGTGAATCACAATAAGAACATCCCTCTCCACTTGAAGGTCAATCCTCTTCAGTTGGAGGTAGAAGTCCATTACCTAAAGCAGAATGGCATATGGTTGTCAAAGTTGACATGATGCCCAGGCAATGCAGTCTAATTGTACTTTATATCAACTGCACCCATGGAAATGTCATCCAATTCAACCATAACATATGGGCGACCTGAAGATACCTCCCTGCTAAGCCACTCATTGGGCTTCAACGTTAGGAAGTCATGGAGGTACAGGATGGCAACGAATCCCTTCAACAAAATCCTTGCGGTTGCCCTGTCCACGCCATACGACAACATTGTATAGGTGAAGAAACTGTGGGCAAACAGATTATGGTCATAATCTGTTGTCCAAACTGCCTAACTGTACAGCTGATCAACATGCAGTAGGAAAACATGCAGAATGTAACCAAAACAGTCACATTCCACTTACTCTATTCTCCAATTCGTCATCCCTGCTGGGGTGTTTCTCAGACAGAGACTGTTAGAATTGGTCACCCTATTGAATAATGGTGACAGTTCAGTTTGAGACAGGCCTGCATTTCATGTTCACGGATATACATAAAACCCATGAGGACCACATGGCTTAGTAAAATGGTTAACATTTTGTGACAGACCCAAATAAGACAAAATCTAGGAACAAATAAGACAGACCTGTTGATCAACGGTTGATTGTTCTTCCTGGCGTTTGGCGGCCGTCTGGACATGCTCCTTGGTGGCACACTTATGGCGAGAGCGTTTTGCGCCCAGATGCCTTGTCCTCAGCTTTATTGGCATAGGACTGTCCACACTTCCGCCAATGGCCAGTACAGCTGCCAGTCTGTGGACACACCTCTGGGTACTGTCCGATGCAGAGCAGGAGCACGTCTCCATTGGCAACAGAGTAACGACGTGCTGCTTGTCTGAGAAGCCCTGGTAGAGGAATGATTGGGTGCTTGGCACCAGGAAGATTCGTCCTTTTGCCACAATCATCCTGACCAAGGCCTCCGCTCCAGTTTCTGCCATGTCAACCTTTTCCTGTGCCACACAGGACTGGATGCCTTCAGCAAAGGACACCATGTTGTCTTCCGACATGTGGTAGGGGAAACTGGTGGTGGGCATTCGCCTGGAAAATTGCTCATGGCACTCAGGGATCAGGTGGAAATTCCCTAGGTTACAGTAGCCACGCAGCACTTCCCTCAAGGCATTGGTTTGGAGTTGGTAGAGTAGGTAAACCAATTTATCTACTCTGACCTTCTTCCATCCAACCAATGCCTTGAGGACAGCATTGAAGCTCTCTGAGCAGTTGTTGGTAATTCAGTCTGACTGGATGCCCAAGCTGTTTAGCACATATTGTGCGCTCTTGTCCATGGCGACGGACAGCGACTGATGGAAATAAGCCTCGAGATCAGGACTCCAGTGGACACACACACACTCTCCAGTGTGCAGTCGTAGTCGCTCCTTGATTTCAAGGCCAAGAGCTCTTTGATGGCCTGCTGGTAATCGGCCACAGCTTCGGCACCCTCTGACCCCATCTTGTGCTTCACATTGTTCAAGATGTGGTTCCAGCAAATGACAATCCTGGCTTGTGGCAGCACAGACTGGATTGCTCCCTCAATAGCCACCTCACCGTCTGTGCAGAAGGTTGCTGTTGATAGTTGGGGAAGGAGTGAAAGGATGGTGCGAAATAACTGTTTGTGGTTTTCCATGTGCTGGGTGGTGTGAATGAGGAATGCCAGGGAAAGGACAGGTGCCTCTTGAAACGCTACATGACGGAAAACAAGGGGTTAAACAAAAATTGCCCAGGTCAAACATGGTGTCATAGTGAAAAATGTGTGCTCCTTGGTGTTTGCTCTTAATGACTGCCTTGGCCTCTTCAACCATTTCTGGTTCTGCCACCACCAGAAGGGTTGCGGGTCAAGTCTCCATATGGGTGACAAATCCGGGGAGAATGTCAGCCATCATATGTGTTGCCACCAACTCATCCTGGTCCAAAACAGTGACGTCCCTTGCTCGACGAATTGTGTTCTTCAATTGTGCCATGTTGCGAGGTTGGTACACTTGCATGAATGATGCATTTGGGGTTGGTGGTGGATTATTGGTCATGTCTGAGTATATTTTGCCAGGTGTTTCAGTCTTTCGCCTGGCCATTTCATCTATAATTGGAGCCGATCGGATGAAATCCCTTGCTCGCTGCTGTTGGCTGTTGCCGTGGGGGTGGGGGACAGCGGAGTGTGCCTGCTCACCAAAGTAGTGAATTAGCACAGTATGAGGCTGATGCAGCAAATCATACTCCCTTTTTTGGAGCCCTAGTGCTTCCTTCCCTGCATAGTACCCTTAGTTTTGGTGAACGGCGAGGAAGGCTGTGGGATCCCTTCTGAATCCATCGCTTTTGGTCCGCCTTCCAGTCCTCAAATGACAAGGAACTACCCACAAACATAAAAATGTCTCCAGGCTTGGGGTGGAGTGGTGGAAGGTGGGATACGTTAGCGCGATCAACCGTTTCAATCATTTCAGCTACTTGTGCTGGTGTTAAAGGCAGCAGGCAAGTGGTGTATACTTGCTGGGGTATTGATTGGTGGACCTGGGGTAGTGATGGGGCAATCTGGGAGACGGAGGGGGGGTTGCGCATTGGCTATCCTTCCCTTACTCCACAGAGAGTTGACGACGATAGCTGAGGGTGTTCGACCTTTCCAGTTCAATGACCAGCATACATTTTCCTGATGGTAACCCACTGCTGTAAATTCTTCTGGTTAGAGGCCTAACCTTTTAACAACTGAGGCAATGTCATCAAAAGTTGGGGCCCTCTTTCTTGGAAAATTACATTGGTATAAGTATGGAGATGACACTTAGGACAAGTTTTCCAGACAGGTACAGGCTAACTATATGGAATGTTATATGGAAAAATGTCCCCTAGTGCTTCAAATAGTTTACAAAGCCAGATTTGGGTCCATTCAGAATAAATTGAGACCTGTTACATTCTACATCCGTTACTTCATTTTGAATGGAAATAATCAGTATGCAGAATTTGACATTGAACGTAAAGGACATGGATTGAAAGTGAATTACATTAGCTGAAAAAATAAAACCATATCCCCCGTAATCAATGATAAAATACACAAGGGGACATTTTGAGATTTGGTCATGTATCAGCAGTTGGTTAGAAAATAAAGGTTTGTCACATACACATATGTTATCGCAGGTGCAGCAAAATGTTGGTTTCCAGCTCCAACAATGCAGTAATACCTAACAATACAAAACACACAATCCTAAAAATGTATATAATAAATATTAGAACAGGTATTGCCAGTCACAATTAGCCATATCAGCTACAAAAATGTAGATTGTTAAGTTAGTCTAGCCAGTTATCTAAACTTCTAGTAATAATAGCCCGATACTGACTGGGCACGTGCCCAAGGGCCCTGACCTCCAGGAGGCCCCCAATGATTTTGTTAGTCACTCTCACTCAGATATGGTTAACATTGCATAAGTCTTAGCAAAATGTGCAGAATTGCAGCAAATTTACTGTAGTACTGCACCTTCTCGGCTCCATGGCAAAATTACTCTAATTGCATGAAATGTATTAAAAAAATTCTAAACTGCTCTCCACCCAATGGCAACATTTCCACAATTGAAATGTAAATAAATTCAACAATTTCCATTTCGCTCCTCCGTCAAGGGGGATGTAAACTTCTGACTTCAACTGCATATATATAAATATATATACACTGTATGATATATGGTAAACCATGAAATGTAGATTAAATATTTGTGAAATTAAAACTGCAGAGAAATACAGTATATATATATAATGTAGTGGAGTACTTTAAATACATTTATGTTAAGTAATTTACACCACTGGACTTGAAAGTAACACCTCAATTACCTCGACTAACTGGTTCCCCGGCACATTGACTCTGTACCGGTACTCCCTGTATATAGCCTCGCTGTTGTTATTTTACTGCTGCTTTTTTATTATTGTTAATTTTATGTATTATTTTTTACTTAACACGTACTTTTCTTAAAACTCAATTGTTGGTTAAGGGCTTGTAAGTAAGCATTTCATTGTAAGGTCTACACCTGTAGTATGTGGCGCATGTGACAAATTCAATTTGATTTGATCTGTTACACATGAAAACATGTTGTGAACCTGGTGTGATATTATTGAAACTATGCTGACACCTAGTGGACATCAAGTGGAACTACACCACACTATAACCCTAAAACAGATAGGATGCTTTACATACATTGCTATTTTTTATTAGACACTAATATACATGTCCAATAAACAGACATTCAAAAGTCGGAATGTAAAGCACAAACGACTGGAAAGTTCTTCAAAAGCAGCTGTAGTGAGTCAAGGATCTTGAGGTTACCTGAAATAGGTCAAAGCATATATTAAATTGAACTCAACAACATCTTCGACACAGACAGAAGTTACCTGCTATATTTGGGCAACAGGATTAACACAGAGAGAACTTGGCAAAATACAATGTATGTTTCTGTATTACGAGTAGGCTGGTATATACAGTATCATCGGTAACAATTGTGTACAAGCCACCTAGCTAATAAAATATTGGAGCTAGCAGTCATTAGTTAAGTTACATGTTAACCATAACGATAGCCTAATTGAGGCGCAGTAGAGTTCACTGGCCGAATGCCGACACACCGGAAATAATAACTAAAACATTAAACGAGAAATGGTGGAGGCTACCAGAATGAATTTTTCGGGAATAAACGTGGTGAATGAAACACGTAAATACATAGCACACTCCCTACCCGGTATCCAATTCCACCGCGATACAACTTTGTATGCGTTATTTGTTGGCAACCTTGTTATTTACGAAGATTTTGGAACAGATTCCTCTTGGAACGTTCCACAAATTATACCAACCAGGGTCAAATTAACATGTTTGGACTGCAGTCCTTGTCTCCATTGACAGTCCACGTTAATGCATGGCGGTATCTTATGAAGCTAGGAAGATGTTCGGTAACTTGGTGAAAGGTATCAGTAGCTTCACTCGGCTGAATTATGGCATGAATCACTCCACACAGTGCGCGTTCGCGCCCTACTTCCTGGCTGCCTTCCGAAGATACGTGAAGGTATAGGACTTTCTTCTCTATTTTCACTTTTTCCCCGTGGATGATGCAACGATGATTTTCCTCTTGACTATATTGGCAAGTGTTTTCCAAACAGGTTGGTTGCACTTATTATGGGTTTATATGACATTTCCTGAATTTCATAGTGTTGATTGAAGTTAAATGCATTGCATATGTTCGATACTGGTTTGCTTGCAGCAGACTGGCGGTAGTGGTTAGTATTCGCAGCTATAGTCATTCAAGTTTTCACCTGACACTGTAGGCCTACATAGTATGAACGTAGCAGAAGGTTCAGCGTTATTTTGCGAATGGAGTGGGACTCTATTGCCTTGTGACATTTGTGTGATCGTCGATCGATTGCTGTTCCGTAAGTTGCCAATATTGGAGGGCCAGGGTAGAAGTTCAAGCCGGTTTTAATCATAGCCGCTGTCACATTGGCTTTTTCATAGGCTACATTACCATTCAAATGCGTTGATAGCCTATTTATCGTCACAAGAAGTTGTCTTTATAGTGCTTTCCTATGTCTACGCTTCGGAGTTCTAATGCTGCATTCAAAACAACTGCGAACTCGGGAAAAGACGAGCTCCGATTGGGTAAAAGCCTCTTTCTAGAGCTCCGAATGTTCGAGCTGAAGATCACTGAGGTCATGATTTGACCTCGTTTTTCCCCGAGTTCCCAGTTCTCTTGAAAGCACCACAAGCAACAAAGCAAATGGGTTGTCACTAGTTACCACAGCCGCAAAGAAATAACCCCGCCAATTTCTTTAATTTATCTTCTTAAATTTTGATTGTCAACATAACCCTTAACCACACTGCTAACCTTATTCCTAACGTTAAATGAAGCACAATTTTGTTTTTTTGTACAGCCAATTCTGACTTTGTGGCTGTGGTAACTAGTGGAAACCGAGCAACGCTTTCACAAAAACCTGCACTGATCACGTGATCGTGCCAGCTGTACCCAGATAGGAAGAGGAAGGGAGTGGCCAAACTCGGCGGAAAATCTGTCTCCCTCCAGCAGGTGGTGTTGTTTTACTTAGCAAGCAAGGAGTTTTTGTATGGAGGTCAATGAGTGTGTCGAAATTTGGTCAACAAAAACTTAAATGGCTTATTTGGTCGAATAAGTGTTGTAATGCACACATTGTTTTGAGTGTACTGATATAAGTAGGACACGTGATATCCTGGCAACTTTGAGAAAAAACACTATCGGAATTGTCGCGAGATGGCTATGCATATTCATATCATGAGGCTAGTAGCATAGCATCTCTTCATTGGATACGGGCGGTTGACATCGACAACCCTCGTCGAATATTACAATGAGATGTGTCCACCAATCCAAAGAAACGATAGGCGGGAGCTAGTCAGCCTGCCGTTCTTCTTTGTGGACAATGACTCCAATTGTTAGGGCGGAGAGACATGTATTTTGTCAGTGTACCCATCATCTTTGCTGTAACATAGTTACAACGATTACATCACGGACACTGTATCCAGTTTCACTATTTGCCACAAAGTCAAAATTGTCTAGGCCTACAGTATATCAAAACAATTCATGAAAACAAAATTGTGCTTTTTGGTTTCATTTAAGGTTAGGCATAAGGTTAGTAGTGTGGTTAAGGTTAGGGTTATGTAATCAGATTTTAATAAGAGGAATTGTAGTAATATGCGGGGTTTAGCGCCGGTGACGCTAGCAATCTGATTGGTTGGTGGCACTCACACAAGAGCACCTCGGCGCAAGCAATTCTATGATATGGGACGAAGAAAACGGTCATTGCCTGTTCAGCAGGGGGAAAATGAGGATTTGGAGGCAAAACATGCACGAATTGAGGAATCTGATGGTAAGGTGCTATTTCATATTTCACGCAAGCCAAAAGGTATGGTTTACAAGCAACACTTTATCGAAGGTGTGGGGGTGTGTGTAATCCGACACCTGCTCAGCTCAACAGTTAACTAAATCCTCTCTAGAACATATTAAATTGGCCATGAGATATTGTAGTAATAGATGTGATATTTTATTGCTTGTACTTGCTTGGACTGATATTAGGTGTATCACACATGATTGTTAAAAAGAAGAATTTGTCACACACCGGATAGGTGCAGTGAAATGTTTTGTTTTACAGGGTTAGCGATTGTAGTGTGGCGCCCCTGGAGCAAATTCGGGTTAAGTGCCTTGCTCATTCGAACCAGCAACCTTTCAGTTACTGACCCAACGCTCTAACTGCTAGGCTACCTGCCACCCTAACAGATTTGTACGTTTGCCATAATCAGTGGGCTAGATGGAGTTTCCACCATATTGCTCACACACCCCAGCTGCCTATTTCAAATCTACGAGGTATGGCCAATCAACAAATGTCATAGGCTAGGGGTTGATTTGGGACTGGACATGATGGTCATGCTTTCGTCCTAGGTTGGATGGGCGTCAACGAGCACAGCTTCATAGCTGTGAAACCGGATGGTGTGCACCGGAGGCTAGTGGGAGAGATCATCCGGCGCTTTGAGAAAAAGGGCTTCAGATTGGTGGGAATGAAACTAGTCCAGGTTAGAGCACACACCATGACGCACATCCATCAAACACACACGCGAGGAGAAGAACCACTTCATTTGACGGCTTATTAACATAGTTTACAACACTTGTACGCCATCTTTCAAAACAAACAGGCAATAATCAGCCTTTCCAGAGCAGTGTGAAGGGGGTAACTGGAGAAATCTTGTAAGACATATTTAAATAAAATATGTGATTTATGTTTGGGAAAGGGGCTTATGATATACTGTCTGTGTTTGATCTCTCTCTGATGTGATGTGGCTGTGTGTGTTCGCCAGGCGTCCGAGGATCTCTTGAGAGAGCACTACTGGGACCTGAAAGACAAACCCTTCTTCAATGGATTGGTGCGCTACATGAGCTCTGGACCCATCGTTGCCATGGTGAGATAGCATGCATACTACTACATACACAGCTACCCTCTCCCGCTCAAGACATTTTACATATTTTATTAGGGTTTACACAATTTTAACGGTTACTGGTTATCCACGTTAATGTGCACATCCCTAGTTGTGCAATTGTTCATCCAGGTGTGTATATGTGTGTTTAGGTGTGGCAAGGTCTGGATGTGGTGAAGATGTCTCGCAAGATGCTGGGAGAGACCAACCCGGCAGACTCCCTACCAGGAACCATCAGAGGAGACTACTGTATGGAAGTGGGCAGGTAAAATGTGTCTGTGTATTGTGTGTGTAACTGGTGTGAAATGGCTAGCTAGCGGGGTGCGCGCTAATAGCGTTTCAATCAGTGAGGTCACTTGCTCTGAGACCTTGAAGTAGTTGTTTTCCTTGCTCTGTAAGGGCCACCGATTTTGTGGAGCAATAGGTAATGATGATTCGTGGGAGGCAGTTGTTGATGTGTGCAGAGGGTCCCTTGTTCGAGCCCAGGTAGGGGCGAGGAGAGGGATGGAAGCAATACTGTTACATGTGTTATCATCAGTGACCATGAAATTATATCTTGTTGACTTTCTGTGTTGTAGGAATGTGATCCATGGCAGTGACTCTGTGGAGAGCGCTCAGAGAGAGATCTCTCTGTGGTTCAGGCAGAATGAGCTACAGTGCTGGGAGGACAGCAGCGGACACTGGATCTACGAGTGACACACACACACCACTTGTAGACCACCCAAGTGCCTTCAGAAACGATTTACTTTTTCCACATTTTGTTTTTCTAAGCAGGATTAAAATTGATTTAATTGTCTTTTTTTTGTCAATGGCCTACACAATACTTTGTGAAAGTGAAAGAAATTCTAACATATGTACAACATATGTACAAATATTCATGAAAAATAGAACACTAATACATCTTTGATAAGTATTCATACCCCTGAGTCAATACATGTTAGAATAACCTTTGGCAGCAATTACAGCAGTGAGTCTTTCTGGGTAAGTCTCTAAGAGCTTTACACACCTGGATTATACAATATTTGCACATTATTCTTTTGAAAATTCTGTCAAGTTGGGTGTTGATCATGCTAGACAGCTATTTTCAAGTCTTGCCATATATTTTCAAGCTGATTTAAGTGAAAACTGCAACTACGCCACTCAGGAACATTCAATGTTGTCTTGGTAAGCAACGCCATTGCCTTCAGAAAGTATTCACACCCCTTTTCCCACATTTTGTTGTTACAGCCTGAATTTAAAATTGATTAAATTGAGATTGTGACACTGTCCTACACACAATACCCCATAATGTCAAAGTGGATTTAGGTATATTATTATTATTTTTTTTACAAATTAATAATTTAAAAGCTGAAATGTTTTGAGTCAATAAGTATTCTACCCCTTTGTTATGGCAAGCCTAAATAAGTTCAGGAGTAAAAATTTGCCACACAAGTTGCATGGACACTCTATGTCCAATAATAGTAGTGTTTACATTTTTTTTTATGACTACCTCATCTCTGTACCCCACACATATCTGTAAGGTCCAGCAGTAGATCAGTGAATTTCAATCACAGATTTAACCACAAAGACCAGGGGGGTTTTTGAAAGCCTCGCAAAGGACACCAATGGGTATAAAAAAGCATTAAATATCCCTTTGAACATGGTGAAGTTATGAATTACATTTTGGATGGTGTATCAATACACCTAGTCACTACAAAGATACAGGTCTCCTTCCTAACGACGTTGCCAAAGAGGAAGAAAATCTCGCTGGGATTTCACCATGAGGCCAATGGTGACTTTAAACCAGTTACAGCATTAAATGGCTGTGATAGGAGAAAACTGAGGATGGAGAAACAATATTGTAGTTACTCCACAATACTAACCTAAATGAAAGAGTGAAAAGAAGGCAGCCTGTGCAGAAAAAAAAAGTCAAAACATGCATCCTGTTTGCAATAAGGCACTAAAGTAAAATTGCCAAACATTTTGAAATTAACTATGTCCTGAATACAAAGCATTAGGTTTGGGGCAAATCCAACACAATGCATCACTGAGTACCACTCTTCATATTTCCAAGTATGGTGGTGGCTGAATCATGTTATGGGTATGCTTGTCATCAGCAAGGACTAGGGAGTTTTTTAGGATAAAAATACATTAAATAGAGCTAAGCACAGGCAAAATCCTATTGCAAAACCTGGTTCAGTCTGCTTTCCAACAGACACTGGGAAACAAAGTCACCTTTCAGCAGGACAATAACCTAAAACACAAAGCCAAATATACACTGGAGTTGTTCCTGAGTGGCCTAGTTACAGTTTTGACTTAAATTAGCTTGAAAATCTATGACAAGACTTGAAAATGGCTGTCTAGCAATGATTAACAACCAACTTGACAGAGCTTGAGGAATTTTTTAAATAATAATGTAATTATTGTAGAATCCAGGGTCCCGATCCAAGTTAAGCGAGCTTAAATGGTACGTAATTCACTTTTTATGCACTTTTCTCTCTGCTTATTCTGACCTTAAATCTTAAAGGAAAACTCCACCGAAAAACAAAAGTTTTGGTATTTGGTTAATTAGTGCATTGCTGATCTAGTCCCAAAACGTTTTGCATGTCAGCAATCAAGTTTTCAAGATGTCTAACTTTGAAAATACAGAAATCTGACCCGTATGATGCATTTAGCATTATTTGATGCAAAACACAGATGTTTCATGAGATGAAATAAAAGATCCCTGAAATGTTTCATACGCGCAAAAAGCTTATTTCTCTCAAATGCTGTTCACAATTGTTTGCATCCCTGTTATTGAGCATTCCTCCTTCGCCAAGATAATCCATCCACCTGACAGGTGTGGCATATTAAGAAGCTGATTAAACAGCATGATTATTACACAGGTGCACCTTGTGCGGGGGGCAGTAAAAGGCCACTCTAAAATGTGCAGTTTTGCCAAACTAAACAACGCCACATGACCCCTCGAGTTTTGAGGGAGTGTGCAATTGGCATGCTGACTGCAGGAATGACCACCAGAGCTGTTGCCAGATAATTGAATGTTAATTTCTCTACCATAAGCCGTCTCCAACCTCGTTTTAGAGAATTTGGCAGTACGTCCAACCGGCCTCACAACTACAGACCACGTGTAACTACGCCAGCCCAGGACCACCACATCCGGCTTCTTCCCTGGCATAGCCGCAGGAAGTAGTTTGGGGGTGGGGGTGCTGCAAAAATGCTTGCCCGTGCTGAAGATGTCTATTTTGGTCCAGTAAAACAGGACTAGTAAAGGCCCAGAGCACTCATTTTGTGAAAACATTTTAACTAAACGTATTTGAGTGTTTACCAGCACTTGTAACTTGTCTGATTATTATCTGAAAAAAAATAATAATATGATAATACTTGTGGAATATAAAAATACTTGTTTGATATACAGTGCATTCAGAAAGTATTCAGACTCCAGAGTTCCTCTGTGGAGATGGGAGAACCTTCCAGAAGGACAGCCATCTCTGCAGCACTCCACCAATCAGGCCTTTATGGTAGAGTGGCCAGACGGAAGCCACTCCTCAGTAGAAGGCACATGACAGCCCGCTTGGAGTTTGCCAAAAGGCACCTAAAGGACTCTTAGACCATGAAAAAAAGATTATCTGGTCTGATGAAACCAAGATTTGACTCTGGCCTCAATGCCAAGCGTCATGTCTGGAGGAAACCTGGTACCATCCCTACGGTGAAGCATGGTGGTGGCAGCATCATGCTGTGGGGAGGTTTTTCATTGGCAGGGACTGGGAGACTAGTCAGGATTGAGGGAAGATGAACGGAGCAAAGTACAGAGAGATCCTTGAAAACCTGCTCCATAGCGCTCAGGACCTCAGACTGGGGCGAAGGTTCACCTTCCAACAGGACAAAAACCCTAAGCACACAGTCAAGACAACACAGGAGTGGCTTTGGGACAAGTTTCTGAATGTCCTTGAGTGGCAAGCCAGAGCCCGGACTTGAACCCGATCAAACTTCTTTGGATAGAGCTGAAAATAGCTGTGCAGCGACGCTCTCCAACCAACCTGACAGACCTTGAGAGGATCTGCAGAGAAGAATGGGAGAAACTCCCCAAATACAGGTATGCCAAATTTGTAACGTCATACCCAAGATGACTCGAGGCTGTAATCGCTGCCAAATGCGATTCAACAAATACTGAGTAAAGGGTCTGAATACTTACAGTTGAAATCGTATATACACCTTAGCCAAATACATTTAAACTCAGTTTTTCACAATTCCTGACATTTAATCCTAGTAAAAATTCACTGTCTTAGGTCAATTAGGATCACCACTTTATTTTAAGAATGTGAAATGTCAGAATAATAGTAGAAATAATTATTTATTTCATCTTTTATTTCTTTCATCACATTCCCAGTGTGTCAGAAGTTTACATAAACTCAATTAGTATTTGGTAGCATTGCCTTTAAATTGTTTAACTTGGGTCAAATGTTTCGGGTAGCCTTCCACAAGCTTCCCACAATAAGTTGGGTGAATTTTGGCCCTTTCCTCCTGACAGAGCTGGTGTAACTGAGTCATGTTTGTAGGCCTCCTTGCTCACACATGCTTTTCAGTTCTGCCCACAAATTGACATTTTAGTCATTTAGCAGACACTCTTATCCAGAGTGACTTACAGCAGTGAATGCCTACATTTCATTTCATGCATTTTTGTTTTGTACTGGCCCCCCTGTGGGAATCAAACCCACAACCCTGGCATTACATACACCATGCTGGCGTTGCAAACACCATGCTCTACCAACTGAACCACAGGGAAATTCTCTATAGGATTGAGGTCAAGGCTTTTTGATGGCCACTCCAATACCTTGACTTTGTTGTCCTTAAGCCATTTTGCCACAACTTTGGAAGCATGCTTGGGGTCATTGTTCATTTGGAAGACCCATTTGCCACCAAGCTTTAACTTCCTGTCTGATGTCTTGAGATGTTGCTTCAATATATCCACATAATTTGTTGTTATGTGTATATGTATATATTGTTATATGTATATCCACATAATTGTTCCGGAACTCCAATTTGAGCAGCAGCAGCTGAAAAATGAGCTCCTACAAATATTGAAATTTACATGGTTTTTAGAGTGAAGTACATCGGAAAAAAGCAAAAGAAAACTGCAAGACTGAATAGGAGAAAAAACTAGCAACAAACAAAGAAGATAGGCTTTTGAAAAATAACAATTTTTCATAAAATTGTAGTTAGCTAGCTGAATTGTTTACCAGTTGCTAAGCAGTTGCTAGGGACTCTTTTGGAAGAAGCTATCTAGCTAACGAAGAACAACAAAGAATATCTAGTTAACAGAAGAAAAGAAAGAGAAAATCAGGACAGAAGAAAAAGGATATCAAAGTGAAACAGTTCTCTAAAGACACAGGAGACAATAATACAAGAAACAACACTTCTGTAGCTTGTCAACTATGTGTCTGTCTATCCCTGTTCTCTCCTCTCTGCACAGGCCATACAAACGCTTCACACCGCGTGGCCGCTGCCACTCTAACCTGGTGGTCCCAGCGCACACGACCCACGTGGAGTTCCAGGTCTCCGGCAGCCTCTGGAACTGCTGGTCTGCAGCCAACAAGGCTGAGCCATTAAACCCCTACAACTCATCCAGAACGCCGCAGCCCGTCTGGTGTTCAACCTTCCCAAGTTCTCTCACGTCACCCCACTCCTCCGCTCTCTCCACTGGCTTCCAGTTGAAGCTCGCATCCGCTACAAGACCATGGTGATTGCCTACGGAGCTGTGAAGGGAACGGCACCTCCATACCTTCAGGCTCTGATCAGGCCCTACACCCAAACAAGGGCACTGCGTTCATCCACCTCTGGCCTGCTGGCCCCCCTACCTCTGAGGAAGCACAGTTCCCGCTCAGCCCAGTCAAAACTGTTCGCTGCTCTGGCACCCCAATGGTGGAACAAGCTCCCTCACGACGACAGGACAGCGGAGTCAATCACCACCTTCCGGAGACACCTGAAACCCCACCTCTTTAAGGAATACCTAGGATAGGATAAAGTAATCCTTCTAACCCCCCCCCCCCCCCCTTAAAAGATTTAGATGCACTATTGTAAAGTGGTTGTTCCACTGGATATCATAAGGTGAATGCACCAATTTGTAAGTCGCTCTGGATAAGAGTGTCTGCTAAATGACTTAAATGTAAATGTAAATGTAATTTCCCTTCCTCATGTAGCCATCTATTTTGTGAAGTGCACCAGTCCCTCCTGCAGCAAAGCACCTCCACAACATAATGCTGCCACCCTGTGCTTTACGGATGGGATGATGTTCTTCGGCTTGCAAGCCTCCCCTTTTTTCCTCCAAACATAACAATGGTCATTATGGCCAAACAGTTCTATTTTTGTTTCATCAGACCAGAGGACATTTCTCCAAAAAGTACCATTTTTGTCCCCATGTGCAGTTACAAACCATAGTCTGGCTTTTTTTATGGCAGTTTTGGAGCAGTGGCTTCTTCCTTGCTGAGCAGCCTTTTAGGTTATGTTAATATAGGACTCGTTTTACTGTGGCTATAGATACTTTTGTACCTGTTTCCTCCAGCATCTTCACAAGGTCCTTTGCTGTTGTTCTGGGATTGATTTGCACTTTTCGCACCAAAGTACATTCATCACTTGGAGACGGAACGCGTCTCCTTCCTGAGCGGTATGACGGCTGCGTGGTCCCATGGTGTTTATACTTGCATACCATTGTTTGTACAGATGAACGTGGTACCTTCAGGCGTTTGTAAATTGCTCCCAAGGATGAACCAGACTTGTGGAGGTCTACAATTGTTTTTCTGAGGTCTTGGCTGATTTATTTTGATTTTCCCATGATGTCAAGCAAAGTGGCACTGAGTTTGAAGGTAGGCCTTGAAATACATCCACAGGTACACTTCCAATTGACTCAAATTATGTAAATTAGCCTAGCAGAAGCTTCTAAAGCCATGATATCATTTTCTGGAATTTTCCAAGCTGTTTAAAGACACAGTCAGTGGTAGTAGTGTATGTAAACTTCTGACCCACTGGAATTGTGATACAGTGAATTATAAGTGAAATAATCTGTCTGTAAACAATTCTTGGAAAAATGACTTGTGTCATGCACAACGTAGATATCCTAACCGACTTGCCAAAACTATAGTTTGTTAACAAGAAATTTGTGAAGTGGTTGAAAAATGAGTTTTAATGACTCCAACCTAAGTGTATGTAAAATTCCGACTTAAACTGTATGTAAATGTGATTAAAAAAAATATTCGAAATTTGCAAACATTTCTAAAAACCTGTTTTTGCTATGTCATTTGGGGTATTGTGTGTAGATTGATTAGGGGGGGAAATTATTTAATCAATTTTAGAATAAGGCTGTAATGTAACAAAATGTGGAAAAAGTCAAGGGGTCTGAATGCAATATGTTTTCCAGTTTCTTGAAATACTTTGCAAATGCAACTTACTTCTTTGTGAAAACTGAAATGGTCTATTCATTCATTTTCCATATTAGTAAACTCTCTTATCCACAGCATACATGAGTGCATACATTTTCATACTGGTTCCCCAATGGAATCGAACCCACAACCCTAGCATTGCAAGCACCATGCTGTACCAATTGAGCCACATTATCACTTCATCACAAACCACTTGATGGCTCAATGTGCTCAATTACTGTATTGTGCATTGTTTTTCATCATGGTGATGAAAAGTCTACAGGTACAAACCTAGATGACCAGCCTATGTACAATACAGTAAAGTACATTTACATTAAGTGGTTTGTAAGGATGGTAAATTAATACTACACCAAGAGTGGTTGTTTTCCATGTTATTTGATCAAGAGAAATATTTAATTTGATGTGGATGTTTTGTGTCTTTGCCCATAACTTTGCACCTTTTGATGTAAATGGACAGGGTTTAATTGTTTCTGGATACCATTAGAATGACAATCGCAGAGAATGGGACAGCAACTCTTAAAATTCCAACTATTGAATCCTGCAAGATACTGTTCTTAATTATTCAACTACCTCTTTTGCCAAAGGAGGGATGATGAAAAAAAAAATGTTTAGTCTGCAATACCTCTAATATTAATTAGTAAAGGCCCAATGCACTACTTTTGTGTATGTTTTTATTCTATTTTTATTTTATTCTGATTGTTCAGGGGGTGCTGCAGCATCTTCAGTACCCCTACTTCCTACGACTATGCCTGTGGGATGATCTTAGACCAGCCACCTGGGCAGCTGATGAAACTGTGGGTTTGCACAACATAAGAAAGCTCATCTGTGTGCTCGTCCTCCTCACCAGGGTCTTGACTTGACTGCAGTTCAGCGTCTTAACTGATTTCAGTGGGCAAATGCTCACCTTCGATGGCCACTGGCATGCTGGAGAAGTGTGCTTTTAAACAGATTAATCCCGGTTTCAACTGTGCTGGAAAGATGCCAGACCTGTATGGTGTCATGTGGGTGAGCGGTTTGCTGATGTCAGAATGGTGAACAGAGTGCCCCATGATGGTGATGGGGTTATTGTATAGGCAGTGTCATGATTGTCCTGTGAGGATCAGAATGGGTCAGATAAGACTTGTGGAGGGTGACAGTAATCAGGCCTCTCTCTCCCACAGAGGGGAGAGGGGGAGCTGCTGGATGGTCGACCGTTCACACCCGGTTGTTAATTACAAGAGAGGGAGACTCTCTTGCTCTACAATATTGGCTAATGGAATGTCTTTTGTCTCCAGAGACTTTTGCCCTCCTAAAACTCTAACGTCCAAAAGTGGATAATGGAACAATAATTTTAACATGGGGAATGTGGGAAAGGGTCAGTGGGGAACTATGGAAAACGAATGTAATATTGGTTTTCATTTTGTGATGTTATTAAAAACTGTATGAACCAAATACTGTAACTTGGAAAGGATACCCCTTTATCTGTCAAGTTTTCATCCAATATGTCGTACATACAATATTTTGTTAAGATAGGAATGTGATTTTAGTTTTCTAATAGGGTAATAGTTTTGATATCCTTTGCACATTATGTAGCCACGCCCTGAGTGAGGTCGGAGAGCTTGTCAGCATTGACAGAATGCCACCTTTGACTAAGAGTGCATAAAGGCTTGGAAGAGAAATCAACATTTAGACCAGGAAAGGTGAGGCGAGAGCTACATGTTTAAATGGTTGAAACTCAACCTCAACAAGCGGTGAGGAAATAAACTCACCTTCCTTTAGACCAGAGAGACGAAGAGCTGCAGCTCATGTCCATCATGGTCCAAAGCCTGAATACCAACACGAGGAGGAAGAGGCGAGAAGCTCACCTCAGACAATCACTGGTACAGTTGATTAGCTGTCTTAAGTCAGATATCGAGAATAGCGAATCTAAGTGAGGCCATATTACTACGCTCATCACCAATGGGAACCGTCAACATGGTTGGTTATCTTCCAGAGTGAACAACAGTAGAAGACAGGAAATAGAAGAACCCATTCGGACAATCAGAGCCATACAGCTGGAAAGCCAACAACTTTCCTGAAAAGGCTTGGATTCGACCGAGATAAACAATGAATGAGGGCATTTCACACGTAAATACATTCCTGATTTCTTAATTCAAACAGGTGACGGTTTGTGTGCAAGGTATATGATTAATGTGAGGACAGTCCTAGAATGTATACATGATGTACACAAGTGTGCCTTTTTCTTTCTCTCTCTCTTCCCCCCTCTCCATCTATGTTGTAACAAGCCATCATATCTTGTCAGTCCACTAGGGACTTTTGTCTCATGTAAGTGTGTGTATTCTGTGTTATTATTTCATTAGTTAGTAAATAAATGATTAAACCAATACTGAATAATGCGCAAGGCTGGGGTTTTTGCAGATCCAAGAAGGCTACGATTGTTCAGAATGAGTATTTGATAAGAGGTAATGATTAATAAGATGACTGTTTATCGGTTATAGGTAAAGACCTTATAGAGTTTAATTCAGGAGATGGTAACTCTAAACAACTTCTTCCGTGGTGCCCCAAATCCTAATGAGTTAATTGTTACATGATTAATTTAATCGGGTAACAATTAAACATAGTTAGTGGATTAAATAAATAACAGTCATCAGATTAATGACAGTAAAGTCAGAACATTTTATCGATGGCAATTTGAATGCACAGAGATACCGTGACGAGATCCTGAGGCCCATTGTCGTGCCATTCATCTGCCGCCATCACCTCATGTTTCAGCATGATGATGCACAGCCCAATGCTGCAACGATCTGTACGTAATTCCTAGAAGCTGAAAATGTCCCAGTTCTTCCATGGCCTGCATACTCACCAGGCATTTCACCCATTGAGAATGTTTGGGATGCTCTGGATCAACGTGTACGACAGCGTATTCCAGTTCCCAACAAAATACAGCAGCTTCACACAGCCATTGAAGAGGAGTGGGACAACATTCCACAGGCCGCATTCAACAGCCTGATCAACTCTATGCAAAGGAGATGTGTCGTGCTGCATGAGGCAAATAGTGGTCACACCAGATACTGACTGGTTTTCTGATCCACGCACTACCTTTAAAAAAAAAAGTTATCTGTGACAAACAGATGCATATCTGTATTCCCAGTCATGTGAAATCCATAGAGTAGGGCCTAATTAATTTATTTCCTTATATGATCTGTAACTCAGTAAAATCTTTGAAACTGTTGCATGTTGCGTTTATATTTTTAAATCTACCAATTGGTGCTGAAACGGAGACGAATATGCATATATTTATTTAGATGGATTTCTTTCATTGACGCCTAATATTCTGAACCCGATATATATATATAACTAGATATGTTCTATTGAGTCTGTCATCAAAATTCAAACTAAAAGGTACACCGTATTTAAAGGTTTGGCTTAAGATAAATGTACTAAAAACCCTATTGAATGAAAACTCCATGAGAAAATCCATTGGCCAGTAAGTAGGAGGGTTTGCAGTGGTTGAATTACCACACCAGTAAATACTTATGTAAATTCGATATTTCTGTAATTCATTTTAAATAAATTTGCTAACTTTTCTATAAAATTGTTTTCACTTTGTCATTATTGGGTACTGTGTGTAGATGGGTGAGATTATCATTTTTTAAATTCAGGCTGTAACAAAACAAAATGTGTTATAAGTGAAGGGGTATGAATAGTTTCTGAAGGCACTGTATATTTGGCCTTGTGTTTTAGGTTATTGTCCTGCTGAAAGGTGTCTCCCAGTGTCTGTTGGAAAGCAGAATGAACCAGGTTTTCCTCTAGGATTTTGCATGTGCTTAGATCTATTCTGTTTATTTTTATCATAAAAAAACTCCCTAGTCCTTGCCGATGACAAGCATACCCATAACATGATGCTGCCACCACCAGGCTTGAAAATATTAAGAGTGGCACTCAGTGATGTGTTGTGTTGGTTTTGCCCCAAACATAAGACTTTGTATTCAGGAATTAAAGTACATTTCTTTGCCACATTTTTTGCAGTTTTACTTTAGTGCCTTATTGCAAACCTTGATGCATGTTTTGGAATATTTTTATTTTGCATTGGCTTCCTTCTTTTGACTCTGTCAATTAAGGTTAATATTGTGGGGTAACTACAATGTTGTTGATCCATCCTCAGTTCTCCTATCACAGACAAACTGTTTTATAGTCACCATTGGCCTCATGGTGTAATCCCTGTGCGATTCCTTCCTCTTTGTCAACGGGGTTAGGAAGGATACCTGTGTCTTTGTAGTGACTGGGTGTATTGATACGCCATCCAAAATGTAATTAATAACTTCATCATGCTCAAAAGGAAATTCAATGTATGTTTAGGTGCCCTTCTTTGTGAGGCATTGGAACACCTCCCTGGTCTTTACGGTTGAATCTGTATTTGAAATTCACTGCTCGACTTAGGAACCTTACAGATAATTGTATGTGTGCAGTACAGTCATTCAAAAATCATGTTAAACACTATTATATCACACAGAGGGAGTCCATGCAACTTATGTATGCACATTTTTACTCCTGAATTTATTTAGCCTTGCAATAACAAAGGGGTTGAATACTTATTGACTCAAGACATTACAGCTTTACTTTTTTTGAAATTAATTTGTAAAAATGTCTAATAACATAATTCCACTTTGACATTACGCGGTATTCTGTGTAGGCCAGTGACACAAAATCTAAATTGAATTCATCTTAAATTCAGGCTGTAACACAGCAAAATGTTTAAAAAGTCAAGGGGTGTGAATACTTTCTGAATGCACTGTACTTTTCAATGTAGGTCTACTTTTATGACCACTGATCATACCAACTCACTCTCTTCACAGACACTTAAAACACACACTGATACAAAATATTTTTGCAGCTTTCTGTAGTAGGCAGCTGTACTGTAGGTTATAGGAGTGATATTGCTGCTTTGATGAAATATTTATTGAATGAATGACAACACATCTTCGCCACAGTTACTTACACAAGATAACATTGAGATTAAACTGCAAGGTGTGAGATTCACAGTGAGTTAACTTTAAGATTGAATTTACACTGCAAGGAGAATCCTTGTACTGTAGGTTCTTTAATTGCATATCTGCTGCTGCTCTCTGTATGTCCTGGATGGCCATGGATGTAGAACGCAATAGTGCTCTCTCTGAAACTTAGCAATAACCACTGACAGAGAGAGAAGAGAGAAAGGTGAACATAGGCCACATTTTTCTAATCTCATTCATTCATAGTGATTTATTGTGTTTTAATCTGAAGGCACACATTCACAGTTCGGTCATTGTATTTATTTTTATTCATTTTAGCAGTTTTAAAGATGTCGTCTGTAACATAACACCTCTTGGTTTTTGAAGAATATGTCGTGAAGAAGCTGTGTACTGCTTTCTTACCGCATCATGATCCAAAAACACTCTTAAACCTCCGAGGGGAACCAACTGTGAAGAAGGAAGTTTGTAAACACTGAATGTGGTCGAACAGCCAACTGTATAGCTTCAAATAAATTTGGATGAATGAATTTAAATGAATAAAAAAATTCTCCATGAATTTCATTCCTTTATTGTTACAGGTATATCATAGACATTAAGGGTGGTTGTATGTGTGATCGGCTATGTACTGTACTCAAAGGACTTTTAACCAGGATCTAAAATGTAACTGTGCAACATGAACATCTATAGTACTGCTGTTAGAGGTGCCTAAAGTTGACAGGGTATGTTCCAAATGGACTTGAGCTTCACTCTTCCAAATCTGAACCACTGTCCTTGTTACTTCTTTGTACACCTTCAATTCAATCCGTAAACCCGGAAGTTCCGAACTGCGGCATCGTTTAAAGGCAATGTTCCCACGTTAGCGGAGACTGCATTCACAGTAAACTCTGCATACTGTATGTCGACTCAATCGGAAATTACCTTTAAATGCGGCATAGGTTGGCCTTGCAATCAGATTGAATTCTGGTCCGAATTCAAAAAGCCAAAAAAAAAAAAAAAGATCACAAAAAACGGTTGAAAATAAATCAATCAACAGAGAAAAGAAAGACAGACAACATGGCCTCTGGTTTTCAGCGCACAAATAGGTTTAATATTTAATCCACACAGATAAAGAGATCAACATATGAGTAACATACTGAACAAGAAGGGGAGGGGCCTTGGACATGTCTGGAGAGTTACAGAATCGTCAATGACAGCTGTCACTCAAAACAGGCGACCATGCACAAACCTCACTGTCCAACTATTAGTCTGGGAATCAGAGTAGAGTGGGTGGTTGGTGAATTAGTTATGAACCAAACAGCTCACAGTCGAGGATATGCCTGGCTCTCTCTCTCCTTCCACTATTTGGCACGGTTACTTTCCCCTTCGCCCTTACCCCTTTGGTGTTCACAGACCTGAGAAGACTAGATAGGTTTTTACAAAGGCCGAAACAGAGGCCGAAACAGTCCATTTTCTCTACAGGAGAGTTCGGGTTTGATAGGCAGTGCAGCCTGACTGACTGATCTACAAATCACCTTGCATCATAAATAACTACTCGTTATTATTTGTAAATCAATCAGTCAGTCACAATTTACCCACAATGCATCACATATTTGATCCGCTCAAACACGGCCAATCTATGTCCATAAGGCTGTCTGGAAAATTGTTTCTAATGTGGAGCAATTAAAATCCCTGTTCATCCTCTGATGCCAAAACAAGAGTTTCTCTTCACTCCACTACACCTGATTTACTGGCTCAGTTATTCCCCATGAATTTAACTACATCTGTATTCCAAATGGCACCCTATTCCCTATATAGTACACTACTTTTGACAAGGAACCATAGGGCTCTGGTCAAAAGTAGTGCATTATAAAGGGCATAGGGCGCCATTTTCCGAGGCATCCTGAGTCTGCACACCTCCTGATCAAACTTCACTGTATTTACAGGCCAATGCATTCAAGACTGATCTTGTTTTTTCCCCAGTACATTCAACAACGTCTCCTCACCTAACTAACAGCTGGCTGAGGTAAAATCACCCTGAACCAACCAATCAACTGTCAGTCTCTCTCTCTCTACATTCAACTCACCAATGAGCGGCTAGTGACTGTGTCACTCACTCCGACCAATAGCTGCCCATCTCTGAATTCCTCTTGACCAATCAGCTGTCTCTGTTTCCAGCGTGGTTCAGTGAGCTGAAAGCTGATTGGAGGTGGGGGGTCTTAGTAAATCATACCATAAATAGTTTTGGGATTACTGGTTGGCAAAACTTGGGTAATTTCTGGAGAGGCGTTATATTATGCAGTAGTCTTTAATGTTCCTGTACTTGTGTTGTTGATAAGATGCAGGTGGGCGAGGCGAGAAAGGGTTGGGTTAGGGGTGAATGTAGGTATCAGGGGGTAGCTTGGGGGAAGATGCAGGCCATTACAAGTCAAAGGTCAAATACAGGAGAGATACAGATGTACTTCCAGGGGAAAGTACATCTGGGTGCCGTCTAAAACGGCACCCTATTCCCTATATAGTGCATTAGTTTTGTCCAGCGCAATATGGGTCTTTATCAAAAGTAATGCACCATATAGGGACTAGGGTGCCATTTAAGACACACTCCAGGCTTTAGGGAGTAGATACAGGGTAGCGGAGGTAGTTAGGAGGCAGGGGTAGTTACAAGGCTCATGGTGGGGGGGAGACAATTACATTGGTAGAAGCGGCAAGAAACAGGGCGAGGGAGGGAGGGGAAGGGGGTAGTCATAGTCAAGGTATTTTGAAAGTTACTGGACTGGGGGAGTGATACTTACAAGGCAATAGGTAGTTACAAGGTCTTTGGGGGAGATATCGATAGTTACAAGGGGTGTAATATTACGTACAGGGTCTGAGGGGTCATTTCCAAGCCTAGGGATAGTTACATCATGACCAGGGGTAGATACAGGGGCAGGGAAGAGCGGGGTGGGTAGGGTGGGTTAGTTTTAGGATGGGAGAAGGGGGTGATCATCTGGGTGCAAGAAGGGGGACAGGGAGATGCAAGGTGACCCTTGAGGGTGGGAGTGTCACTCGGGGACATAGGACACCTGCCACACGATGATATGGCTCCGCTCGGCTTTGCACACGGCAGGCTTCATCTGCGGGGCGCCCCCCGGCACCTCCCCTTCCTCTGTCTCGTCGTCCTCGCCATCACCTGACACACAGATGAAGTGAGAGAGTCAGTCAGCATGAAAAGACACACCCGGTGTCTGTCACCTTTGCACTGAAGTGTTTCTGCACATCCACACATATAAAAGCATCGGATTGGTATTTTAAATCTATATAGTGATATGAACAAGTGCACAACTAGGGCAGAAGGGTAGAGAATCTGGAGACAAGTAGAATTCGACTTGGGTGTATATGGCAGTGTGTGCGTGCATGCGTGAGTGATTTTCCTCACCGATGCGGAAGTCGATGTAGCCCTCCCCTCCACTCAGCACCAGGACGTTATGTACGCTCTGAGTCTCAGCCTCTGGCTGTGCCGAGGACCCCTGACCCTCTGACGGACTGTCAAGCACACTACCATTTAGGGTGGCTAACACGTTGCCTGACAGAAAAACAGAAGATTTGTTTTTATACATACATACATACATACAGTTGAAGTCGGAAGTTTACATACACCTTAGCCAAATACATTTAAACTCCCTGTCTTAGGTCAGTTAGGATCACCACTTTATTTTAAGAATGTGAAATGTCAGAATAATAGTCGAGAATGATTTATTTCAGCTTTTATTTATTTCATCACATTCCCAGTGGGTGAGAAGTTAACATACACTCAATTAGTATTTGGTAGCATTGCCTTTAAATGGTTTAACTTGGGGTCAAACGTTTCAGGTAGCCTTCAACAAGCTTCCCACAATAAGTTGGGTGAATTTTGGCCCATTCCTCCTGACAGAGCTGGTGTAACCGAGTCAAGTTTGTAGGCCTCCTTGCTCGCACACGCTTTTTCAGTTCTGCCCACAAATTCTCTATAGGATTGAGGTCAGGGCTTTGTGATGGCCACTCCAATACCTTGACTTTGTTGTCCTTAAGCCATTTTGCCACAACTTTGGAAGCATGCTTGGGGTCATTGTCCATTTGGAAGACCCATTTGCCACCAAACTTTAACTTCCTGACTGATGTCTTGAGATGTTGCTTCAATATATCCACATAATTTTCCATCCTCATGATGCCATCTATTTTGTGAAGTGCACCAATCCCTCCTGCAACAAAGCACCTCCACAACATGTTGCTACCACCCCCTTGCTTCACGGTTGGGATGGTGTTCTTCGGCTTGCAAGCCTCCCCCTTTTTCCTCCAAACATATCAATGGTTATTATGGCCAAACAGTTCTATTTTTGTTTCATCAGACCAGAGGACATTTCTCCAAAAAGTACAATTTTTGTCCCCATGAGCAGTTGCAAACTGTAGTCTGGCTTTTTTATGTCGGTTTTGGAGCAGTGGCTTCTTCCTTGCTGAGCGGCCTTTCAGGTTATGACGATATAGGACTCGTTTTACTGTGGATATAGATACTTTTGTACCCGTTTCCTCAAGCATCTTCACAAGGTCCTTTGCTGTTGTTCTGGGATTGATTTGCACTTTTTGCACCAAAGTACGTTCATCTCTAGGAGACAGAACGCGTCTCCTTCCTGAGCGGTATGACGCCTACGTGGTCCTATGGTGTTTATACTTGCGTACTATTGTTTGTACAGATGAATGTGGTACCTTCAGGCATTTGGAAATTGCTCCCAAGGATGAACCAGACTTGTGGAGGTCTCTTTTTATTTATTTTTTTATTTTCCCATGATGTCAAGCAAAGAGGCACTGAGTTTGAAGGTAGGCCTTGAAATACATCCACAGGTACACCTCCAATTGACTCAAATGATGTGAATTAGCCTATCAGAAGCTTCTAAATCCATGACATCATTTTCTGGAATTTTCCAAGCTGTTTAAAGGCACAGTCAACTTAGCGCATGTAAATTTCTGACCCACTGGAATTGTGATATAATTCACTGTAAGTTAAATAATCTGTAAACAATTGTTGGAAAAATGACTTGTGTCATGCACACAGTAGATGTCCTAACCGACTTGCCAAAACTATAGTTTAACAAGAAATTTGTGGAGTGGTTGAAAAACAAGTTTTAATGACTCCAACCAAAGTGAATGTAAACTTCCGACTTCAACTGTGTGTATGTGTGTATGTATGTATGTATGTATGTATGTATGTATGTATGTATGTATGTATGTATGTATGTATGTATGTATGTATGTATGTATGTATGTATGCATGCATGCATATATACACACATATATATAAAAATAACAGGTAATGAGAAACAGATCAGTCAATCAATTGTATTTATAATGCCCTTTTTACATCAGCAGTTGTCACATAGTACTAAAGGACGTTACCAATAGATACCCACAAATTAAACACTGTAAACCACTTTTGCATTTTAGTGCCCAGTTGACAACCTGGTCCATCCTCCCAGTCCTCAAATACATCAAGTTGAGAGTATTGACAGTAGGTATAATACTTTTTTAGTTAGTCAATTACTCCACATTTGATGAAATGTTTTTAGGAGTATAATAAACTCCATTTACTTTTATTGACTTTATAAAATCTAATTATGATTACTAACTGACCTGGCACAGAGACAAAGAACTTGACGGCATCTCTGTGTCCATGGAAACAGAGCTGAGCCTGGGCCATGGAGCAGTATGGGATGAAGCTGCCGCTGCTTTTCTCTGGGTTGTCGTCCGCATACACATGAATCACACCCCCGGCCACGCCGCCGGATGACGTCGGAGACACCTTATTGGCTATCGGGATAAGAGTGGAGTCAATAGCCAATCAGAACATCTGACAGACCAGCGAATAGGACATGGACATTGATGATATGAGACCATACAATCACAAAAGCATACACAGAGCAAGCTTGCCAATAAGACCCATCAATTGGGCAGGCTACATCGTTACAGAGCATTTAAAATAGAAATGTATAATATAGAACAGACATCCCTCTCAGTCATGCAGAATAGGAAACTGTGTCGGCTGGCAACCCACTGAATAAGCCTGTGGTCATCCACTTATGAATTTGCAAACGGTGAATAAGAAAAAAAATCTGAATACTGAAATAGTAGCAATACTAAAACATGCCATCAACATGCAATAATGAAGAGACAAGGCATCCCCAAAACCCCATTACCTAATATTTTGACTACGTCCCCAAAATGATCCATATTCATCACACAAATAGCATACAAACATGACTCATACATTAACACCATACACTCTACCGTTCAAAAGTTTGGGGTCACTTAGAAATGTCCTTGTTTTTGAAAGAAAAGCACATTTTTTGTCCATTAAAATAACATCAAATTGATCAGAAATACAGTGTAGACATTGTTAATGTTGTAAATGACTAGTGTAGCTGGAAATAGCAGATTTTTTATGGAATATCTACATAGGCATACAGAGGCCCATTATCAGCAACCATCACTCCTGTGTTCCAATGGCACGTTGTGTTAGCTAATCCAAGTTTCTCATTTTAAAAGGCTAATTGATCATTAGAAAACCCTTTTGCAATTATGTTAGCACAGCTGAAAACTGCAGTTCTGATTAAAGAAGCAATAAAACTGGCCTTCTTTAGACTAGTTGAGTATCTGAAGCATCAGCATTTGTGGGTTTGATTACAGATTCAAAATGGCCAGAAACAAAGACCTTTCTTGTTCTGTCTCCCTGTGGTGCCGTCTTAGGCGTCTCACAGTACGGACATTGCAATTTATTGCCCTGGCCACATCTGCAGTCCTCATGCCTCCTTGCAGCATGCCTAAGGCACGCTCACACAGATGCGTACAGAGGCCCATTTATCGGCAACCATCACTCCTATGTTTCAATGGCACGTTGTGTTAGCTATTCCAAGTTCCTCATTTTAAAAGGCTAATTGATCATTAGAAAACCCTTTTGCAATTATGTTAGCACAGCTGAAAACTGTTGTTCTGATTAATGAAGCAATACAACTGGCCTTCTTTAGACTAGTGGAGTATCTAGAGCGTCAGCATTTGTGGCTTAACCTGTTAGGGCTAGGGGGCAGTATTTGCACGGCTGGATAAAAAAAATGTACCCGATTTAATCTGGTTACTAATCCTACCCAGTAACTAGAATATGCATATACTTATTATATATGGATAGAAAACACTCTAAAGTTTCTAAAACTGTTTGAATGGTGTCTGTGAGTATAACAGAACTCATTTGGCAGGCAAAACCCTGAGACATTTTCTGACCGGAAGTGGATACCTGATGTTTTGTATTACCTTTAAACCTATGCCATTGAAAAACACAGGGGCTGAGGAATATTTTGGCACTTCCTATTGCTTCCACTAGATGTCACCAGCCTTTACAAAGTGTTTTGAGTCTTCTGGAGGGAGATCTGACAGAACAAGAGCCATGGAACGATGATGGCCCATTAGACACCTGGCGCGCGAGTTCATGTTGGGTACCCTCGTTCCAATACGTTATAAAAGAGTATGCATTCGTCCACCTTGAATATTATTCATGTTCTGGTTAAAAAAGGCCCTAATGATTTATGCTATACAACGTTTGACATGTTTGAACGAACGTAAATATATTTTTTCCCCTCGTTCATGAAGTGAAGTCCGGCGGGCTTAGATCATGTGCTAACAAGACGGAGATTTTTGGACATAAATGATGAGCTTTTTTGAACAAAACTACATTCGTTATGGACCTGTGATACCTGGAAGTGACATCTGATGAAGAGAATCAAAGGTAATGGATTATTTACATAGTATTTTCGATTTTAGATCTCCCCAACATGACGACTAGTCTGTATCGCAACGCGTATTTTTCTGGGCGCAGTGCTCAGATTATTGCAAAGTGTGATTTCCCAGTAAGGTTATTTTTAAATCTGGCAAGTTGACTGCGTTCAAGAGATGTAAATCTATAATTCTTTAAATGACAATATAATATTTTACCAATGTTTTCTAATTTTAATTATTTAATTTGTGATGCTGACTTGACTGCCGGTTATTGGAGGAAACGATTTCCTCAACATCAATGCCATAGTAAAACGCTGTTTTTGGATATAAATATGAACTTGATAGAACTAAAAATGCATGCATTGTCTAACATAATGTCCTAGGAGTGTCATCTGATGGAGATTGTAAAAGGTTAGTGCATCATTTTAGCTGGTTTTATGGTTTTGGTGACCCTGTCTTTGAATTGACAAAACATTACACACAACTCTTGTAAATGTACTGTCCTAACATACTCTAAATTTATGCTTTCGCCGTAAAACCTTTTTGAAATCGTAAAACGTGGTTAGATTAAGGAGATGTTTATCTTTCAAAGGGTGTAAAATAGTTGTATGTTTGAAAAATTTGAATTTTGACATTTATTTGGATTCAAATTTGCCGCTCTTGAAATGCACCTGCTGTTGATGGAGTGCACCACGGGTGGGACGCTAGCGTCCCACCTAGCCCATAGAGGTTAAAATGGCCAGAAACAAAGACCTTTCTTCTGAAACGTCAGTCTATTCTTGTTCTGAGAAATGAAGGCTATTCCATGCGAGAAATTGCCAAGAAACTGAAGATCTCGTACAACGCTGTGTACTACTCCCTTCACAGAACAGCGCAAACTGCCTCTAACCAGAATAGAAAGACGAGTTGGAGGCCCCGGTGCACAACTGAGCAAGAGGACAAGTACATTAAGAGTGTCTAGTATGAGAAACAGACGCCTCACAAGTCTTCAACTGGCAGCTTCATTAAATAGTACGCGCAAAACACCAGTCTTAACGTCAACAGTGAAGAGGCGACTACGGGATGCTGGCCTTCTAGGCAGAGTTGCAAAGAAAAAGTCATATCTCAGACTGGCAAAAGAACACAGACACTGGACAGAGAAACTCTGCCTAGAAGGCCAGCATTCCGGAGTCGCCTCTTCACTGTTGACATTGAGACTGGTGTTTTGCGGGTACTATTTAAGGAAGCTGCCAGTTGAGGACTTGTGAGGCATCCGTTTCTCAAACTAGAAACTCTAATGTACTTGTCCTCTTGCTCAGTTGTGCACCGGGGCCTCCAACTCCTCATTCTATTCTGGTTAGAGACAGTTTGCGCGGTTCTGTGAAGGGAGTAATACCCAGCGTTGTACGAGATCTTCAGTTTCTTGGCAATTTCTCGCATGGAATAGCCTTCATTTCTCAGAACAAGAATAGACTGACGTGTTTCAGAAGAAAGTTCTTTGTTTCTGGCCATTTTGAGCCTGTAATCGAACCTACAAATGCTGATGCTCCAGATACTCAACTAGTCTAAAGGCCAATTTTATTGCTTCTTTAAATCAGAACAACAGTTTTCAGCTGTGCTAACATAATTGCAAAAGGGTTTTCTAATGATCAATTAGCCTTTTAAAATGAGAAACTTGGATTAGCTAACACAACATGCCATTGGAACACAGGAGTGATGGTTGCTGATAATGGGCCTCCGTACGCCTATGTAGATATTCCATAAAAAATCTGCCGTTTCCAGCTACAATAGTCATTACAACATTAACAATGTCTACACTGTATTTCTGATCAATTTGATGTTCTTTTAATGGACAAAAAAAAAATGCTTTTCTTTCAAAAACAAGGACATTTCTAGGTGACCCCAAACTTTTGAACGGTAGAGTATATGTGTGCCAATGCATTATATACAGTACTTTACAACACCTGAAGATAGCATGCAGAGTTACAAGTGAACAAAAGTGATTTCCCTGAATCAGATCCAGACCACCGTTTCTGTCTCTGTTCCATTTTGGACCCTAGCCCCTCGTCCCCTTTGTGGTTGACAGATCTGAAATGACTGGATAGGTGGCAGGCGGCCTTATGAACGAAAATGTGCTTGTTCTGTTGGAGGGCTATCTAATCCTCTCGGATCTCCACAAGTGCTATATACTGTAATTTACTCTGGTCCAATCACTATATTACTCACACCTATCCAGTCTATCAGATATGTGAACATTAGGGTAATAAGGGTGCTTAGGACTGAAACTGAACCAGGCCTATGTTGGAGAGCGATAAAGGGAAGATGGAGGTAAGACAGGCAGGCAGATGTATGTGACATCATCCCTGTGGGACAGAGGGAGTCCTAACTTACCCCTCAGACCTAGGAGCTGTCCCCGATGAAGTACTACCGCTAAGGGAGGGAAGGAGGGAGGAGAGGAGAGAGTGGACAAGAGTGACAATCAGGACAGGGAGGACAAGTACAGGGATACCAGCCATAAAATAGAGAGAAAGAAAGGGAGAAAGAGAAAAAACGAAGAGAAGCCATTACGGAATAAGAGAAGACAGAAAAATGGACAGACCGATATACATTGAACAAAAATACAAAAGCAACATGTAAAGTGTTGGTCCCATTTTACATAAGCTGAAATAAAAGATGGCAGAAATTTCTATATGCACAAATTTGTTGACATCCCCGTTAGTGAGCATATCTCCTTTGCCAAGATAATCCATCCACCTGACAGGTGTGTCATATGAAGAAGCTAATTAAACAACATGATCATTACACAGGTGCACCTTGTGCTGGGGACAATAAAAGCCCACTCTAAAATGAGCAGTTTTGTCACACAACATAATGCCACAGATTTCTCAAGTTGAGGGAGCGTGCAATTGGCATGCTGACTGAAGGAATGTCCACCAGATCTGTTGCCAGACAATTGAATGTACATTTCTCGACCATAAGCCGCCAACGTCGTTTTAGAGAATTTGGCAGCACGTCCAACCTGCCTCACAACTGCAGACCACGTGTATGGCGTTGTGTGGGTGAGCAGTTTGCTGATGTCAACATTGTGAACAGAGTGCCCCATGGTGGAGGTGGGGTTATGGTATGGGTAGGTATAAGCTACAGACAAAAACAATAGCATTCTATCAATGGAAATTTGAATGCACAGATATACCGTGACGAGATCCTGAGGCCCAATGTTGTGCCAGTCATCTGCCGACATCACCTCATGTTTCAGCATGATAACGCACGGCCCCATGTAAGGATCTGCACACAATTCCTGGAAGCTGAAAATGTCCCAGTTCTTCCATGGCCTGCATGCTCACCAGACGTGACCCATTTAGCATGTTTGGGATGCTCTGGATTGATGTGTACGACAGCGTGTTCCAGTTCCCGTCAATATCCAGCAACTTTGCACAGTCATTGAAGAGGAGTGGGACAACATTCCACAGGCCACAAATCAACAGCCTGATCAGGAGATGTGTCGTGCTGCATGAGGCAAATGTTGGTCACACCAGATACTGATTGTTTTTTTTGACCCAAGCCCCTACTTTTTTTATGTATCTGTGACTAACAGATACATTTCTGTATTCCCAGTCATGTGAAATCCATAGATTATGCCCTAATTAATTAATTTAAATTGAAAGATTTCCTTATATGAACTGTAACTCAGTAAAATCTTTGAAATTGTTGCATGTTGCATTTATATTTTTGTTCAGTATAAAAAGGGAAAGTAAAAGACAGAAGCAAACAAAAACACAGAATAGTGGAATCAAAGAGGTGTGTGTGCGCACCACTCAAACTCACTCTCTGTCAGTGGTATGGAGATGACCACACCATTCCCAGTCCCCACCCACAAGCGGTTTCCACCAATAAGAAGGGCTGTTATTCGCACAAAGGAGAAGCCCAGCTTGCCAGTACCTGTCAATCAGAGCGAGAAGAGAGAGAAGAGAGAAAGAGAGAGAACACAGGTCAATCCATACATTGGATGCATCTCAATAGACCAAAAGTGGAGTCAAATAATATGGTGCCCTATCAATGAGTTGGCCGAAGCTTAGCCTGCTGGTCCCAGATCTAATCTGTCTGAGCTGTCTTGCCAACTCCTATAGTCATTGTCTTGATATGACAACAAGCATACAAATTGGCCGTACAACACAAACAGATCTTGGACCACCAGCCTAGCCAGAGCTGGATAGCATGGTTGCGGTCAATTCCATTTCAATTCAGTAAATTCAGGAAGTAAACTGTAATTCCAATTCCACATCTTTTTCTTAGAGGAAAACTGGAATTGGAATTTTAGTTTACTTTCTGAATTGACATGGAAATTGACTCCATTCTTGCTGTTTAGCTTAGGTTCTTCCTACCCAGCATCTTGCTGACGTAGGGTTCGATGTCGACATCCTGTAGGTGCTGGTGTGTGAGGGCGTGGTAGAGACGCAGCGTGGAGTCCAGACGGATTGACACCCACACCCCATCCCCGATCCATGCCAGCTGCCTCACCTGGCTCTCCCTGCGAGGGTGGGCGTCAAAGGACTTCTGACGTGGGAGAGGGGTTAGGGGGGTGAATTGGTTGATTGATTTACTTTGATTCATTTCAGAATATTATCAATGTGGAGCGACATTACATGAGCTCTCCCCGACCCATCTATCTGCAACATAACTGCAGATAGACTCAAGACTATGTTAGCCCACTGAGCTAATGTCTTGACACTATGTCTGGGAGCTAGCGTGAGTCTTAGGCTTTCAAAAAACGTTACTTTGCAACTTCCTCTACTATACAAACAGTCCCTCCCCTCCTGTGACCAACCTCTATCTGCATGCTCTTGGGCTGGATGACATGGATCTTGTTCTTGTAGCCACACCACACTTTGTCATGGACCATGGCCATGCAGCGGATAGAGTGGTGCGGTCTACCCAGGTCCATCAGGTGGTAGTTAGAAAGGTCCCACTGCCCATCTGGAGATGCACACACACACACACACACACACACACACACGCACAGGCACGCGCACACACGCACATACATAAACAAATTATGTAAAGCTTTAAATCATGATTAGAAAAAGTAATGTTGCTCTCATGGAATGTCATTTTTTGAGCACATCAGTCAGTTAATGGTTAAGGCTCATAGGTGAGAGCTCAGAAGAATTAGGTAGGTTAGGGTTAAGTTTACATTACCCTCAGATCTGTGGAAGATAGCCAGTGTCCCGTCTGCCAGAGCCACAAGCACACGACCCTTCACATGCCTGAAACAGAGACAGTCACGCTAATGTTACACAAAGCAATATGCACCCATTTACTACAACATAAATCAAGGACTGGTAAAAATGGCCATTCTAAGCAGACAGTGGTCAGTAGTGGGGGACTTACACTAGACTGAGCACAGAGTCCTTCAGTTTGATGGAGTGGAGACACTTCTTCCAGTTGGCCACTGCCGAATGGACGTAAAGCCTGGAGAAGGGATGTAAAGCTTAGTTAGGACATAGACAGAGATAGGGTTTTATGGGTTAGGGTTATCGGTTTGGAGACATATGCAGGCAAAACTGGTTGCCCGAAAAAATCATGATGTTTTTTGTGACATTGTGGTCAAGAGTTGTAAAAATACATTTTTTGCACTTTTTTAGAAAACCAGAAAACAACATCACTATCATGTCCCATATTACATTTCCGCCACTAGCTAGGCATTAAGTGATTAGTTACCCACCAGCCATTTTGTGCTCCCAGCCACATGGTGGGGGCGACGCTGGTTCCAGCTTTCGGGTCGTCGCTTCCATCCTCCGTCTCCTGGGGTGGGGAGTTAGACTCCTCTTTTGACTGGCCTGCACACCTGACAGTGGACACAAACAGAGAGTTGTCTTGAAGTCCACTATAGACTACCACAGTCCAACTACTGTAGCATGTTAGCAGTATTGTCTGCTGCAGAAATGTAAAGAGATGACTAAAGGATTTAAATAGTAGAAGTTACACTTTAGTTTGATTTGATTTAGTTTAAGTAAATACACTTTCAGTAAAATTTTGAGAACACTGAACATTTTTCAAAGTTTCAATGACAACTTTTCAATAATGTACTGGCGATATGCTTTCTCTTTAAAACTACTAGCAATTCAAATCCGGTCAAATCGTGTCTTACCGGTCGTATTGGCCAGCATCAACCACCGGAGGCTGGGGGTCTGTGAAGACATGCTCCATGAAGGGCCCTGGAGGTCCCAAGGTGTCGTCTGTCTCGCTGGCGGCCGGCTCAGCTACCTCTGTAGCCTCTGTGGCCTCCTCTGCTGACTGGGTCGGGTGCAGCTTCCCACTGAGTGGTGGAGCCGTAGGAGCTGAGGCGACAGGGACACAGGGTGAGACATTATACACTATATACTACAATAACTATACCAACTATACCTATTAAGTAGAGATGGGCACTAATATGGAAAGTTCCTATCGATATTAGTTGAAATTTGTTTTATTTGCAATTGATATCATATAGGACTTTAAAAAACATGTGGAGGCCTATTAACTATACTTAAAACTCTTCAACTGACTGGGCTGGGTGCAGCTTCCAATGAGTGGGGAAACTACTGGGGCTGGGGGGGAGAGAAATAGAGACATATCAGCACTTGCTGGAATATATACACCAACATATATAGCAGAGGTCCCCAACTAGATTCACCCGAAATCAGCCTCCCACTGAGAGGGAGAGCCACGTTAGAGACACAGGGAAGAGGGACAAGAAGAAGAAGAATTGTGCCGCAATTAAAGCCTATATTTTTTCATTGCAAGCCTGATGATACATACACAGTGTAATGTACAGTGCCTTCAAAAAGTATTCACACCCCTTTGTTAACGCAAGCCTAAATAAGTTCATGAGTGATTTGCTTAACAAGTCACACAATAAGTTGCATGGACTCACTCTGTGTGCAATAATAGTGTTTAACATGGTCAAATTGAGCCCATGGGCCACCAGTTGGGGAACCCTGCTGTACAGAATAAAAATGGCAAAACTTTCATCCTGTTTACAACAAGGCACTAAAGTAATACTGAAAAAAATGTGGCAAAGTAATTAACTTTTTGTTCAGAAAACAAAGTGTTATATGTTTGGGGCAAATTCAATACAACACATTACTGAATACCACTCTCCATAAACAGTGGTGGCTGCATCATGTTATGGGTATGCTTGTAATCGTTAAGGACTGGGAAGTTTCAGGTTGAAAAGAAACGGAATGGAGATAAGCACAGGCAAAATCCTAGTTGAAAACCTGGTTCAGTCTGCTTTCCACCAGATACTGGGAGAGTAATTCATCTTTCAGCAGGAAAATAACCTAAAACACAAGGTCAATCTACACTGGAGTTGCTTACCAAGAAGACAGTGAATGTTCCCAAGTGGCCTAGTTACAGTTTTGACTTAATATCTACATGAAAATCCATGGCAAGACCTAAAAATAGTTGTCTAGCAATGATCAACAACCAATTACACAGAGCTTTAAGAATTTTGAAAAGAATAATGGGCAAATGTTGCACAATCCAGGTGTGGAAAGCTCTTAGAAACTCATCCAGAAAGACTCCCAGCTGTTATCGCTGCCAAAAGCATCTTCTACAAAGTGTTGACACAGGGGTGTGAAAACTTAAGTAAATGAGATATTTCTGTATTTTATTTTCAATAAATGTGCTAACATTAATAAAAACACGTTTTCACTTTCTCATTGTGGGTTATTTTGTGTAGATGGGTGAGAAAAAAATATTTTGAATTCAGGATGTAACACAAAATGTGGAATAAGTCAAGTGGTATGAATACTTTCTGAAGACACTATAGATAAATATCTGGGGTTCTCACCTTGCCCCCGGTCCAGTACGGGTGTGTCGGTGCGCGAGGAGCAGTTGCTGCGGACCACGCTACAGTTGGTGGCACAGCCCACCAGGGTGATGCCTGCTAGCATGCCCTCCACCCCGCCTGTCTCCTCACCACCACCCTCCCCAGAGTCCAGCACGATCTCACCCGCCGGGTAGTCACTCTCACTGGCCGCTGCAGACAGACACACAGACACGCACATATGCAAACACAGAAACAAGCACGCACACACAGAAATACACACCCATACAAATGCACACGCACACAGAGAAAAACAAACATTAGAGATGATTCTAGTTCAGTAGATGTGGAATTAGTGCATTTGGAAAGTTCAGACCCTTCCCCTTTTTCTACATTTTGAAACGTTACAGTCTTATATTAAAATGTATGAAAAAACATTTTCCCTCAATCTACACACAGTACCCAATAATGACAAGGCGAAAACAGGTTTTTAGAAATGTTTGCAAATTTATAATATTTTTTTAAACAGAAACACCTTAAGTTCAGACCCTTTGCTATGAGACTCGAAATAGAGCTCAGGTGCATACTTCTTCCATTGATCATCCAAGAGATGTTTTTACAACTTTATTGGAGTCCACCTGTGGTAAATTCAATTGATTGGGCATTATTTGGAAAGGCACACACCTGTCTATATAAGGTCCCACAGTTGACAGTGCATGTTAGAGCAAAAACCAAGCCATGAGGTCGAAGGAATTGTCCGTAGAGCTCCGAGACAGGATTGTGTCGAGTCACAGATCTGGGGAAGGGTACCAACAAAAGTATGCACCATTGAAGGTCCCCCAAGAACACAGTGGCCTCCATCATTCTTAAATAGAAGAAGTTTGGAACCACTAAGACTCTTCCTAGAGCTGGTTCGCCTGGCCAAACTGAGAAATCGGGGAAGAAGGGCCTTGGTCAGGGAGGTGCCCAAGAACCCGATGGTCACTCTGACAGAGCTTCAGAGTTCGTCTGTGGAGATGGGAGAACCTTCCAGAAGGACAACCATCTCTGCAGCACTCTACCAATCAGGCCTTTATGGTAGAGTAGCCAGAAAGAAGCCACTCCTCAGTAAAAGGCACATGACAGTTTGGAGTTTGCCAAAAGGCACCTAAAGAACTCTCAGAGCATGAGAAACAAGATTCTCTGGTCTGATGAAACCAAGATTTGTCCTGAATGCAGAGCGTCACGTCTGGAGGAAACCTGGCACCATCCCTACAGTGAAGCATGGTGGTGGAAGCATCATGCTGTGGAGATGTTTTTCAGCGGCAGGGACTGGGAGACTAGTCAGGCTCGAAGGAAAGATGAAAGGAGCAAAGTACAGAGAGATCCTTGATCAAAACCTGCTCTAGAGTGCTCAGGACTTCAGACTGGGGTGAAGGTTCACCTTCCAACAGGACAACGACCCTAAGCACACAGCCAAGACAATGCAGGAGTGGCTTCGGAACAAGTCTGAATGTCCTTCAATGGCCCAGCCAGAGCCCGGACTTGAACCCGATCGAAAATCTCTGAAGAGACTTGAAAATAGCTGTGCAGCGATGCTCCCCATCCAAGCTGACAGAGCTTGAGAGGATCTGCAGAGAAGAACGGAAGAAACTCCCCAAATACAGGTATGCCAAGCATGTAGCATCATACCCAAGAAGTCTCGAGGCTGTAATTGGGTCATTCTCATGAAACCATTAAAATACCATGGCAGTAATTATTTTAAATATAAAACATGTAATATAACAAAATATCATAAAAGATAAGTGTTCTCTACCTTGCACAAAGAGTAATTTCAACATGGGAATTAATTATTTATTAATTATGTATTTAATTCCATTTTCTGCTGAAATTCTCATTACCGCAATGTGTTCAGCTCTGTCTGAATGTATGTTATGTTTTAATTGAAACATTGTCAAATATTGTGAAAAAAAATAAATGGATGTTCTACTAGATGTTTACAAATGACAGAAAAATGTACTGAATATTCATGTATAATAATAATGAAATAAATGTGGGGAAATGAAGTGTCCATGACTGATGTTCTCATCCTCAGCAACATTTATATACACACACACACACACACACACCACACACACGCACACACACGCACACACACACACACAGAATTTTAAATATTGTTTGATTTTGAATGAAGCAACACATCTGCCAGTACCTTCAAGATGGCTACCAGGTAAGCAGAACTCTTCATATTTCTCCAGTTAAAAGTTAAACATTCAGATTGCGTACACGAGAGTATTGCCGATACAGGTAGTTTTCCAAATTTAGAAAAAGGTTCGCTTTAAAAGGTTCTATGAAACTATACTTCATTAATGTCTAATTATGTACAATGAGTAAAAATTTGCTTAGTCATCATGGCTTCTCTATTGTTAGCAAAACATGCTAAGGTTCCTCATCCTCCACAACATCATTCTCACTTACTGCTGCAATTTAAGGCCAGTTGCAGTAGAGAGAACTTCTGTTTCAGTAATGAGAATTTAATCATACAGACTATATTTAAATATATATTATGAAATATTAATGTATTATTGTTTACTAACTGTTGATATTTTGCTTTATGTCCTGTTTAATTGCCGACAGTCAGCAAGTAACAAAAAGAAAGCTTCAGCGAAGGCTGACAATTCACAGAAAAAGTTTACACTAACCCAGAACTACTGGAAGAGTACAGAAATAAGGAGAGAGAGAGAGGTTAAGGGTTGAAGAGGTTACAGCAAGAGTAATTAGCATATACAGTTGAAGTCGGAAGTTTACATACACTTAGGTTGGAGTCATTAAAACTCGTTTTTCAACCACTCCACAAATTTCTTGATAACACTATAGTTTTGGCAAGTCGGTTAGGACATCTACTTTGTGCATGACACACGTCATTTTCCCAACAATTGTTTACAAACAGATTATTTCACTTAATCACAATTCCAGTGGGTCAGAAGTTTACATACACTAAGTTGACTGTGCCTTTAAACAGCTTGGAAAATTCCAGAAATTATGTCATGGCTTTAGAAGCTTCTGATAGCCTAATTGACATAATTTGAGTCAATTGGAGGTGTACCTGTGGATGTATTTCAAAGCCTATCTTTAAACTCAGTGCCTCTTCGCTTTACATCATGGGAAAATCAAAAGAAATCAGCCAAGACCTCAGAAAAACAATTGTAGACCTCCACAAGTCTGGTTCATCCTTGGGATCAATTTCCAAATGCCTGAAGGTACCACGTTCATCTGTACAAACAATAGTACGCAAGTATAAACACCATGGGACCACGCAGCTGTCATACCGCTAAGGAAGGAGACGCGTTCTGTCTCCTAGAGATGAACGTACTTTGGTGCGAAAAGTGCAAATCAATCCCAGAACAACAAAGGCCCTTGTGAAGATGCTTTAGGAAACAGGTACAAAAGTATCTATATCCACAGTAAAACGAGTCCTATATCGACATAACCTGAAAGGCCGCTCAGCAAGGAAGAAGCCACTGCTCCAAAACCGCCATAAAAAAAAAGCCAGATTACGGTTTGCAACTGCACTTGGGGACAAACATCGTACTTTTTGGAGAAAAGTCCTCTGGTCTGATGAAACAAAAATAGAACCGTTTGACCATAATGACCATTGTTATGTTTGGAGGAAAAAGGGGGACACTTGCAAGCCGAAGAACACCATCCCAACCGTGAAGCAAGGGGGTGGTAGCAACATGTTGTGGGGGTGCTTTGCTGCAGGAGGGATTGGTGCACTTCACAAAATAGATGGCATCATGAGGATGGAAAATTATGTGGATATATTGAAGCAACATCTCAAGACATCAGTCAGGAAGTTAAAGTTTGGTCGCAAATGGGTCTTCCAAAAGGAGAATGACCCCAAGCATACTTCCAAAGTTGTGGCAAAATGGCTTAAGGACAACAAAGTCAAGGTATTGGAGTGGCCATCACAAAGCCCTGATCTCAATCCTATAGAAAATGTGTGGGCAGAACTGAAAAAGCGTGTGCAAGCAAGGAGGCCTACAAACCTGCCTCAGTTACACCAGCTCTGTCAGGAGGAAAGGACCAAAATTCACCCAACTTATTGTGGGAAGCTTGTGGAAGGCTACCCGAAACGGTTGACCCAAGTTACACAATTTAAAGGCAGTGCTACCAAATACTAATTGAGTGTATGTGCACTTCTGACCAACTGTGAATGTGATGAAAGAAATAAAAGCTGAAATAAATCATTCTCTCTCTACTATTATTCTGACATTTCACATTCTTAAAATAAAGTGGTGATCCTGACTGACCTAAGACAGGGAATTTTTACTAGGATAAAATTTTAGGAACTGTGAAAAACTGAGTTTAAATGCATTTGGCTAAGGTGTATGTAAACTTCAACTTCAACTGTATATAGTCTATAGGAAGCCTATGCCCTCATACAGTGTCTATAGGAAGTCAATACCCTACAGTGTTAGGAAGTCTACACATTCGCGTGCACACGTCCACCACACACACATTTAGTTTGTACTATAGGATGTCCACAGTCTGTAAGCCATTCAGTCCCTTCTATAGGATGCAGACACACACAAATAAAGTCAGTAAGCCATTTAGTCTCTACTATAGGATGACGTGTCCGTAACAGTGAGATTTTCCCCATGTTTTGAGACATGCTCATTTCATGTCATGCTTCCTTTCCATTTCCAGATATCAAAAACGAAAGAATATTTGTCTTAGAATCCAAGGCACAACCTTTCCAAGGCACAATTCTTTAAACTTTAGCCATTTTGGATTGGCCAGTGAAGTCACAGACGAGAAACATGTGCTTGCAAAACACATGAAAACTTTGGTTTGAAGATAAAGAAGCTGCACCAGCTTGGGGTCATAGAAACATCATCCCCAAGGGACACTGTATAAGCCAGTGTGTGTAGTGACGATGACATGTCCTGCATGTACAGGACATGCAGCAATTGCAAGCATAAGTCATTTCACACAACACTGGATCCTTCAACAAAAGGAAACATCATCGTATGGGAGGAGTGGGTCACTAAATCTGTACCAATAACAAAGAAATGCAAAGATGGGTCCACTGAAGAGAAGGTGGGTGAGGAATGTGTTTCTTGAGAAGAGGCATACAGTGCCTTGCAAAAGTATTCATCCCCCTTGGTGTGTTTCCTATTTTGTTGCATTACAACCTGTAATTTAAATTGATTTTTATTTGGATTGCATGTAATGGACATACACAAAATAGTCCAAATTGGTGAAGTGAAAAAAATTACTTGTTTCAAAAAATTCAAAAAATTTTTAAATGGAAAGGTGGTGCGTGCCTATGTATTCACCCCTTTGCTCTGAAGCCCCTAAATAATATCTGGTGCAACCAATTACCTTCAGAAATCACATAATTAGTTAAATAAAGTCCACCTGTGTGCATTTCTAAGTGTCACATGATCTGTCACATTATCTCAGTAAATATACACCTGTTCTGAAAGGCCCCAGAGTCTGCAACACCACTAAGCAAGGGGCACCATGAAGACCAAGGAGCTCTCCAAACAAGTTAGGGACAAAGTTGTGGAGAAGTACAGATCAGGGTTGGGCTATAAAAAAATATCAGAAACTTTGAACATCCCACAGAGCACCATTAAATCCATTATTAAAAAATGGAAAGAATATGGCACCACAACAAACCTGCCAAGAGAGGGCCGCCCACCAAAACTCACAGACCAGGCAAGGAGGGCCTTAATCAGAGGCAACAAAGAGACCAAAGATGACCCTGAAGGAGCTACAAAGTTCCACAGTGGAGATTGGAGTATCTGTCCATAGGACCACTTTAAGCCGAACACTCCACAGAGCTAGGCTTTACGGAAGAGTGGCCAGAAAAAAACCATTGATTAAAGAAGAAAAATAAGCAAACACATTTGGTGTTTGCAAAAAGGCATGTGGGAGACTCCCCAAACATATGGAATATAAGGTACTCTGGTCAGATGAGACTAAAATTGAGCTTTTTGGCACATCTGGCACAAACCCAACACCAGTCAACACCCAGAGAACAACATCCCCACAGTGAAGCATGGTGGTGGCAGCATCATGCTGTGATGATGTTTTTCCATCAGCAGGGACTGGGAAACTGGTCAGAATTGAAGGAATGATGGATGGCGCTAAATACAGGGATATTCTTGAGGGAAACCTGTTTCAGCCTTCCAGAGATTTGAGACTGGGCCGGAGGTTCACCTTCCAGCAGGACAATGACCCTAAGCATACTGCTAAAGCAACACTCAAGTGGTTTAAGGTGAAACATTTAATTGTCTTGGAATAGCCTAGTCAAAGCCCAGACCTCAATCCAATTGAGAATCTGTGGTATGACTTAGATTGCTGTACACCAGCGGAACCCATCCAACTTTAAGGAGCTGGAGCAGTTTTGCCTTGAAGAATAAGCAAAAATCCCAGTGGCTAGATGTGCCAATCTTATAGCGACATACCCCAAGAGACTTGCAGCTGTAATTGCTGCAAAAGGTGGCTTGACAAAGTATTGACTTTGAGGGGTGAATAGTTATGCATGCTCATGTTCTGTTTGTTTCACAATAAAACATATTTTGCATCTTCAAAGTGGTAGGCATGTTGTGTAAATCAAGTGATACAAACCCCCCCAAAATTAATTTTAACTCCAGGTTGTAATGCAACAAAACAGGAAAAATGACAAGGGGCGTGAACACTTTCGCAAGCCACTGTACCTCCATAGAAAAGCTGGTGGACCTCATACAGGACCTCCTCTCAATTCTCCAGACACATTTATAACATCAAGCACCAGTTTGAAAGACTGAGGAGATTGAGAGGTTCCATGCCTGTGGATGCTTCAGTCCGAAAGAATTTGACTTCCGAGACAATGTGAAGTCAGAAAAGGAGAATGATGAGCCAGTTTTGGAAGTGGGAAAGTGGGTGCTCGTAGAATATGACGGAGAACTGTTCCCTGGCACCATCACACAGGTATGTAGAAATATTTGGTGGTATGGACACGTCATGTTGTTGATGATAAATACTGAGTCATATAAAAAATTGTTTTTACTTTCTTTCCAGATTGGCAATGGTCAATACGAGGTCGACACTATGAGTTGTGCTAGAGCAAACAAATGTTTCATTCCATCCATCAGATTTGAGGGAGAAAAAGTCTGGTACTACTTTGACGACATAAAAGCCATCATCCCAGAGCCACAACCTGCCACATCCTCAGTTCGACACTTCTGTGTGTTGCCTGAGATCTGGGCAAAGTACACAAACAAACGTGTATAAAACACTGGAATTGGAAGGGGGATAGAGAGGGTAGCAGGAGGCGTTGGGGTGGTGATAGGACTAGACTGTCATATTACCGCCATACAACGGCCACCCTCCCTCCAAGTTGATCTCATTACCGTGAAGCGGAGGGCAATTTAACCCCCTGGAGTGCACTTAACTGATTTTCTACTAGTGCATTATCCTGCTTATACCACAGCTACCATGCCAAAGTAATTAATTCACAATCGTTTTGAAGTTTAGAAACAAATGTATATGAGGCACAACCAAATAAACATTGGGGGGAAAAAAATAGTACCTGCTCCCAAATGAACTGGACTACTTCCATGAATTAGAAGTGCATGGTATGTGCATTTATAATAGTTGATTTTAGCTGTGCACAAATTCTACACATCTGTTCTTGTTAGCATGGTTGTTCAGAATTAATGTACCCCCAACGTGACAAGTATTGACAACTCATAATGTGGTATTTGCCCTAGGTGGTCGGTAATTTTTCAGTGTCGTGGTAAAATGGTTTACGTGCTTTTAGCATATGTTCAAATGTTGCCCTGTTTAGCACTAATGTTTTTGTATGTGTTGTTTTTATGTGTTCTGTTTTTAGCCTATGTTATGTACTTTTGAGGCACTGCAAAATGAAATTGATTGAACTTGAATCCATTACTGTGCCAATATTATCGCATTTATTTTCTACATAAAATGTGATGTTTTCAACCATACCTCTGTCACAGATTTTGCCGTGTTGAAGGGAGGACCAATACGCAGCAGGAATGTGGATGCTCATCTTTTAATTAGATAGAAAGCAGCATACACAAAGAACAACGAAGGACAGTATCGCAGCCTATACCTAGCAGCGCAAAAAACAACTACCCACAAAACACAAAGACAAACACACCCTACTATATAGGACTCCCAATCAAAGGCAACGCAACACACCTGCCTTCAATTGGGAGTCCAACCCCAATTAACTATACATAGAAAAACAACCCTAGAACCTATACCAACCACTAACACACCCCACTACACCACACACAAAACCCCATAATACAAAACAAATATACCTCTGCCACGTCCTGACCAAATATAATACAACTAATACCTAAATATTTGTCAGGACACCTCAGTCTTTTTATTTTGTAAAAAAAAAATTATTAGGGGTGGATCAGCTTAATATTGCGGAAAGAATATTGCTTCCATCAATGTAATTGTCTGCATCATTTCCAATCCCCCATTTATTTTTGGGGTAAATATATATATCCATACACGCATGCATACATATACATATATATATATATATATACACATACACATACCTATATAAACATATATACTTTTTTAAAGAATATACCTTTATTATTATTCCCCACAAACCCTACCACCGATCGACCAATTGGAGTAAAGTAATAAACCCTTCGGCTTTTACCTTCAATTTATTCATCTTATACACATTTTACAGACACAGTCTATTTTACAATACTTCTTTTTTGTTTGTTTTTAGTCCTTCCTCTATTTCTGATGGCCATCCAGTTTGATTTCTATTTGTAACTGTGCTATATGACAAAGGTTCTGAACCTATATACATTTTACAGATCCTGTATGTTTTACATTGTTTATCTTGTTATTAGTCCCACCCTACAGCTCCAGTCAACCCCTCCCATCTATCCATCAACATCATCCATTTCGGATTTCTATTTGCCATATATTTTTCAACTGTGCTGTGATGCTTCACAAAACAATTGAACCTTTCTATTCTCATAGCTTATACAGATTGCAAATGAAAAATAAACATTTTTGCTAAAATAATTATTATATTATTGATTGACTATGGCTTTTCAAATCACCCAGTATTGCTATCTGCAGCGTTAGTTCTAGGCAAATGTTGCAATTCTTCAGCCATTCCTGGACCTGTGACCAAAAACGAGCTACATATGGACAATACCAAAATAAATGATCTAATGACTCTGCCTCCTCACAGCAGAATCTGCAGAGCTGGGAAGATTGTATCCCCCATATATATAACATTCTATTTGTTGCAAGAATTTTGTATAGTCATTTAAATTGAAAAATTCTAAGTTTTGAATCAGGCGTTGTTTTGCGTATCAATTCATAAACCATGTGCCATGGAATGGGCACATCGAAAATCTCTTCCCAACTATTTTGCAATTTATATGGCACAGCTATCAGTTTTTTGGTCCTTAAATAAAATTGGTATATGTTTTTATTTATCACACTTTTCTATAACCATTTATGTTCTTTAATACAGGGCCGACATACAAGTTCCTTACTTTTTCCCCTTCTACTTGCCTCTTCCATTTTTGTGGTAATGCTACAATTAATTGGTTGTAATTTTGGGTAGAGCAGACATTTCCATATGTCTGTGTTAGCTGCATGTGTGACATCACTCCACCAGTCCTATTTATAATATCATTCACTAAAATTATACCTTTTTTAAACATTTCTTCGAAAAATACAGTTTTTTATCAATTACTATATTTGAATTTAACCACAATATTTACTGTATTATTTGTTCTGTCTTTTCAGGTGGATTAAACTGAAATTGCAAACAACTTTCTAAGGCTTGTATAAAAAATAAAGATATTTTGGAGATTATTTCCTTTTCAAACAACCGATAGTGGGCAGGTGTAATCTGAATAAAGGGAAAAAGGCCCTTCTTGAACATAGGATGAGACATTTGTACCAATTTACTAGAAAACCAGTTTGGATTTAAATATAAATTTGGTATGACTGATGTCTTTAGTGAGAGGTCTAATGCTTTAATATTTAATAATTTCTGCTCTCCGAATTCATATTCGTTATATAAATAGGCCCTTTTAATTTTATCTGGCTTGCCGTTCAAAATAAAATTGAATATTTTTTGTTCATATAATTTAAAAAGCAGGTCACTAGGTGTAAGCAAAACCATAAGCAAACAGGTAAACTGTGATATGACTAAAGAATTAATCAGGGTGATATTTCCACAAATAGACAGGTATTTTCCTTTCCACGGTAGCAAGATCTTATCTATTTTTGCTAACTTTCTATAAAAATGTATAAGAGTGAGATCATTTCTTTCTTTTGGGATTTGTATACCGAGTATGTCCACATCTCTGTCAGACCATTTAATTGGTAAACTACATGGTAATGTAAAATTTGCATTTTTTTAGTGATCCAATATGTAATATTATTACGTATTACACAATTATTATAATATTACACTTATCATAATTTGGTTTTAATCCAGAGAGGATAGCAAAAGTATCTAGATCCTCTATGAGGCCGTGGAGAGACTAATTGTGGTTTTAAAAGAAAACATGAATCATCGGCGTACAATGACACCTTGGTTTTTAAGCCACGGATTTCTAATTCCTTAATATTATTGTTTGATCTAATCTTGACAGCTAACATTTCAATGGCAATAATAAATAAATATGCCGATAGTGGACAACCTTGTTTTACTCCTCTAGATAGTTTTAAACTTTCTGAGATGTAGCCATTATTTACTATTTTACACCTAGGGTTACTATACATAACTTTAACCCATTTTATAAGAGATTCACCAAAATTGAAATATTCTAGGCATTTATATATAAACTCCAGTCCAACTTTATCAAAAGCCTTTTCAAAATCAGCTATGAAAACCAGGCCTGGTGTCCCCGATATTTCATAGTATTGTAATGGTTTTCTTAGAGAAGTGGAGGAGTCAGGCGCAGGACACAGGGATAAAGGTAAACAAACGTGTTTACTAAAATTATCAATAAATCTTCTCATCGAAAAATACATAGTTTGGAGAAACACCTCCAACTACACAAAACAGACAAACAATCACCGACAAGACAAACAGGAAATGCAGATGTTAAATAATGAACATGATTAGCGAAATTAAAAACAGGTGTACACAATAAAGACAAAACCAAACGAACAGTGAAACATCGATCGGTGGCAACTAGTAAGCCGGTGACGTCGACCGCCGAACGCCGCCCGAACAAGGAGAGGGGCCGACTTCGGCGGGAGTCGTGACAGTATTCTATTGTTTCCAGTACTTGTCTTATATTATCTCCAGTGTATCGTCCATGTAAAAAACCTGTCTGATTAGGATGAATAATATCTGACAATACTTTTTTAATTCTATGCGCCAAGCATTTTGCTAGGATTTTTGCATACCTCAGTCTTAGTATACTTATTATCATTACCAAAATCATCAACCTCATTTCCAAAACCTATGTATGATTACCGCAACAGTTGTTAATTTAATGAATGGAAAAATAGTAGTTTGATATTAAATGCATGTACAGAATCTATACATCATTACTATCCAGGTCTGTGCCCAAACAATTTGAGCTTCTACTTTTAAAAATCGACCTTTCGAGAAACAAGTCTCTCACCGTTGCCACTTGCTATAGACCACCTTCTGCCCCCAGCTGTGCCCTGGACACCATATGTGAATTGATTGCCCCACCATCTACCTTCAGAGCTCGTGCTGTTAGGTGACCTAAACTGGGACATGCTTAACACCCCGGCCATCCTACAATCTAAGCTTGATGCCCTCAATCTCACACAAATTATCAATGAACCTACCAGGTACAACCCCAAATCCGTAAACACGGCACCCTTATAGATATCATCCTAACCAACCTGCCCTCCAAATACACCTCTGCTGTCTTCAACCAGGATCTCAGTGATCACTGCCTCATTGCCTGCGTCCGGAATGGGTCTGTGGTCAAATGACCACCCCTCATCCCTGTCAAACGCTCCCTAAAACACTTTCTAAATCGACCTGGCCCGGGTATCCTGGAAGGATATTGACCTCATTCCGTCAGTAGAGGATGCCTGGTTATTCATTAAAAGTGCTTTCCTCACCATCTTAAATAAGCATGCCCCATTCAAAAAAATGTAGAACCAGGAACAGATATAGCCCTTGGTTCACTCCAGACCTGACTGCCCTTGACCAGCACAAAAACATCCTGTGGCGTACAGCATTAGCATCGAATAGCCCCCGCGATATGCAACTTTTCAGGGAAGTTAGGAACCAATATACACAGGCAGTTTGAAAAAGCTAGCCTTTGCTTTCCTAACAGAAATTTGCATCCTGTAGCACAAACTCCAAAAAGTTCTTGGACACTGTAAAGTCCATGGAGAATAAGAGCACCTCCTCCCAGCTGCCCACTGCACTGAGGCTAGGAAACACTGTCACCACCGATAAATCCACGATAATTGAGAATTTCAATAAGCATTTTTGTATGGCTGGCCTTGCTTTCCACCTAGCTACCCCCACCCCAGTCAACAGCCGTGCACCCCACACAGCAACTTGCCCAAGCCTCCCCCATTTCTCTTTCACCCAAATCCAGATAGCTGATGTTCTGAAAGAGCTACAAAATCTGGACCCCAAAAATCAGCCGGGCTAGACAATCTGGACCCTCTCTTTCTAAAATTATCAGCCGAAATTGTTGCAACCCTTATTACTAGCCTCTTCAACCTCTCTTTCTTATCATCTGAGATCCCCCAAAGACTGGAAAGCTGCCGCGGTCATCCCCCTCTTCAAAGGGGGAGACACTCTAGACCCAAACTGCTACAGAACTATATCTATCCTACCCTGCCTTTCTAAGGTCTTCGAAAGCCAAGTTAACAAACAGATCACCGACCATTTCGAATCCCACCGTACCTTCTCCGCTATGCAATCTGGTTTCCGAGCTGGTCATGGGTGCACCTCAGCCACGCTCAAGGTCCTAAACATTATCATAACCATAAGAGACAATACTATGCAGCTGTATTCATCGACCTGGCCAAGGCTTTCGACTCTGACAAACACCACATTCTTATCGGCAGACTCAACAGCCTCGGTTTCTCAAATGACGTCCTCGCCTGGTTCACCAACTACTTCTCAGACAGAGTTCAGTGTGTCAGATCCCCGCCTTATCTCAGCTCACTGGTCAGCATAGCAGCACACACCCGTAGCACGCACTCCAGCAGGTATATTTCACTGGTCATCCCCAAAGCCAATTCCTCTTTTGGCCGCCACTCCTTCCAGTTCTCTGCTGCCAATGACTGGAACGAACTGCAAAAACCACTGAAGCTGGAGACTCATATCTCCCTCCTAGCTTTAAGCACCAGCTGTCAGAGCAGCTCACAGATCACTGCACCTGTACATAGCACATCTGTAAATAGCCCATCCAACTACCTCATCCCCATACTGTTATTTATTTTATTTACTTTGCTCCTTTGCACCCCAGTATCTGTACTTGCACACTCATCTTCTGCACATCTATCACTCCAGTGTTTAATTGCTATATTGTAATTATTTTGCCACTATGGCCTATTTATTGCCTTACCTCCCTTATCCTACCTCATTTGCACACACTGTATATAGACTTTTTCTATTGTATTATTGACTGTGTGTTTGGTTATTCCATATGTAACTCTGTGCTGTTGTTTGTGTCTCACTGCTTTGCTTTATCTTGGCCATGTTGCAGTTGTAAATGAGAACTTGTTCTCAACTAGCCTACCTGGTTAAATAAAAGGTGAAATAAATGAATAAATATATTTTTTTAAATCATGTTCTTTCAGGTTTGCCACATCATTTTGAAAATATGTCAGGTTTCAATGAAATATCAAAAATATTAGGTTGTAGATTGCGGAAGGTTTTGCGGTAATGAGAGAAATCAGTCAAAATCAAATATTTTTTTTATTTAAAAATATATTATTTCAGAGTTTCAAGTAACTGTTAATAATCAAGATTTTTTTTTTTGAAAATGTATTAGCTTTCCTAATGGTTTTGATGTTTTCAGACCGTTGTGGTAATGAGATTTTTAAGGACTTGTTTTGGAAAATATGTTCAGAAAGGTGTTCAATTGTCAGTAAATGTTTTTAAATTAATACTCAAACACTTCAGACCTTGTTATTCATGCCTAAAAAGGAAATTTGTTGATGCAAGTCTTTTAAAATATTTAATGATTGAAATCTTTGAAACCAAGATTTCCAGAGAATCACCCAATTGCTCTAAAAAGTGCTTCAACAAAGTACTGAGTAAAGGGTCTGAATACTTATGTAAATGTGATATCAGTTTTAATTTTTTTATACATTTGCAAAAATTTCTAAAAACCTTTTTTGCTTTGTCATTATGGGGTACTGTGTGTAGATTGATGAGGGGCAAAAAACTATTTAAGCAATTACATAACAAGGCTGTAAAATAACAAAATGTGGAAAAAGTCAGGGGTCTGAATACTTTCTGAATGCACTGTATATATTATGTTGATTTGATCTGAATACTATGGTCATGTCATGGTAGTAGATTTGGTTCAGGTGGAGAGTGCTATATGGTTGTGTTGCGTTAATAGACAGGGTGTAGGATAGGTAGTCATGTTATTATGGCAGTAGATTCCTTAGTGGTCAAGTTGCAGTAGATTTGGTCCAGATTGTGAGTGCTAATGTATGTGGTCATGTTGTGGTAGTAGATCTGGTTGTGTTATTATAGTAGTAGGGTGCTAAGTTGTCAAGTTGCGGTAGAGTTGGTCTAATAGGTGAGTACTATGTGTTTGTGTTACGGTTTGACCGCTAACCTGGCACGCTGGAGATACAGAGCACGTGGGCATTGCAGACGTTGAACTGGTCGACCAACGAGCCGGGCTGGTTGGCATCAATGATGACCACCTTAATGATGATAATAGTTTTTCATTATTTGATAAATTGTACAAATAGCAGCAACAAGCTGAGTTACAAGTACAACTTATTAGATACAAAAAAGTATTATTTAACACCTTGCTGGCCGAGTGGGTACTGGTCAGGATCCAGACTCTGCTACTCATAGTGTCTGTTTCATGGAGCTCCTTAGACTGGGGGAAGGAAAGGGAGAGGGACAGAAAAGGAGGGAGAGGTGGGGGTGAGAAACGGAAGTAGGGGCAATAAGTATGTTTTCAAACTAAAACATTAGCTAAATTAACTAACAAACCAACTAGATCAAGAGACAGACAGTACCTTTCTCTTCTCTGGTGAGCTGTGGTTGCTCTTGCCGTCTCCTCCCTCTCCCTCCTCTATGGCTAGAGGATTCGTAACGCTGTTGCCGGGGCCAGCCTTTACTGTCATAATTTCCTGAGTGCACGTCTTCCATCCCGTCAGGTCCACGCCCGCCGCACACCACAACTAAACAGAGTTTGTTTACACACATTGTTAACACCGCTCTCGAGCGGCTAGATGTTCTTTACCATTTGGCCATCAGATTTGCCACCAATGCTCCTTTTAGGACACATCACTGCCCTCTATACTACTCTGAAAACTGGTGATCTCTATATACCCGTCGCAAGATCCACTGGTTGATGCTTATTTATAAAACCCTCTTAAGCCTCACTCCCCACTATCTGAGATACCTACTGCAGCCCTCATCCTCCACATACAACACCCGTGCTGCCAGTCACATTCTGTTAAAGGTCCCCAAAGCACACACATCCCTGGGTCGCTCCTATTTTCAGTTCGCTGCAGCTAGCGTCTGGAACGAGCTGCAAAAAACACTCAGACTGGACCGTTTTACCTCCATCTCTTCATTCAAAGACTCAATCACGGACACGCTTACTGACAGTTGTGGCTGCTTCGTGTGATGTATTGTTGTCTCTACCTTTTTGCCCTTTGTGCTGTTGTCTGTGCCCAATAATGTTTGTACCATGTTTTGTGCTGCTACCATGTTGTGCTGCTGCCATGTTGTGTTGCTACCATGTTGTTGTCATGTTGTGTTGCTACCATGCTGTGTTTTCATGTGTTGCTTCCATGCTATGTTGTTGTCTTGGGTCTCTCTTTATGTAGTGTTGTGGTGTCTCTCTTGTCGTGGTGTGTTTTGTCCTATATATCTTTTATTTGTTTTAGTCCCAGCCCCCATCCCAGCAGGAGGCCTTTTGCCTTTTGGTAGGCCATGATGGTAAATAATAATTTGTTCTTAATTGACTTGCCTAGTTAAATAAAGTTAAAAAAAGAATCAATGGGTATATATATATATAATTAATTAACATGACGATTGATTGAACAGTGGTAAATATTACAGATTGTGGCTTTAACCAAGTACATATTTGTTTGTTTGTTTACCTTCCTGTTGGGGTCCTTCTCCACTAGGGGGCGACAGTAGACAGGAACAGGGACATTCTTCATGCGGTTGTCCTCCTTCTCATTAGCCTGGGAGAAGACAGACAGACAAACCCTCCAATCACAAAACTGCTCCAAGACCTCTAATAGAAGAAGCCATTACCACTCATTTAAATCAAACCGACATTTCTGTATTCATATAGCCGTATAACCACACTTTTGACATATCTGATGTGTCTTGGGGAAGAGCTTTGAGATTGGAGGTAGGTTGATATAGCAGAGGGACAGTGTCAGCAGGTTGTGGGGTGTCTGTTAACATGACTGAGGGACAGGGGCATTGTGTCAATAGCTTATGTCAGATTGTGTGTTGTAGGTTGATGTGTGTCTACTTGGGGACAGGGTTTTGTAGTTAGAGAGGTGTGTCAGACTGTGTGGCATCTGTCGATGTGTGTTGGGTTAGAGGTAAGTGTTGTGTGTATTGTGGGGACAGAGCGTTTGGGTTTTAGGTAGATGTTGTATCAGTAGGTTGAGTGGCGTCTGTTCACATGCATGAGGGACAGGGTCATTGAGTCAGTTAGCTGTGTCAGACCGTGTGGTGTCTGTTGATGTGTGTCTTGGGGACAAGGCTTAGGGGCTGAAAGACACACTCCAGCTATTGTTTTACTTTTCCTGTTGAAAAACAATATCTTAATACAGTAATGTACACACACTTAAGGTAAAAAAATATATATTTTGAGCAGAATAGTGTTTTCTAGATACAAGTGCAAACTTCATGGACTAGGACATTTAAGAAGTTGGTCTGATGGTGCCCTCTGATGTCATTGGCCTCTCCCTTGCTTGGGGGAACAATACAGTTCCGCAGTACCTAACGTCATTAACAAAATGTTAATGTACGAATGACCAAACCATGTCTTAGGGATGGCTAACTCTGGAGATCCCTTCGGTCTCCACAGAGTTGGGTAAATCTGCTTTTGGTTTCCTTGCACCCCATGTGTGGAACAATCTACAGAGTTCCCTGCAACTAGATGTACTGGTGCCTCTCAGGCAGTACAAATTGTTGAATGGGGACATCTATGCTGAGGAATGATTCTCCTGAGTATGTTTTGTAATTTTGTATTTGTATTATGTTGTATTTATAAATTGTGTATATGCAAGGCTCCCTTGTAAGAGAGATCTAAATCTCAAATGGGACTCCTGCTAAAAAAATAAAGGTGAAATAAAAATAGAGAACAAAAGAGAAAAGCTCCCACTGTGCCTCGACACAATCCTGTCTCGGAGCTCTACGGACAATTCCTTCGACCTCATGGCTTGGTTTTTGCTCTGACATGCATTGTCAACTGTGGGACCTTGTATAGACAGGTGTGTGCCTTTCCAAATCATGTCCAATCAATTGAATTTACCACAGGTGAACTCCAATCAAGTTGTAGATCTCAAGGATGATCAATGGAAACAGGATGCACCTGAGCTCAATTTCGAGTCTGATAGCAAAGGGTCTGAATACTTACGTAAATAAGGTATCCGTTTTTATTTTGAATACATTTGCAAAAATGTCTAAAAACCTGTTATCACTTTGTCAATATTGGGTATTATGTGTAGGTGTATGAGAAAAAACATGTATTTAATCAATTTTAGAATAAGGCTGTAAAGTAACAAAATGTGGAAAAAGTGAAGGGATCTGAATACTTTCTGAATCCAGTGTAGGTGTTGTGTCAGACTGTGGGGTTTGTTGGTGTGTCTTGTGATGGGTCTATGGGGTAACTAAGCACGGCTCATGCTAGGTTAGGGAGGGACCCTGTGGGTGTAACTTGCCTGTTGTTTCTTCAGCGGGCCTTCCAGTGCACTGTCCAGCTGAGCACCAGTCTATGGGAGAAATAGAGTTAGAGAGACACCGCCCTATATGATGTATTTTGACTGCTACATGGATGGCATTTTTTGTTAAATATATGTTTTTATATATTTAGGGGGTAGATTTAATATTGCAGATAGATTGTAGCTTCCATCAATGTAATTGTCTGCATCATTTCCAATCCCCCATATCTTTTTTGTTGTAAATATGATATTTAAAAAAAATATGTTCCTTTTATTATTTTCCCCTAAACCTACCACCCCTCCCCTAATTGGAGTAAACTAATGGACAACACTTAGGCTTCTACTTCCAGCTTACAGTGCATTTGGAAAGTATTCAGACCCCTTCACTTTTTCCACATTTTGTTACGTTACAGCCTTATTCTAAAATGGATTCAGTTGTTGGTTTTTTCATTAAATCTACACACAATACCCAATAATGACAATGCAAAAACAGTTTTTTAGAATTTTTGGCAAATGTATAAAAAAACAATAACTAAAATATTACATTTACATAAGTATTCAGACCCTTCACTCAGTACTTTGTTGAAGCACCTTTGGCAGCGATTACAGCCTCGAGTCTTCTTGGGTATGACGCTACAAGCTTTGACACACCTGTATTTGGGGAGTTTCTCCCATTCTTCTATCCGGATCCTCTCAAGCTCTGTCAGGTTGGAGAGGGAGCGTCACTGCACAGCTATTTTCAGGTCTCTCCAGAGATGTTCAATCGGGTTCAAGTCCAGGCTCTGGCTGGGCCACTCAAGGACATTCAGAGACTTGTCTCGAAGCCACTCCTGTGTTGCCTTGGCTGTGTGCTTAGGGTCGTTGTCCTGTTCGAAGGTGAACCTTCACCCCAGTCTGAGGTCCTGATCGCTCTGGAGCAGGTTTTCATCAAGAATCTCTCTGTAGTTTTCTCTGTTCATCTATCCCTCAATCCTGACTAGTCTCCCAGTCCCTGGCGTGGAAAAACATCCCCACAGCATGATGCTGCCACCACCATGAGTCACCGTAGGGATGGTATTGGCCAGGTGAAGAGCGGTACCAGGTTTCCTCCAGACGTGACGCTTGGCATTCAGGCCAAAGCGTTCAATCTTGGTTTCATCATATCAGATAATCTTGTTTCTCATGGTCTGAGAGTCCTTTAGGTGCCTTTTGGCAAACTCCAAGCGGGCTGTCACGTGCCTTTTACTGAGGAGTGGCTTCCGTCTGGCCACTTTATCATTAAGGCCAGATTGGTGGAGTGCTGCAGAGATGGTTGTTCTTCTGGAAGGTTCTCCCATCTCCACAGAGGAACTCTGGAGCTCTGTCAGAGTGACCATCGGGTTCTTGGTCACCTCCCTGACCAAGGCCCTTCCTCCCCCGATTGCTCAGTTTGGCCGGGCAGCTAGCTCTAGGAAGAGTCTTGGTGGCTCCAAACTTCTTCCATTTAAGTATGATGGAGGCCACTGTGTTCTTGGGGACCTTCAATGCTGCAGAAATGTTTTGGTACCCTTCCCCAGATCTGTGACTCGGTACAATCCTGATCAATGGAAACAGGATGCACCTGAGCTCAATTTCAAGTCTCATAGCAAAGGGTCTGCATACTTCTGTAAATAAGGTATTTCAGTTTATTTTTAATACACTTGAAAAAAGATATATATTTTTGTCATTATGGGGTATTGATGAGGGAATAATACATTTTAGAATAAGGCTGTAATGTAACAAAGTATGGAAAAAGTGAAGGGGTATACATTTTACGGACAAAATGTATTTTACAATAGTTATTTGTTTGTTTTTAATCCCGTCCTTCATCTACCCTCAACCCCTCCCATCTATCTCTGAAGATCATCTAGTTTTTATTTCTATTTGCCATATATTTTTCAACTGTGCTGTGATGTTTCACAAAAGTTCTGAACCTTTCTATTCTCATAGTTTCTACAATTTGTAAATTAAAGACATTTTTGCTAAAAGTATTATTATATTATTGATCAGTTGACTATGACTTTTCAATCACCCAGCAGAGTTAGCTCCAGGTAAATGTTGCAATTCATCAGCCATTCCTAGACCTGCAACCAAAAACAAGCTACATATGGACAGTACCAAACCAAATGATCTAATGATTATGTCTCTTCGCAGCTAAATCTGCAGAGCTGGGATGGCATGGATGGCATTTTACTTGGATGCTGAATGCTTGCTAAATACTCAGATTGGTGGGCAAACGACCGGACAGATGGACAGGTGGATGAGAGACGGTACCTGTTTGAAGCGTGGTGGTACGCTCCAGCCGCAGGCCTGCATAATGCCGTCATCGCGGCGCATGTGCTCTCGGACCTGCCGGTACTGTTCCCGGCGCTGCTCACGACGAGCCGACAGCGCAGAGTCGCTAAGGAGAGACGCAACACCATTACTGGCCAGTCTAGAACAGAGGGTGGAGAGAAAGATAGAAAGGCATAGAGAGAGAGAGAGAGGCGGAGAGAGAGAAGCGAAGCGTTAGCAAGCGCGGCCAAGCTGCTGCAAAGAAAGAGAGAAGCTACAGGCAGCATTGTGTGTTTTTAAGCAGTTAAGCTACAGCCAGCTATGAAAAAATGAATGGAAAACAAAAGAACACACCCATAGACAGGAGTAGAGCGCAAAATAAGCAGCAATCACAATGTGATCTGCACTTAGTAATAATCACTAAGAACAATGCACAAAGCAGTAATATGAACTAGCAACCATACTTACGTACATCCTTTTGCACTTTAACATGATGGCACATGCAAGAGCACTACTAACTGATTCAAAATATGATGGGAGGTAATAAATTATATCACACATATTGTAGGATTACACTTACGACAGTGCAACCCCAAACTCTCCCTACACACTCTACAATGTTAAAGGGTGGACAAGGGAGGGATGGAGATGGACGTAGTGAGGAAGGAAGGGATAGAGGGACGGAGAGATAAGAGGGAGGGACGGAGGGAGAGGGATGGGAAGGAGGGAGGGACAGAGATGGAGGATGATCAGAGAGAGAGGGGTGGAGGGATAGAGGGATGAAGGTATGGCCGGAGAGAGTGAGGGAAGAATGTAAATAAAAAAGGTCGGTGTGTGTTTTTCTCTCACTCTTCTGGGAAAAACTCCAGGGTTCGGTTTGAGGTGGAGATCTGACACATGGTGTGGCTGCGTCTCTGGGGGAAGCCTGCAGGGGATGGGGATTTGTAGTGGATGTTGACACTGTAGTACGGACGCTTGACTGGTGGAGGACTGGCCGAGGAACTGAACAGACGGGCGAAACTGGAAGGAGAGAAGAGAGAGAGAGATGTACAGTCAGAAAGTTCAGTAAAGATTTAATTAACTGTACACTACCATTACAAAGTTTGCGGTCACTTAGAAATGTCATTGTTTTTGAAAGAAAAGCACATTTTTTGTCCATTAAAATAACATCAAATTGATCAGAAATGGAATAGCCTTCATTTCTCAGAACAAGAATAGATTGACGAGTTTCAGAAGAAAGGTCTTTGTTTCTGGACATTTTGAGCCTGTAATCGAACCCACAAATGCTGATGCTCCAGATACTCAACTAGTCTAAAGAAGGTCAGTTTTATTGCTTCTTTAATCAGGACAACAGTTTTCAATTGTGCTAACATAATTGCAAAAGGTGTTTTCTAATGATCAATTAGCCTTTTAAAATGAGAAACTTGGAATTAAGCTAACACAACGTGCCATTGGAACACAGGAGTGATGATTGATGATAATGGGCCTCTGTACGCCTGTGTAGATATTCCATAAAAAGTCAGCCATTTCCAGCTACAATAGTCATTTACAACATTAATGTCTACACTGTATTTCTGATCAATTTGATGTTATTTTAATGGACAAAAAATGTGCTTTTCTTTCAAAAACAAGGACATTTCTAAGTGACCCCAAACTAATGAACAGTGGTGTACATTACAAAGCATACAGTACACAGCCTTAAGGTGTCCGCATGCTTCCCAGCAGAAACAGTTCGGAAGAGTTTGCGCATACAGTTGAAGTCGGAAGTTTACATACACTTAGGTTGGAGTCATTAAAACTCGTTTTTCAACCACTCCACAAATTTCTTGTTAAACTATAGTTTTGGCATGTTGGTTAGGACATCTACTTTGTGCATGACACAAGTAATTTTTCCAACATCTGTTTACAGACACATTATTTCACTGATAATTCACTGTATCACAATTCCAGTGGGTCAGAAGTTTACATACACTAAATTGACTGTACCTTTAAACGGCTTGGAAAATTCCAGAAAATTATGTCATGGCTTTAGAAGCTTCTGATAGGCTAATTTACATCATTTGAGTCAATTGGAGGTGTACCTGTCGATGTAATACAAGGCCTACCTTCAAACTCTTTGCTTTACATCATGGGAAAATAAAACGAAATCAGCCTAGACCTCAGAAAAGAAATTGTAGACCTCCACAAGTCTGGTTCATCCTTGAGAACAATTTCCAAACGCCTGAAGGTACCACGTTCATCTGTACAAACAATAGTACGCAAGTATAAACACCATAGGACCACGCAGCCGTCATACCGCTCAGGAAGGAGACGCGTTCTGTCTCCTAGAGATTAACGTACTTTGGTGCAAAAAGTGCAAATCAATCCCAGAACAACAGCAAAGGACCTTGTGAAGATGCTGGAGAAAACAGGTACAAAATTATCTATATCCACAGTAAAACGAGTCCTATATTGACATAACCTGAAAGGCCGCTCAGCAAGGAAGAAGCCACTGCTCCAAAACCGACATAAAAAAAGGCAGACTACGGTTTGTAACTGCACATGGGGACAAAGATCATACTTTTTGGAGAGATGTCCTCTGGTCTCATGAAACAAAAATAGAACTGTTTGGCCATAATGACCATCGTTATGTTTGGAGGAAAAAGGGGGACGCTTGCAAGCCGAAGAACACCATCCCAACCGTGAAGCATGGGGGTGGCAGCATCATGTTGTGGGGGTGCTTTGCTGCAGGAGGGACTGGTACACTTCACAAAATAGATGGCATCATGAGGATGGAAAATTATGTGGATATATTAAAGCAACATCTCAAGACATCAGTCAGGGAGTTAAAGTTTGGTCGCAAATGGGTCTTCCAAATGGACAATGACCCCAAGCATACTTCCAAAGTTGTGGCAAAATGGCTTAAGGACAACAAAGTCAAGGTATTGGAGTGGCCATCACAAAGCCCTGACCTCAATCCTATAGAACATTTGTGGGACGAACTGAAAAAGCGTGTGCGAGCAAGGAGGCCTACAAACCAGACTCAGTTACACCAGCTCTGTCAGGAGGAATGGGCCAAAATTCACCCAACTTATTGTGAGAAGCTTGTGGAAGGCTACCCGAAACGTTTGACCCAAGTTAAACAATTTAAAGGCAATGCTGATTGAGTGTATGTAAACTTCTAACCCACTGGGAATGTGCTAAAAATAAATAAATCACTCTCTACTATTATTCTGACATTTCACATTCTTAAAATGAAGTGGTGATCCTAACTGACCTAAGACAGGCAATTTTACTAGGATTAAATGTCAGGAATTGTGAAAAACAGAGTTTAAATGTATTTGGCTAAGGTGTAAGTAAACTTACGACTTCAACTGTATATTCTGACGGCATTTTGTGATGTTTCTGTTCGTTTTGAATTTCGGGTAAGGGTTTTTTGGCTGTTCGGGCACACAACATTTTTTCTCGAGGCAAGCCGAAGCCTACGCCCTTTCGTCGTGATTGGTCAACAGTAGGGATTCTTCTATAAAGTCTTTGTGGTCATTTAACAAGAGGCGACTCATTTAAAAAATTAAAAAATATTGAGAACTACTGCACCAAACATCTTAGATGTAATATTGCACAACTAAGAACTCCGTGGCAAAAACGTCAAAATAAATGACTGATTTATTGAGTTATCTTAGATTAATTAGGACTATTTTGAGTCGTCTCAAAATTGACAAACAGAACTATTGCCGCTTTTTTATCATTTTTCAAGCGAACATCTTTTAAGGGAGTATGCGAGCACACTTGTTGAAGTATGCTGACATCTTTATGCTCCATGGCACTGATAACAACTCACAACTGCCAAATGGTGGATTTCTTCTTCTCCTGCATCTGAGGACTCTCCCTGGATGCCCTGAGGAGACAGAGAGAGGCATGTTTTTGCAGGAATAAAGCATGGGAGCAGCATATACCTAGCATGATCACAGATCTGTTGGTCTTGTCAACGTCTTTGGTCATTGTCATGCTAAATATAGGAGATAGGGCCTGCCTTTCCTGATCATCTCTGTCCACCAGACGGCCTACAGCATCTCCATTAGCCTCTCCTTGTACTGGTTCCTCTCCCCTTTACCCCTCACTCCCCTCCTCCTTCTCCTCTCATCACCTAATCATCTCTGTCCACCGGACAGCCTCCTGTAGTTCCATTAGTCTCTCCTTGTACTGGTTCCTCTCCATCAGGACCCTGGCCATCTCTACCCGCGTGAAACGCCGACGCTGCGTCATAGTCACATCCCCATCCACCATCGGAGACGAGTACTGAGGGAGAAAAGGAGGAGGAGAAAAGGGAGGCGGGGGAGAGAAGGCGGGGGAGAGAAGAGAGGAAGAGAGAGGGGAGGATGAGAAGGGAAGAAGAGAGAAGGGGGGAGGAAAGAGGGCATATTCATACTCTTTTACACTGTTGTGCCTGCTGACCCCAAACTGTTCTGTGCTGGCTGTCAGAAATGTTCTTTTTCACAACATTTTCAGAAAGAAAACTATTGAATGCCAACCCAAGAGGCATAGTTAGCTTAACATGCCCCTAGATCAGCATTTCTGTCACACCCTGATCTGTTTCACCTGTCTTGGTGATTGTCTCCACCCACCTCCAGGTGTCTCCTGTTTTCCCCATTAGTCCCCGGTGTATTTATCCCTGTGTTTCCTGTCTCTCTGTGCCAGTTCGGCTTGTTTTGCCAAATCAACCGGCATTTCTCCTAGCTCCTATTTTTCCCAGTCTCTGTTTTTTCCTAGCCCTCATGGTTTTGACCCTTGCCTGTCCTGACGCCGATTCCGCCTGCCTGACCACTCTGCCTGTTCTGACCTCGAGCCTGCCTATCCCCTTGTACTGTTTTGACTCTGACCTGGTTTATGAACTCTCGCCTGTCCCCGACCTGCCTTTTGCCTACCCCTTTTGCTGTAATAAATATCAGAGCTCAACCATCTGCCTCTTGTGTCTGCATTTTGGTCTCGCCTTGTGCCCTTACAGTTTCCCAAAAGAGGGGTCACCCGATTTGAAAATGGGGTCGCGAGAGAATCTCCAGTAGCCGCTAGATGTGGTTGTAATAAACAGAGCGGTTTCTGTTATCTTCCTACAAATGCCTCTATCTTTTCAACAGTTCAAACTACAAAATATTTTGACACCATCACTTAAAGTTAAGAGACTAAGGAACACGTACAGTGCATTTGGAAAGAATTTAGACCTCTTTACTTTTTCCAAATGTTGTTGCGTTACAGCCTTATTTTAAAATGTATTAAATTATTTTTTCCCCTCAATCTACACACATAACGACAAAGCGAAAACAGGATTTTAGATTTCTTTCAAATTTATTACAAATAACCAACTTACATAAATATTCAGACCCTTTGCTATGAGCCTCGAAATTGAGCTCAGATGCATCCTGTTTCAATTGATAATTCTTGACATGTTTCTACAACTTGATTGGAGTCCACCTGTGGTACATTCAATTGATTGGACATGATTTGGAAAGGCACACACCTGTCTATATAAGGTCCACAGTTGACAGTGCAGATCAGAGCAAAAACCAAGCCATGCAGTCGATGGAATTGTACGTAGAGCTCCGAGACAGGATTGTGTCGAGGCACAGATCTGGGGAAGGGTACCAAAACATTTCTGCAGCATTGAAGGTCCCCAAGAAGACAGTGGCCTCCATCATTCTTAAATGGAAGGAGTTTGGAACCACCAAGACTCTTCCTAGAGCTGGCCAAACTGAGCAATCGGGGGAGAAGGGCCTTGGTCAGGGAGGTGACCAAGAACCCGGTGGTCACTGACAGAGCTCCAGAGTTCCTCTGTGGAGTTGAAAGAACCTTACAGAAGTACAACTATCTCTGCAGCACTCCACCAATCAGGCCTTAATAGTAGAGTGGCCAGACAGAATGCCAAGAGTCACGTCTGGAGGAAACCATGCACCGCTCAGCACCTGGCCAATACCATCCCATCGGTGAAGCATGGTGGTGGCAGCATCTTACTGTGGGGATGTTTTTCAACTGTAGGGACTGGGAGACTAGTCAGGATCGGGAGAAAGATGAATGGAGGAAAGTACAGAGAGATCCTTGATGAAAACCTGCTCCAGAGCATTCAGGACCTCAGACTGGGGCAAAGGTTCATCTTCCAACAGGACAACAACCCTAAACACACAGCCAAGACAACGCAAGAGTGGCGTCGGGACAAGTCTCTGAATGTCCTTCAGTGGCCCAGCCAGAGCCTGGACTTGAACCCGATCGAACATCTCTGGAGAGACCTGAAAATAGCTGTGCAGCGATGCTCCCCATCCAACATGACAAAGCTTGAAAGGATCTGCAGAGAATGGGAGAAACTCCCCAAATTCAGATCTGCCAAGCTTGTAGCGTCATACCCAAGAAGACTCAAGGCTTAATCGCTGCCAAAGGTGCTTTAACAAAGTACTGAGTAAAGGGTATGAATACTTATGTAAATGTGATAGTTTTTTATTTTTAATACATTTGCTAAATATTCTAAAAACCTGTTTTTACTTTGTCATTACGGGGTATTGTGTGTAGATTGATGAGGGAAAAAAAACGATTGAATCCATTTTCAAATAAGGCTGTAACGCAACCAGGGCTGTTACGGTGATCGTATTACCGCCACACCGGTGGTTACGAGCCTCTATTGTCCCTCTAATCACTCTGACAGCAATGCAAATGTATTCAAAAATCGAATCAAACACTTCATGAGAGCCCATGAGATCATGTTCCGCAACATTTCTATAGGCTATGCAATTGCGTGAGAAAACAGAGTGATGGCCTCTATTAAAAAGTGATGGCCTCAATCACATTGACCGTTACTCTCTCGCGGGAATTTCGCTAATGGTCCGTATGTAGCCAAACGTAGCTGCTGCTCATGTTGGTATCTGTACTGATGGTGCAAAAGCCATGACAGGGAGACATAGTGGAGTGGAAAAGCGCATGCAAGCGGTTGCTCCCAACGTCACTTGAGGACACTGCAGCATCCACTGAGAGGCTGTTGCTGCCAAGGGAATGCCTGACAGCTTGCAATACGTTTTGGACACTACAGTGAAAATGGTTAACTTTGTTAAAGCAAGGCCCCTGAACTCTCGGGTATTTTCTGCACTATGCAACGCTTTTACAACACACAGAAGTGTGCTGGTTATCAAGGGGCAAAGTATTGACTTTTTTTTTTTTTATTGCGAGACGAGCTTAAAGTTTTCTTTACTGACCATAATTTCCCCTTGTCTGACCGCTTGCATGATGACGAGTTTCTCACACGACTGGCCTATCTGGGTGATGTTTTTTCTTGCCTGAATGATCTGAATCTATGATTACAGGGACTCTCCGCAACTATATTCAATGTGCGGGACAAAATTGAGGCTATGATTAACAAGTTGGAGCTCTTCTCTGTCTGCATTAAAAGGACAACACACAGGTCTTTCCATCATTGTATGCTTTTCTGAGTGCAAATTAACTCAAGCTTACGGACAATGTCAAATGTGATATAGCGATGCACCTGAGTGAGCTGGGCGCGCAATTACGCAGGTACTTTCCCGAAACAGATGAAACAAACAACTGGATTCGTTATCCCTTTCATGCCCTGCCTCTAGTCCACTTACCGATATCTGAACAAGAGAGCCTCATCTAAATTGAAACAAGCAGTCCTGTGAAAATTTAATTTAATCAGAAGCCACTGCCAGATTTCTGGATTGGGCTGCGCTCAGAGTATCCTGCCTTGTTGCAAATCGCGCTGTTAAGACACTGATGACTTTTGCAACCACGTACCTATGTGAGAGTGGATTCTCGGCCCTCACTAGCATGAAAACTAAATACAGGCACAGACCGTGTGTGTAAAATGATTGAAGACTCTCTCCAATACAACCCAACATTGCAGAGTTATGTGCATCCTTTCAAGCACACCCTTCTCATTAACCTGTGGTGAGTTATTCACAATTTCCGATGAACAAATACGGTTTTATATGTAAGATGGTTAAATAAAGTGCCAAATTATTGATTATTATTATTTGTGCCCTGGTCCTATAAGAGCTCTTTTTCACTTCCCACGAGCCGGGTTGTGACAAAAACTCACACTCATTCTTATGTTTAATAAATGTATTGTATAGTGTGTGTGGCAGGCTTACAATGATGGCAAAAAACAACATTTGAGAGTGCGCTGACCCTGGTGATAGAGGGGGTACGTAGCTGGAGGTTGAATGTTTGAAGGGGTATGGGACTATAAAAAGTTTGGGAACCACTGGTGTAGGCTACATTACATGGATTTATTAGACTTTTTAAAATGTAGATGTTCCAAAGGTCTGCATCAGTGGCTTGTAGGCTATGCGTGGAAGGCAGGAGATGCTAAATGTGTTTATGATAATTAACAGTCAATTACCGTGAGCCTGGCAGTTATTTGCCTGACAATCACCGTTTGACAAAATTTCATGACCGCCATAGCCCTAAACGTAACAAAATGTGGAAAAAGTGAAGGGGTCTGAATACTTTCCGAATGCACTGTATGTGTGCCCCTCTACAATGCCCACAAGCCACGCAGGACTCATCAGAACAGTGGACAAGACCAGGTACTAAATCAGACTGGGGGAAGAAAAAAAAACAAGATCATACAAAATTATGGCCTGATGATCTTTTGAACTGTCCAATACCTTTCTGATGCATTTCAGTCACTTCAAACCATACTTCCTGTAGATTGAAATACTGTCAAAAGTAGAAGTAAAAACATTGACTGTTGATTACATCACTTTGTTACAAGGTGGGGTCGCGAAACATTTTGTATATAAAAATGGGGTCGTGGGCTAAAATAAATTGGGGAACCCCTGCCCTAGCTAATCTTAGTTGAACAGGTAGGTATGTGAAATGCGGTTGTGAATTTCATATGAGCTCAATTAGGATTGAGGGCTCCTGCAAAGGCATTTCTGGCAAACTACCAAGGTCAGTTCTACAGAGAAAACTGGCACAATAATCTCAATAGTAATTTGGCAGGTGGCATTCTCCCAGGATTAACCCATATATAACAAATCTACCACCAATTACAGTAATTCGACATTTGAAAAAAAAAAGAAAAATCACTGTTGTACTTGCCTTTCTTGCACTACCAGCTGCATTAGTGTGAAAGCAAAATTGCAAGACTATGTTATAATACTGTAATTGCATCAAATGGTTGTTTTATGCAACAAAATAGAGAGTTCTTATAACTCTATTGTGTCTGTGTGACCTGAAAGTGGGCCTCTGGGGAATTTAACACTGACATGAGTTAATGTTTCTGTACTGGGGTACCAGGGGGAGATGGCTTCAGTGTGGAGTTGGGGGGGCCAGACTCTGGTTTCTACACAATGAGGACAGTTTTAGCAGAAGATACTGTCTGCTGTGAATTATAAGCATCTTTCATACAAATCTTAACCTCATGACCCATTCCATACATCTGTTGTTTGTCATGTAAACTGAAGAAGGATGGACTTTGCTATAAAACGCTGTGGCTCAAACCAGCTCGTTGAGTTCCCAGTGATCACCTCCAGGGGTGATTACCAACCAGCTCCATTACTGCAGTAATTAAATAATAAAGTTTGATTGTTTTGAAGAAATCTAAAAGTCTCATTTTTGATTACAATAATTCCACCACACTAGTTTTTCCTTACTTGATTTTTCTGCTTTATTAAAGAAAATGTTACCTACAGAAACCAGGTTTCCATACAACCTTTTAATGCGCGTAAAGTACATGTCGGATAAAAAAAATTGCACCACAGGCCTGATGGAAATAGCAAATGTAGACAAAACAAAATACGCTAGACAAAGTGGGATATTTTTCTGTCTGTAAAATTAATTATGCAAGAAAAGGCGGTGGAAACGCCTTTATGAGCAAATAATGATATATACTGAACAGAAATATAAATGCAACATGTAAAGTGTTGGTCCCATGTTTTATGAGTTGAAATAAAATATCCCAGAAATGTTCCATACGCAGAAAAAGCTTATTTCTCTCAAGTTTTGTGCAAAAATGTGGTTACAGAGCATTTTTCCTTTGCCAAGATAATCCATCCACCTGACAGGTGTGGCATATCAAGAAGCTGATTAAACAGCATGATCATTGCACAGGTGCACCTTGTCCTGGGGATAATAAAATGGCAATCTAAAATGTTCAGTTTTGTCACACAACACAATCCCACAGATGTCTCAAGTTTTGAGGGAGTGAGCAATTGGCATGCTGACTGCAGGAAGGTCCACCAGAACTGTTGCCAGAGAACTGAATGTTCATTTCTCTATCATAAACTTTTTAAGGTATCTGTGACCAACAGATGCCTATCTGTAATCCCAGTCATGTGTTATACATAGATTAGGGCCTAATGAATTTATTTCAATTGACTGATTTCCTTAAATGAACTGTAACTCAGTAAAATCTATGAAATTGTTGCATGTTGTGTTTTGTTCAGTATAATAACCATCATATCAAAGTAAACTTGGAGTCACGCGATGATGTGTTGTGTGGTCCTCCCACTACGACTCGGGAAAGCATGCAGTTTATTAGGATACAAATGAAATAAGTTATGAACTTCACAGAGTGGTGAAAGTCCACATTGATGAGCTTAATGATCCTCTTCAATAAATATCTAGGGTCTTATTCTGGTAACATGATGATCGATCTCGCTCTTTTGTCCATAATAATCTCATCATGTTGTAGGCTATTCCCAGACTGTATCTGTGAGGTATTTGCTAGAGCGCATGTGCCAAGACCAGATTGTGCACATTCGCTATATAACGAAAATAATTTGTCACAAAACCATCAGTAGAAATGAAAATGTGATGGAAACCCATTTAAATTGTATTTTTATTTGGTACATGGGAGTTTAACTGCAAAAGTTTGTTTTATGTGCACTAAGTCACCACGCATAGCCTTTTATCCGCAACAAGTCAATTTGATGGAAACACATCTCCGATGGAAGCACATTTGAAAATATTTGCATGAAAATCTGTTGCCAATTGGATGGAAACCTATCTTATGACTCTATAACCATGATATGTGGCTCTGGATAAGAGTGTCTTCTATATGACTAAATGTACATTTGTTTATTTGTTTTACTCACATCTTCTCCTCCTTCATCCTTGGAGTCCTGAGATGCTCCCAGAGTCAGAGCCTCTGCTCTTAACCTGAAGAGGCAAAGAGTCATAAGAGTCAAAAGTCCCACACACTATGCCCGCATGCACACACTCCCACCACCCCTCACCTCTTCAGCTCTTCTTCCAGTTCTTTAACCTTTGTGTCTACTTTCTTCTTGGCGGTCCTAAGGGCCTCCAGTTCCTCTCTCAGCACCTCATGCTCCCCAGAGAGCTCATCCACTTTGGCTATTAGGTCGTTCTTCACGATGTTCAGAGCATTTCTGAATGGGGAGAAATGTTAATCAATAACTGTACTGCTTAACTCAATAATGGTTTCCAGGTGGGGAGGGAGGACACGGACAGACGGACGGGGACATCTTGTATTCATTTATTTGATTGTTTTTTTTTGTACCTGTAACCCCACCTCAAAAGAAAATGGACAAAACTAAATAAAAACATAAAAAATAAAAAACCCACTTTCTCTCCGTGTCTGACTATCAATCTCAAACAAACACACACACACCCCACCACACATCCTTGCATGTCTGTGTGTGCTCTCTCTATTCATCAAAATAATTTACTTTTTACTCAACCCTTGCAAAAGAACAGCCCCCCTAGTAAATCTATCTTGCACCAAACCATCTTTAATATGCAGCAGCACAACAAACAAGTGTAAGTTCAAAACACACACACTTACTTGGTCTCCAGAAGATGTTTGTTCTCCGTCAGCAGATTCTCCACCTCCTTGCCCATCCCTGTGACGTATCAGTTAGCGTTAGTGTTAGCATTGATTAGCACTAACAACACTCTTTCTAGCCTGGTCCCAGATCTGTTTGTGCAGACTCATTCTATAGCTCTATAAACACTTCATGAACTCTCCAAGTGTTCATTAACTATAAACTTAGTTAACTTTTTTTCATGAACACATGAATCGTCTTTGAATATGAATTCTGGGGCTATTTATGGATGAATTCTACTTCAGTAATGTATGAACATTTGGAGGTTTTGGGGAGCATCATCGTGTTTAAGCCAACTTCCGCAAGCTGAAATGAAACCAAGAAAAGCTCAAAAGATTTCCCAAAAGAAATACAGATATGATAATGTGTTTGCTGTGACATTATAAAATGAAAGGAGAATAAATCTCTGAAATTAAGTCAAAGATGAAAAACAAATACAAAAGAAAAAAAAGCTTGCCAGACTCAAATAACAGCCAACAGGAAATGGGAGGAAGTGACACAGCAGAGGAACAGGTAGGAAATGGCATCACAACATGGAACGCAGCAAAGACGAGACATCACAGACAGACACAACAACATGAGAAGATGAGCAACCTTCTAGAGATGCTGAATAAGGCTAGAGGGAGCCTTACCGAAAAAATCATCACGGACTGGGAGAGAGGAAGAGAAACGGGGAGAGAGGAGAAAGAAAGAGGGAGGGAGGGGGAAAAGACCAGAGAGAGAGAGAGAGAGAGAGAGAGAAGGAGGGATGGGGTGAGATAAAAGAGAGAGAGAAGAGAGAATGCTGATAAGCACTTGTTATATACTAAAGCTTCAGAGAGTAAAAAGAGAGCTTGGACCTGTCCAAAACCAGAGAACACTAGAAGTCAGTTTAGACTCAGAGAGATTTACCTTTATTGACCACAGGGTTCAGTTGAGCTTAGTAACGTTACGACCAACCAATCAAAGAGAGCATTATCTGGACTAGATCAACATTTAAAACAGCTGGTGTGGCCTAGAATGCCAGCATCGTGTTATTGGGTAAAGCCTACAGGCACACAGTGGAACTTCATGTATTGGAAGGTGGGAGGCAGGGGTGTGTGTGTATGTGTGTGTCTGAGAAAGAGAGGGTTCAGATACACACCTGAGAACTCCCCTAGGGGCGTGTCCAGCATACACAGGAAGGGAGAGAGGAAGCACAGAGAAGGGTCACGGGTCAATAAACTAATATGATCGCAATGAAATAAACCAATCATAAAGCTATGTCAACTAAACCCAGTAACAGAAAGTAAACCAAGACTAAATCAAGAATAATTTAGCTTGCCCTGTAAAATCAGCCATTCAAATATATCAAATCAATGGGGAACTGCAGCCATGGTGCAAGTGATATCCTAGAGTGCTTTGCAATGCAGTGGAGGATGGGGGAGCTGCCGGGAATGTGGGGTGGTGGTGAACATTCCGCTGTGTGTAGGGTTAAAGTTCAGAGCCAGCCAGTGCTATGGCAACGGTGACACAGCTGGTGACACAGCCTCAAAACATAGTGTTTAAGATAAACATATTTCACAGGAATAACCATTTCCTCTTTTTGAGGCACCCACCAGCTTAGCACTAAGCACCGCAGTTTACATTCCCAATGACTCTTTGCGTAATGCAGACAGAGGTCGGGTTCCAGACGCATGCCAGAACTCACAAAGCTGGATAGGTGTTTAACATATCAGCTCACCACATAATTTGAAATAGCAATCTGACACCCGACTGTGCAGTCGATGACATGGCATACAACTATTGGTTAATGCAATGCAACGTTTGCAATGTAGACAGCCTGGAACATGACCAGAGACTGGCCCACGCTGTCTTCCAATAGCTCATTTGCATATACCACACCCAGTGCTCCTCTGATTGGCTTACCTAGAAGCTCCGCCCCGGCATCAACATCCCCAATGATGTCAGACTTGGCATCCTTGATCTCATGGTAGAGGGAGTCTGTGTTGATACCGAATGCCTCATTCACGATGCCCTGGGAAGGACTGACACACACACTGATATTTAATCATTGCGTGTGTGTGTGTGTGTGTGTGTGTGTGTGTGTGTTACCTGTTTCCTCCACCATAGAGACGGGGGTCCACACACATATCCAGCTCTGGGGTGGAATCGATGATCTCTTGGAATTCTGACCACTCGTCACTGCTACCCATACCTGAGTACAAATAGAATATCATACACACTCAATACCGCATTCACAAAGCATCTCAGAATAGGACTGATCTAGGATCAGTTTTGCCTTTTAGATCATAATGAATAAGATTACATGGACAGGGGAGGACCTGATCCTAGATCAGCACTCCTTCTCTGAGGGACTTTATGAATACAGGCCCTGATCACACAATGAACCACTCATGCTAACGTGTGTGTGTGTGTGTGGTTGCGTGTATGTGTGTGTGTGTAACTGCACGTTACACTCACCAATGCTGACGTTCCTGGTTTCCTGGGAGACCTGCACCTCCATGTTTCTGCTGAGGCGTTTAGCACTCTTCCTGCCGCGGCTTACAGCATGAATTGGGTCGAACTCGCCGGGCGGGAGGAAACCCTCGTTGAGGGGCGTGACGGTGGCGGAAGGGACGGAGGACGTGGGCGTGTTGGACTTACTTCCTGTGCTACTGGGCGTGGCCGCTACCGAGTCCGACTCAGAACCATCCTCCTGGGGCATCAGAGGTCACGGGTTAAAGAGGTCAAGGGGCTATATTGTAAAAGAGGGGCTGCATCCCGATTCCCCCCCTTCTCCCAAAGTGTACACTTCCCTTCATGGATTTAACAATGGTGGAAACTTCCACCAGACAATGTTTGCACCAAGCCAATGCTTTTAAATCAATGATGGAGAGTATGCAAGTGCACATTTAGGCTGACAGGTGGAGAATAGGGAAGCCAGGGTTCTTCTCTTGCAAGGATCGTTCACGATCTTGCTTATACTTACAATCTTGCACGTAGACTTAGTAACAAAGCATCACACTTACATGTGAAACGAGATGTAAAGACAGGTGCAAATGGGACGATAGAAGCTAAGTTATGTTCTATTATTGTAGAAAAAAAGCACTTAAGTGAAAAGAAATTACACCAATTTAATGTAATATTTTGTCCTAATATTAATGTATCCCTCATATCTGTTTATACAATGTCATGTCTTCATTACACTCACTGCCATAAAAACCAATCGACATACACCACAAAGAAAAGCCCTTGGAAGACAAGGGACACAAGCAGGCGTGAGGGATGTGTCTGGATGATTCTGAATGAAGGTGGGTGAGGCATGACGTGTTCTGCAGACGTGAGGTCCAGGGGGAGTGTCTGGGTGCATCCCAAATGGCATCCTATTCCCCTTTATAGTGCACTACTTTTAACCAGGGCCTATAGTGCTCTGGTCAAAAGTAGTGCACTATAAAGGAAATAGGGTGCCATTTGGGACGGACCCTCTATCACACCTGGTAGCCAGAGGTGTAGCGGGATTGGCTGAGCTCGCTGACCTGCCAGACGTTGGTCCCAGACCCAGGCATCCTAGCCCCCCCGAGACCCCCACGTACCATTCCCATACCCTCTCCACTGGGGTACAAGCTCAATGACGGTGGACGCTCCACCTTGCTGCTGGAGGAAAAGACAGGGGGAGGGGTGGGAGGAGAGAGGAGGAGGAGAGGGGAAGGATAAAGGTTTGAGAGAGAGAAGAAAAAGACAATGAGAATGAAAGACAGTGAGGGGAAAGAGAGGAGAGGGGCAGAGAGAGGATGAGATGGAGAGGGAGGGTGAGAGATAATATACTGTACATTAGGTATCTGGAGAGACGTGAAAGCTAACTTTGGGGTTGCATAACATAAAACTGAAAATCCCCTGAATTAAGCACAACACACAAAGCCAGCTACTGGACAGACTGACACTAAACCAGACCAACATAATATGACACAATATATCCATATTATGGAGAAACGGGAGAGACCATATGGACTCGCCTGTTGCCCAAATTGATGACGTACTGTATGTTGCGCAACTGAGAGTAAAGTGGAGACGAGTGGATTTGGTTCAGTCAAGCCGGTGCGAATGACCAGTGCAACGATGTTGTATCAAGGCTTGCCGACGTGAATTGCTTCCCACAGGGTAGCTGTATCACATGGGTAGTTTGTTCCATCCCAATTGATTTTATCTTGAGTAGGATAACAGCCTACATGAAAAAGAATGTGTAAAATTGGTAGTAACCATATGGATGTCACCGTGATACAGTCTACTGCTCAATGGGGAGAGTTTGTCGGCAACAACTTTTATATTTATTTTTTCACCAAAGAAAACAAGTGAAAACAACAATACAGATAAAAACAAATTAAAACAAAAAAACGGTGTGCAGGTGTGGTTGGAAGCCAAAGGGCTTATAGGAAAACCACACCACAAAAAACAATATGCAATACATAAGTACAACTAAACTATTAACGTCTACATAAAGAAAATATATATTACTCCGATAAAAACGTAATGATTCCGAATACTTTCCCAAGTCCTGACTTCGGCAGACAAGTTTCAAATTCTCGCTGAGGTTTCTAGCCACAAGCATAAACTAGCGAGCTGGGAAGGGCTCATCAGGACGATTGCATGAACTAACTGAACCGAATCCATTCGTCTCCACTCGATTCAGCTACGCGACAGACAGACAGACAGACAGACAGACAGACAGACAGACAGACAGACAGACAGACAGACAGACAGACAGACAGACAGACAGACAGACAGACAGACAGACAGACAGACAGACAGACAGACAGACAGACAGACAGACAGACAGACAGACAGACAGACAGACAGACAGACAGACAGACAGACAGACAGACAGACAGACAGACAGACAGACAGACCATAAACAGTTGGTGATAGAGGAGAAGGTAAAGGACAAAGGCACGAACTCTGGGTCATTCCATATTGGGACATAGTGGGGGCAGGGGAACTTCTAGTCCAAGAAGGAGAGGCTGGTTGGTCAATGGAGCCAGGGCAGTGATCGTCAAGTCCTGGGAACCACAGTGTCTGCAGACCTGATTCAACTAATCAACAAGCCCCCCCAGTAGTTGAATCAGGTGTGTTAGTGCTGGGCTGGAGCAAACGCCTGTATACCCAGCAGACCTGGGTTTTTAAATACCTGAAAAATAGTGCTAAGCGATGAACCACATTTTAGTTTTTTTGTTGTTATTACAAACAACTAATTGACCAGTGTCGTTTCAATTACTTGAATTCGAGTTATTATATATTTTTTTGTTAGCCCAATGTGCCATTTCTCTAGATAGAAATCAAATCATTGACGAGAGAAATTAAGTCCAGAGCTATATGGGATGCTGGGCTGAAGGGAGTTGTAGTTTTCATTAAGCAAATATTCAATCAAGCTCAGCTCAGAAACGTGGTAATTAACTACAATGGCCATTATCCATTGTGCCTGTTTTTTCTGGTTCGGATACATTTTTACGCCTGCTACGTTAGGTTAGATACACACAGACCGCATTCGCCACCGCATGAGAGAGAGGATAGTAGACAACACAATGACGAGAGTGAGGGATAGAGAGTTCGCCTTATCCACTTTAAAGAACTAGTAAAATTATTTTGTCTGACAGTTCTGCAGCATACTTAGGCAGGCTAGCCTAGCTAAATAGGTTGACTAAAGACAGTACAGTATGGTGAGAACAAAGATAACGTTAGATGGTTGTCTGGCTGGCTGCTACTGCCTGAGCAGAGTTGAGACGAGATGTTGACTTTAGACTTTAAGGATTGAAAAATTATAAAGTCGTCAAATAAAATTAAGTAATATAGACAACTGAAATATTTTATAGAAATTCTCTATTTGTGGACCTGACAGAGACAATGGAATATTTCCAATGTTTTGGCAATTGAATGTTCACTATTTTTGACATCTCCATTAAAAAGCTCTAATCATTTTAATGTAAAAAATAAATAATCGAACCGAAACAACTTCAAAAATCACTAATCGCTCAGCACTACTGAAATAAATATCTGAGTTTGGTTCAGCTTGCCTGGCTTTATAAACCAATAGAAAAGTCCCAAAAAGACTCAAGCAAAATCTGTGAGTGTTTAAAAAATTGTTTCAAGTATTTGAACCTGGGTCCTATACTCAGGACCAAGACTGACAAACACTGAATGAGATTGGGATTGAGGGGACAGGGATGGGGGGGTAAGAGGCAAAGAGGTATTTGGGGGTAGTGATTTACCTTTTCCTCCACACGTGGCGTTGACTGTGCAACACAGCAGCACGAGCACAGAGTGAGACAACGAGACAGACATATGGTGATTAGAGTGAAGCCAAACCATGGTACAACAAGTGGTGTAGTGGAGGGTAAACACACATAAATGTTGTTTAGTTTAATATTTTATTTTGCACAAGCATTTATCCACCTTCTGCGAAAAAAGGGCATCGAAAGTATAAGGAGCGTTATTTTACTCACCACAAACAGCGATCATCTTTTACCAACCTGTTTTGTAAACCACTACATCACTGGTCACAAAACAAGCTAACACAGGCTAACACACAGCACAGAACAACACAACTACAGCACACTAAACACAGAACACTAAACCCAAGCATAACAAACCACATACCATTACCTCAGCATAGTTGTTACTACTAGCTATGCCAGGATCAATTTCTATACTCTTCCCCCTGCACACACACGCCTACTAACACACGCAGCCACCCACCCATGCACACTTTCCAGAAAGGTCACAACTAACTATATTATTTTATATCTATGTTGTTGTATGAACTGTATTGTTTTGTCTGTATGCTGCTCAATGGATTTCCTCACTGGGGGATAATAACGTTTTCTGATGAAAATGTTTTTAAAAAGTCAGCCACTCACGTTCGTCCACTGCCTGGCCCTTCTGACTGGCTGTTGTTCCCTGCCTGTTGCATCTTGGACCTCTCAATATGCTCCACATATGTTTGAATCATCTTACAGGAAGAGAGAGGATGAGTGAGGAAGATGGACTTCGTTATATTGTACCAGGCAAACTACATCAAGATACAAACCTAGCAGCTAGTATGGAGTCAGATACTAAACTCTCCCATGCACGCTGACACACACACACAGCTGTTACTACCTCTGTGTGTCGCTGGTGCAAAGCGTTGTACTCCTTCTTCATGTCTGACTCACGCTCCTCCAGACGCGTGACTGAAACCCAGAAAAACAGAATCAGAGTCAACCAGCCTCCCTTTGCAACAGCACTGTGGGTTATACACTTCGGGCTGGACACAGATCTTGGATCAAATGAGATTCTCCATTGAAAGTGTCTATTAGTCCAGGATTTGCTGGACATGGCTCCATATTGGACAGTGGATAGTGTGATGGTGCTCTCCATTTAAAGCTGGTCTGCTTTGAAACACTAAATGGTGGCAGGCTCGTTCCCTCATTAATTGAATATGTGAGTGTGTTTGCTGTCAGAGGCACTAAAACCCTATTAAGCCATATTGACCACAGAAGACAGAACATGCACTGGCTCATCCGGACATTGTGGGTTAAGTGTAAAACAGGCTATACGGTGTCCTTAAATACTACATGCAAAGCTCTTCACGGTGCAAAACCAATGTGTGCTAGTAGGGTATGTGTAGTTCTCCACAGTGTAGGTAGACAATAGTGCACAGTCACTATGTGCTGGGCTATGCACTTTGTGCTTGGCTGTCAATAGTGCACCGTCACATTGTGCTAGTTATGAGTAATGCAGACTCACAGTGTGTGTGGTAGTTCTGATTAGTGCACAGTTACAGTATGCTAGTTTTGAGAAGTACACACTCACTCTGGACAAAGTAGTTCTAGCTCTGAGTAATAGTACACAGTATTTTAGTACTGAGGTACTATTCACTCTGGTCAGAGTAGTTCTAGTTATTAAAGACTGATGAGCAACAGAAAAACACATGCAGGATCGATGTGTTGTCTTATGTAAACAAAGTCTGATCCATCGCACTGCTGGGCATAACTGTCTCGCTGTATATGCAATTAGATACAGCGCAATCACCTGCAGCTGTTTATCCCATGTAGTGGGCAAATGGCATTGTCGAAATCAAATTGTCAGAGTACTTCTAGTTAATAAGTCTATACTCACTCTTGTTGAAGTAATGTTTTTAATTATTCTTTTTTTATTACGGGGTGGATCAGCTTTAATATTGCGGATAGATTGTTGCTTCCATCAATGTAATTGTCTGCATCATTTACAATCCCCCATATATTTTTGGGGTAACTATATACAGTTGAAGTCGGAAGTTTACATACACCTTAGCCAAATACATTTAAACTCAGTTTTTCACAATTCCTGACATTTAAACCTTGTATAAATTCCCTGTCTTAGGTCAGTTAGGATCACCACTTCATTTTAAGAATGTGAAATGTCAGAATAATAGTAGAGATAATGATTTATTTCAGCTTTCCTGACATTCCCAGTGGGTCAGAAGTTTACATACACTCAATTAGTATTTGGTAGCATTGCCTTTAAATTGTTTAACTTGGGGCAAACATTTCGGGTAGCCTTCCACACGCTTCCCACAAAAAGTTGGGTGAATGTTGGCGATTCCTCCTGACAGAGCTTGGTGTACATACACACACATACATACACATATATTACCGTTCAAAAGTTTGGGGTCACTTAGAAATGTCCTTGTTTTTGAAAGAAAAGCACATTTTTGGTCCATTAAAGTAACATCAAATTGATCAGAAATACAGTGTAGACATTGTTAATGTTGTAAATGGCTATTGTAGCTGGAAACAGCTGATTTTTAATGGAATATCTACATAGGCGTACAGAGGCCCATTATCAGCAACCATCACTCCTCTGTTCCAATGGCACGTTGTGTTAGATAATTCAAGTTTATCATTTTAAAAGGCTAACTGATCATTAGAAAACCCTAACGCAATTATGTTAGCACAGCTGAAAACTGTTGTCCTGACTAAAGAATAAATAAAATTGGCCTTCTTTAGACTAGTTGAGTTTCTGGAGCATCAGCATTTGTGGGTTCAATTACAGGATCAAAATGGCCAGAAACAAAGAACCTTCATCTGAAACTCGTCAGTCTATTCTTGTTCTGAGAAATGAAGGCAATTCCATGTGAGATCTTGTACAACGCTGTGTACTACTCCCTTCACAGAGCAGCGCAAACTGGCTCTAACCAGAACAGAAAGAGGAGTGGGAGGCCCGGTGCACAACTGAGCAAGAGGACAAGTACATTAGAGGGTCTAGTTTGAGAAACAGACACCTCACAAGTCCTCAACTGGCAGCTTCATTAAATAGCACCCGCAAAACACCAGTCTCAAAGTCAACAGTGAAGAGGCGACTCCGGGATGCTGGCCTTCCAGGCGGAGTTGCAAAGAAAAAGCCATATCTCAGACTGGCCAATAAAAAGAAAAGATTAAGATGGGCAAAATAACACAGACACTGGGAAGAGGAAGGTTGGAAAAAAGTGTTATGGACAGACTAACCTAAGTTTGAGGTGTTCGGATCACAAAGAAGAACATTCGTGAGACGCAATTTTTTTTTAAAGATGATGGAGACGTGCTTTATGCAATCTGTCAAGCATGGTGGAGGCAATGTGATGGTCTGGGGATGCTTTGTTGGTGGTAAAGTGGAAGATTTGTACAGGTTAAAAGGGATCTTGAAGAAGGAAGGCTATCACTCCATTTTGCAACGCCATGCCCTGTGGACGGCGGGTTAATTGGAGCCAATTTCCTCCTACAACAGGACAATGACCTAAAGCACAGCTCCAAACTATGCAAGAACTATTTACAGAAGAAGCAGTCAGCTGTCAGCTGGTATTCTGTCTATAATGGAGTGGTCAGCACAGTCACAGGGTCTCAACTCTCTTGAGCTGTTGTGGGAGCCGCTTGACCGTATGGTACCTAAGAAGTGCCCATCAAGCCAATCCAACTTGTGGGAGGTGCTTCAGGAAGCATGGGGTGAAATATCTTCAGATTACCTTAACAAATTGACAACTAGAATACCAAAGGTCTGCAAGGCTGTAATTGCTGCAAATGGAGTATTATTTATAATCTTGTCAACGTCTTCACTATATTTCCTATTCCTTATGAAACTCATTTCATGTATGTTTTCATGGAAAACAAGGACATTATATATATATATATTATATATATATTATATATTATATATTTATATATACACTGCTCAAAAAAATAAAGGGAACACTTAAACTCCAAGTCAATCACACTTCTGTGAAATCAAACTGTCCACTTAGGAAGCAACACTGATTGACAATACATTTCACATGCTGTTGTGCAAATGGAATAGACAACAGGTGGGAATTATAGGCAATTAGCAAGACACCCCCAATAAAGGAGTAGTTCTGCAGGTGGTGACCACAGACCACTTCTCAGTTCCTATGCTTTGGTCACTTTTGAATGCTGGCGGTACTTTCACTCTAGTGGTAGCATGAGACGGAGTCTACAACCCACACAAGTGGCTCAGGTAGTGCAGCTCATCCAGGATGGCACATCAATGCGAGCTGTGGCAAGAAGGTTTGCTGTGTCTGTCAGCGTAGTGTCCAGAGCATGGAGGCGCTACCAGGAGACAGGCCAGTACATCAGGAGACGTGGAGGAGGCCGTAGGACGGCAACAACCCAGCAGCAGGACCGCTACCTCTGCCTTTGTGCAAGGAGGAGCAGGAGGAGCACTGCCAGAGCCCTGCAAAATGACCTCCAGCAGGCCACAAATGTGCATGCGTCTGCTCAAATGGTCAGAAACAGACTCCATGAGGGTGGTATGAGGGGCCGACGTCCACAGGTGGGGGTTGTGCTTACAGCCCAACACCGTGCAGGACGTTTGGCATTTTCCAGAGAACACCAAGATTGGCAAATTCGCCACTGGCACCCTGTGCTCTTCACAGATGAAAGCAGGTTCACACTTAGCACATGTGACAGACGTGACAGAGTCTGGAGACGCCGTGGAGAACGTTCTGCTGCCTGCAACATCCTTCAGCATGACCGGTTTGGCGGTGGGTCAGTCATGGTGTGGGGTGGCATTTCTTGTGCTCGCCAGAGGTAGCCTGACTGCCATTAGGTACCGAGATGAGATCCTCAGACCCCTTGTGAGACCATATGCTGGTGCGGTTGGCCCTGGGTTCCTCCTAATGCAAGACAATGCTAGACCTCATGCGGCTGGAGTGTGTCAGCAGTTCCTGCAAGAGGAAGGCATTGATGCTATGGACTGGCCCGCCCGTTCCCCAGACCTGAATCCAATTGAGCCCATCTGGGACATCATGTCTCGCTCCATCCACCAACGCCACGTTGCACCACAGACTGTCCAGGAGTTGGCAGATGCTTTAGTCCAGGTCTGGGAGGAGATCCCCCAGGAGACCATCCGTCACCTCATCAGGAGCATGCCCAGGCGTTGTAGGGAGGTCATACAGGCACGTGGAGGCCACACACACTACTGAGCCTCATTTTGACTTGTTAAAGGACATTACATCAAAGTTGGATCAGCCTGAAGTGTGGTTTTCAACTTTAATTTTGAGTGTCTCCAAATCCAGACCTCCATGGGTTGATAAATTGGATTTCCATTGATTATTTTTGTGTGATTTTGTTGTCGGCACATTCAACTATGTAAAGAAAAAAGTATTTAATAAGATTATTTCATTCATTCAGATCTAGGATGTGTTATTTTACTGTTCCCTTTATTTGTTTGAGTAGTGTATATATAGTATAAACATTCATACATACATTCATACATACATACATACATACATACACCTTTTTTAAATATACCTGTCACATCTGCTCCTGCAACATCCTCTACTGCTCATCCTGTGTCTCCTTGACCTGCCGCCACTCCCCCAGTACTCTCTCCCTCTCTGTGCGTGTGTGATTGTGTGGGCGGAGACAGGTGTGTTAGAGTCAGAGCAGATCCCCGCCAGCTGTAACCTGTTCCATAATCAAGACCTCTACAAATACTCAGCCCTGCCACTTCCACGCTGCCAGATCGTAATCTCTGCTCAGTCAGTCTACGGTTCTAGCCGTTTGATGCTATTCAGGAACTGTTATGCCAGTTTTCCTTGCCTGACGCCGTTTTCCTCTCCGCTACAGTTCTGCCCGCTCTGACTCTGGTCCCTGTCTCCAGTCCCACGTCTTGTCATCCTGCTACTCTGTCCTGGATTCCACACTCTACTAATCCCTTGGAATCCCCTCCGGAACTGCTTACCCTGTCCCAACCCCTCTCGCTCCAGCCTCAGCCTCCGCACCTGGTTTCCTGCAACCCACCCAAGCTTCCCCTGGCCTGCACTCCATCTCCCCCCTGTGTTGCAATAAAATACTTTGGTTACTTCATCCCAGTTTCCTCGTCTGAGTCTGCTCTTGGGTTTACCTGTTCCACTCCGCGTAACAGTAAAATCTGGCCAAGAGATGAACCCAGCAGACTCTGCTACTCTCCACCAAACTCTCGCTGGCCAAGGCGCCCTGCCCGAGCAACATGACCAAGCCCTGAAAACTCCTTGATGAGCTCCAGAAGGGTTTTCACGGAGCCTGTCTGACCTACAAGGCCGAACCTTCGCCCAGAGCTCACAACCCATCCCAAGTCCTTATTCTCCATCCCGGGAGCCATTTGTTCCAACTCCCGAGCTCTACGATGGCAACCTCTGAGCTTGCAGAGCCTTTTTAGTACAATGTTCACTAGTATTTGAGCAACAGCCCTACTCTTATGCTAGCGAACGGGTAAAGATTTCCTTCCTGATTGGCTGCCTCCATGGAGCAGCGCTTTCCTGGGCCACGGCGGTGTGGGAGAGACCGTCCCCATCTGCTTCTTCTACTCCAGATTCATGGAGGAGATGCGGAAAGTATTTGACCACCCGGGCTGCTGTAAGGATGCCGCTAAACAACTCCTGTCCCTCCGTCAAGGCCCCTATAGTGTTGCTGAGATGGCATGTGAGTTTCGCACCCTCGCCACAGAGCGGCTGGAATGAGGAGGCCCTTCAGGGAGCATTACGGAACGTGCTCACTGAGACCTTCAAGGATGAGTTGGTGTCCAGGGATGAGCTTCATGAACTCATCCCTCTCGCTATCCGCATCGACAACCGTCTCCGTGAGCGTCGGAGGGTAGGTAGGGTTGCATGTGCCATAACATCTGCTTCAGTGCCTTGTCCTCCTTCTCCGACGCCATCCCCAGGCTTGTCCAGATCCTGAACCCATGCAGACAGGTGTGCTTGGAGTCAGAACAAATCCCCACCAGCTGCAACCTGTTCCATAATCAAGACCTCTACAAATACTCAGCCCTACCACTTCCACGCTGCCAGATCGTAATCTCTGCTCAGTCAGTCTACGGTTCTAGCCGTTTGTTACTATTCAGATCCTGTTATCCTGTTGTGCCTGTTTTCCTTGCCTGACACCATTTTCCTCTCCGCTACAGTTCTGCCCACTCTGGTCCCAGGTCTCGTCATCCTGCTACTCTGTCCTGGATTCCACACTCTACTACTCCCTTGGATTCCCCTCGAACTGCTTACCCTGTCCCAACCCCTCTCACCTCAGCCTCCGCACCTGGTTTCTTGCAACCCACCAGAGCTTCCCCTGGCCTGCACTCCATCTCCCCCTGTGTTGCAATAAATACCTTGGTTGCTTCATCCCAGTTTCCTCATCTGAGTCTGCTCTTGGATTTCCCTGTTCCACTCCACGTAACAATACCTTCCTTTATTATGCCCTGCAAACCCTACCACCCCCCTCCCAATTGGAGTAAACTAATAAACAATAACACTTAGGCATCTACTTCCAGCTTACACATTTTACAGAGAATCTATTTTACAAAAGTTATATTTTCTTTTGTTTTTAGTCCTGGCAGCCTTCCTCTATTTCTGATGTCCATCCAGTTTGATTTCTATTTGCCATATATTTGTAACTGAGCTATTTCAAAGTTTCTGAACCTATATACATTTTACAGACCCCGTATGTTTTACATTTGTTATTAGTCCCACTCTTCAACTCCATTCAACACCTCCCATCTCGGATTTCTATTTGCCATTATTTTAACTGTGCTGTGAGGCTTCACAAAAGTACTGAACCTTTTTATTCTCATAGTTTCTACAGATTGTAAATATTTTTTTTTTGCTGAAATCATTATTGATCGATTGACAGACTTTTCAAATCACCCAGTATTGCTATCTGTAGCCTTAGCTCTAGGTAAATGTTGCAATTCTTCAGCCATCCCTGGACCTGTGACAAAACGAGCTACATCTGGACAGTACCAAAATAAATAACTCTGCCTTCTCGTGGGCAAAATCTGCAGAGCTGGGAAGATTGTATCCCCCATATATAACCTATTGATTGGAAGTTTCGAATGTCAATTCATAAACCATGTGCCATGGAATCGGTACATCAAAATCCCTTCCCAACTATTTTGCAATGTATATGGCACAGCTGTACATTTTTTGGGTCCTTAAAAGAAAGTGGTATATTTTATATCAATTTTCTTTGACCAATTTTGGTCTTTAATGCAGGGCCGACAGACAAGTTCCTTACTTTTTCCCTCTTCCATTTTTGGGTAGATCAGACATTTCCATATGTCTGTGTTAGCTGCATGTGTGACAACTCCACCAGTCGTATTTATATAATTTACAAAGATTATACCTTTAACTTTTAATCAATTTGTATATTTCAGTTTAACCACAATACTTGAATGATTTGTTCTGTCTTTTCAGGTGGATTAAACTGAAATTGCAACCAACTTTCTATGGCTTGTTTAAAAGATAACATTTGAGATTATTTTGTTTTCAAATAACCAAAAGTGAGCAGTTGTAAAGGGAAAAAGGCCATTCTGGAAGATGGGGTGAGACATTCTTACTAATATACTAGAGAACCATTTTGGCTTTAAGCATAACTTTATGACTGATGCATTTAGTGAGAGGTCTAATGCTTTAATATTTCATTTCTGCCCTCTGAATTCATTTTCATTATATAAATAGGCCCTTTTAATTTTGCCTGGCTTGCCATTCCAAATAAAATTGAATATTTTTTGCTCATATAATTTAAAAAGCAGGTCACTAGGTGTAGGCAAAACCATAAGCAAATAGGTAAAACGTGATATGACTAAAGAGTTGAATCAGGGTGATTTTTACACAAATAAACCGGTATTCTCCTTTCATTGTAGCAAGATCTTATCAATTTTTGCCAAATTTCTATTAAAATGTATTGGAGTGAGATTTCTTTCTTTCGGGATATGTATACCGAGAATGTCCACATCCCCGTCAGACATTTTTTTGGTAAACTACACGTTAATGTAAAAGTTGAATTTTTTAGTGATCCAATATGTAATATTATTACGTATTACACAATTATTATAATATTACACTTATCATAATTTGGTTTTAATCCAGAGAGGTTATAAAAAGTATCTAGATCCTCTATGAGGCCGTGGAGGGATTCTTATTGTGGATTTAAAAGAAAACATGAATCAGTGTACATGTACAATGACATCTTTGTTCTTAAGCCATGGATTTCTAATTCCTTAATATTATTGTTGGATCTAATTTTAACAGCTAACATTTCGATGGCAATAAATAGATATGCCGATAGTGGACAACCTTGTTTTACTCCGACAGTTTAGAACTTTCTGAGATGTAGCCATTATTTACCATTTTACACGAAGGGTTACTATACATAACTTTAACCCATTTTATAAGAGATTCTCAAATTGAAATATTTCAGGCATTTATATATAAACCCCAGTCGTACTTTATCAAAAGCCTTTTCGTACACGGTCGCCAGGTGTACGGTGTTTCCTCCAACACATTGGTGTAGCTGGCTTCCGGGTTAAGCAGGCATTGCGTCAAGAAGCAGTGTTGCTTGGTTGGGTCGTGTTTCGGAGGATGCATGGCTCTCGACATTCGCCTCTCCCGAGTCCGTACGGGAGTTGCAGCGATGAGACAAGACTGTAACTACCAATTGCATACCTCGAAATTGGGGAGAAAAAGGGGTAAAAGTAATAATTCTATCTATACTGTTAGTCCTTCAATTTCCTTTGTTAGTATGGACTCTTTTAGGCACATACAATAAGGGGATCTGCTGTACCTATTATGTCGGAAAAAGTCAGTTATAAATTATTCTGTCCTAGTTAAAAACAAGGTACACATAGGTATTTAAAACCGTATTATAATCTCCCACCCTAATAATAGAGTCAAGTGTTGCTTGTAGAGTTGATAAATTCTTATATATATTTTCTATGAAGCATGGATCATCATTATTTGGACCATATAGGTTAATAATTCATATCTGTTTATGGCCCAATAACATATTTTAAATCATCCATCTACCTTGAGGATCTGTTTGGACAATTTGCACCTTTGGATCAAAATTACTGTTAATTAATATCATCACCCCTTTTGAATTTCTTTGCCCATGGGCGAAATATATTTCACTTCCCCAGTCCTTTTTCCACAAATCTAAAATTGTTGAATGAGTTTCCTGTAAACAATAGATATTATATTCCTTCTCTTTTAGGCAGGTAAACACTGATAATATTTTCTTATTATCTGCTAAGCCATTACAATTATAACTGGCTATACTTATTTCACCAATTACAATAATGAGACAAGTTTCAATTCTATTTATCATAATATATGTTTGTAAACGTACCATTAAAAAGTAACATGATGATTGAGTGTCTATATAGCTGTACCATGATATTAGCATTGCTACTAAGTAAACCTCAACTTGGTCCCCACTATTCCACCCGCTAAAACCCCTCCTCATCCCGAGTTGGGTTGTCATCCCAATGACCGGCAGACCACCTTCGACCCCCCCGGATCCCATGGCCCTGGAGAGACCAGGACCATCCTTCAAAAGAGCACACAGTGCCACCCACAGAACAGAAGCAGATCAACCGCCAAAAGCATTTCCATTGCCCTCACCTCGATTTGTATTATATATAGCTATAAAAAATATATTTCAATCCTGTTTATCTTAGTTTCCATAATTAGCAATTCATATGGTTATAAACTCTCTTTCCAGACACACATCAAACATCTCCAATCCAAAGTTAAATCAAGAATTTACTTCCTATTTCGCAACAAAGCATCCTTCACTCATGCTGCCAAATATACCCTAGTAAAACTGACCATCCTACCGATCCTCGACTTCGGCGATGTCATTTACAAAATAGCCTGCAATACCCTACTCAACAAACTGGATGCAGTCTATCACAGTGCCATCCGTTTTGTCACCAAAGCCCCATATACTACCCACCACTGCGACCTGTACGCTCTCGTTGGCTGGCCTTCGCTTCATAATCGTCGCCAAACCCACTGGCTCCAGGTCATCTACAAAACCCTGCTAGGTAAAGTCCCCCCTTATCTCCGCTCACTGGTCACCATAGCAGCACCCACCTGTAGCACGCGCTCCAGCAGGTATATCTCTCTGGTCACCCCCAAAGCCAATTCCTCCTTCGGCCAGCTCTCTTTCCAGTTCTCTGCTGCCAATGACTGGAACGAACTACAAAAATCTCTGAAACTGGAAACACTTATCTCCCTCACTAGCTTTAAGCACCAGCTGTCAGAGCAGCTCACAGATCACTGCACCTGTACATAGCCCATCTATAATTTAGCCCAAACAACTACCTCTTCCCCTACCGTATTTATTTATTTTATTTTGCTCCTTTGCACCCCATTATCTCTATTTCTACTTTGCACTTTCTTCTACTACAAATCTACCATTCCAGTGTTTTACTTGCTATATTGTATTTACTTTGTCACCATGGACTTTTTTGCCTTTACCTCCCTTATCTCACCTCATTTGCTCACATCGTACATAGACTTATTTTTCTACTGTATTATTGACTGTATATTTGTTTTACTCCATGTGTAACTCTGTGTTGTTGTATGTTGTCGAACTGCTTTGCTTTATCTTGGCCAGGTCGCAATTGTAAATGAGAACTTGTTCTCAACTTGCCTACCTGGTTAAATAAAGGTGAAATAAATAAATAAAATAAATAAAAATATTTGTAGTAATTCGAGTTAAGTCTATACTCACTCTGGTCAGAGTAGTTGCAGATATTATAGTTGTATACGCACTCTGGTCGGAGTCGTTCTACATAGTTATTAATAGTCTATACTCAAACTGGTCAGAGTAGTTCTAGTTATTACAGTTCTATAGTCACTCTGGTCAGTGTCGTTCTAGTTATTATAGTTCTATACCCACTCTGATCGAAGTAGTTCTGGTTATTATAATTTTATACTCACTCTAGTCAGAGTAGTCCAAGTTATTAAGTCTAAGGGTGATTTCACATATAGTCCTCTTTAAAATAACCGATCTCAGTCCTCTAGTGAACTCTGGGGTAAAAGAAAGCAAAAGAACTCAGTTCTCTTTGTATTCACACTGCCCTTTACTTTGAATGAGGACTCAACTCTTTTTTTTCTTCCAGTTCACTTCACCTATTTTGCGGTACGAGTCTTCTTTGCATTCACATTGCTACGCTTTGAAAGGAACAAAGATCTTTTTCCAACATTTACTGAATGCACTCTGGGTTTTTGCAAAGTGCAGGACAAGCCATTCCATCAGAACGTGTTATCATAAAGATATTTATATATACTTATATTTGGGAAGCTAATAGATTCCATTTAGTTAAAAGATGAGACATAATAATTATAATTACTATTAACAAATATTATTAGTAACAGAATAAATAGCAGAAGAATAACTGCAGATTAAATAATGCTGTAATTTAAAATTGTACACCCAATATAGTCTACTCCCTTTTAAGAGCTAGAATTGATTTTGTACCCGATGTTGTGATTCTCACCAAATATATTGTTGTCATCTCACACTATTCAAACCCCACAAGCGAATAAACAGGTTAGAATCTCTCTTTATAGATCACATATTGCAAACAAATAATATTTTTCTGCAAACCGGCAGATAATCATTTTCTCTCTTTTGTGGCACCAATGTGAGGGGTTATGGGAGGGGAAACGGTGTTGCAGTATTCTAGTATGTGGTGCGGGAATAATAACAAGCGAAACTGGGTAGCTTTGTGTTGTATATTGCCCTAAAAAAGTGTTTGGTTCGCTTCTGGGTCCCTTTTGAGGGTTCTGAGTTCCTTTGGAGTGTTCATACTGGACAAAAAATGAAGCGAGCCACACTGAGGTCACGAAAATTGTCAGAAAGGGACCAAGTGTGAAAACATCCTAATGCTCACTCTGGTCAGAGTAGTTCTAGTTCTGGGCAGTAACAGTAGTTTATACTCACTCTGGTCAGAATAGTTCTTGGTCTTGAGCTCCAGCTGTTTCCCCTGCAGTTCCAGGCTCTCCACATGAGTCTGCAGGTCCTTCTTCTCCCCTTCCAACGCATCCTCAAACTCTATGAATTTCTGTGGGAGAGAACAACCATACACAGTCAGTCAAAACCATCCTCAAACGCTACGGGCCGGTTTCCCAGACACAGAATATGCCTTTGTTACGTTACAGATTTATTCTAAAATTCCTCAATCTACACACAATAATGACAAAGCGAAAGCAGGTTTTTAGAAAGGTTAGCAAATGAATAAAAAATTAAAAACTGAAATACCTTACTTACATAAATATTCAGACCCTTTGCTATGAGACTCGAAATTGAGCTCAGGTGTATCCTGTTTCCATTGATAATCCTTGAGGTGTTTCTACAACTTGATTGGAGTCCACCTGTGGTAAATTAAATTGATTGGACATGATTTGGAAAGGCACACACACCTGTCTATATAAGGTCCCACTGTTGACAGTGCATGTCAGAGCAAAAACCAAGCCATGAGGTCGAAGGAATTGTCCGTAGAGCTCCGAGACAGGATTGTGTCGAGGCACAGATCTGGGAAGGGTACCAAAATATTTCTGCAGCATTCAAGGTCCCCAAGAACACAGTGGCCTCCATCATACTTAAATGGAAGAAGTTTGGAACCATCAAGACTCTTCCTAAAGCTGTCTGCCCGGCCAAACTGAGCAATCGGGGGAAAAGGGTCTTGGTCAGGGAGGTAAACAAGAACCCGATGGTGACTTTGACAGAGCTCCAGAGTTCCTCTGTGGAGATCTGAGAACCTTCCAGAAGGACAACCATCTCTGCAGCACTCCATCAATTAGGCCTTTATGGTAGACTGGCCAGAAAGAAGCGTCTCCTCAGTAAAAGGCACATGACAGCCCACTTGGAGTTTGCCAAAAGGCACCTAAAGGACTCTCAGACCATGACAAACCAGATTCTCTGGTCTGATGAAACCAAGATTGCACACTTTGGCCTGAATACCAAGCGTCACGTCTGGAGGAAACCTGGCATCATCCCTACAGTGAAGAATGGTGGTGGCAGCATCATGCTGTGGAGATGTTTTTTAGCGGCAGATACTGGGAGACTAGTCAGGATCAAGGGAAAGTTGAACGAAGCAAAGTACACAGAGATCCTTGATGAAAACTTGCTCCAGAGCGCTCAGGACCTCAGACCGGGCAAAGGTTCACCTTCCAACAGGACAACGACCCTAAGCACACAGCCAAGACAACGCAGGATTGTCTTCAGGGAAAGTCTCTGAATGTCCTTGAGTGGCCCAGCCAGAGCCCGGACTTGAACCCGATCGAACATCTCTGGAGAGACCTGAAAATAGCTGTGCAGCGACGCTCCCGTTCCAACCTGACAGAACTTGAGAGGATCTGCAGAGAAGAATGGGAGAAACTCTTCAAATACAAGTGTACCAAGCTTGTAGCGTCATACCCAAGAAGATTCGAGGCTGTAATCGCTGCCAAAGGTGCTTCAACAAAGTATTGAGTAAAGGGTCTGAATACCTATGTAAATAGAATATTTTTGCTTTTTATTTGTAATAAATGTGCAAACATTTCTAAAACCTGTTTTTGCTTTGTCATTATGGGGTATTATGTGTATAGTGATGAAAAAAATGATTTAATCAATTTTAGAATAAGGCAGTAACGTAACAAAATGCGGAAAAAGTCAAGGAGTCTGAATACTTTCCGAATGCACTGTACATAGGAAAAACTAAATAATTTTCAACCCTATCATATGCAGCATAACAATTTATCAATTAATTACATGAATGCACGGTGTGTGATAAATTGCTCACGTTGTAAAATATATTATATTTAAACACTCTTAGAAAAAGGGGTTCCAAAAGGGTTCTTCTACTGCTGTCCTCATGTGAGAACCATTTGAAGAACTGTTTTGGGTTCCAGATAGGACCCTATATGAAAAGGGTTCTTCAAATGGTTCTCACATGAGGACAGCAGTAGAATAACTCTTTTGGAAACGTTTTGGCTTCCAGATAGGACCCTATATGAAAAGGGTTCTACATGGAACCCAAAAGGGTTCTTCAAATGGTTCGCCCATGGGGACAGCAGTAGAAGAACCCTTTTAGATTCTAATCTAGATAAAAAAAACTTTTTTAAGAGTGTATAAAATAGCATATTATTCCCAAACTATACAGCAAATCCTCTGGCAAACCAACAGACACCATCCAACCTGGAACTGAGTGAGTAATGCTTTGTCTGAAGCTATTTTTACTTTCAAAAGCCAAGAAAAATACATTACACTGATATATTTTACTTTATAAGAACTGAATGCTAAGGCTACCAAGCTTTCTAGGACAAAGGGATACAACTTCAATTAGCACTGATGTGTGAAGCGTGAGGTGTCAAAGCCTTTGAGCCCAACAAATGGCAGGCTACCCCACCCAAATCCAGAGGCCTTTTAGCCCCCTCCTTCTGTTCAGAGTCCATCCACTGGTATTTTCTACAAGAAATCTGCCTCCAGAAATAAAAGCTTCTCCCAAGTGGGTGTGACACCTACGCCCGTTGTCTGCTGCACTGCTGCTTGGATTCCACCTGGCGATCTGTTCACCATCAGCCCTGGTTGTCTCCCCCTGTCTGGTACAGGTACCCCCACCATACTCCCCCTCTCTCCAGAGCTTTCACTCGCCTTCAGCACACAGGCACTGTTGGGGCAAGTGACTCTGATCTTACAAAGGCGAGCCCCAAGTCATTATATATTTAATTTTTTTCTTGTGCATTTTGCCATTTGCCTCGTGACTCCTGCATGCTTTGTTGACTACGAACTTTCTTTACCCAACTGTGGGACAGACTGTGTTTGTTCAGGGAAAATGGTTAAAGACCTGGAGAATAAACCCTCCTCCTCACAGCTGCCCATGTCCCTAACCTGTTGTGGCTAGGGAGCAGTATTTGCACGGCCGGATAAAAAACGTACCCGATTTAAACTGGTTATTACTCTTGCCCAGAAACGAGAATATGCATGGAATTAGTAGATTTAGATAGAAAACACTAAAGTTTCTAAAACTGTTTGAATGGTGTCTGTGAGTATAATAGAACTCATATGGCAGGCCAAAACCTGAGAAGATTCCATACAGGAAGTGCCCTGTCTGACAATTTGTTCTCCTTCTGTGGCATCTCTATCAAAAATACAGCATATCTGCTGTAATGTGACATTTTCTAAGGCTTCCATTGGCTCTCAGAAGGTGTCAGAAAGTGGAATGACGTCTCTGCAGTCTCTGGGCGAAAAACAGCAGGAGTTTTTGTGAGTGGTCAGGCAGGGAACAATGACACTGGAGTGCGCGTCCACGAGAGGACTCCATGTTTTTCTTTCAATCTTTGAATGAATACAACGTAGCCCGGTTGGAATATTATCGCTATTTTACGAGAAATATTCGATTTTTTTTTGTCACGAAATGCGCTCGCGCGTCACCCTTCGGGTAGTTACCTGAACGCACGAACAAAACGGAGGTATTTGGATATAACTATGGATTATTTCGAACCAAAACAACATTTGTTGTTGAAGTAGAAGTCCTGGAAGTGCATTCTGACGAAGAACAGCAAAGGTAATCCAATTTTTCTTATAGTAAATCTGAGTTTGGTGAGGGCCAAACTTGGTGGGTGTCAAATTAGCTAGCCGTGATGGTCGGGTATAACAGAACTCATTTGGCAGGCCAAAACCTGAGAAGATTCCATGCAGGAAGTGCCCTGTCTGACAATTTCTTGCCCTTCTTGATTATCTCTATCCATTACAGAGGATCTCTGCTGTTACGTGACACTTCCTACGGCTCCCATGGGCTCTCAGAAGGCGGCAAAAAGCTGAATCGTGGCTTTGCAGGCTCTGGCTGAAAAAAAGTAGCGCGTTTGGGTAGTGGCTGGTTACAGTACTGTGAGACTCAGGCGCGTGCCCGAGTCGACCGAATGCTTTGTTTTCTTTCGTCTGTTTACCTAAACGCAGATTCCCGGTCGGAATATTATCGCTTTTTTACGAGAACAATGGCATAAAAATTGATTTTAAACAGCGGTTGACATGCTTCGAAGTACGGTAATGGAATATTTAGAAATCTTTTGTCACAAATTGCGCCATGCTCGTGACCCTTATTTACACTTCGGATAGTGTCTTGAACGCACGAACAAAACGCCGCTATTTGGATATAACGATGGATTATTTTGAACCAAACCAACATTTGTTATTGAAGTAGCAGTCCTGGGAGTGCATTCTGACGAAGAACACCAAAGGTAATCAAACTTTTGTAATAGTAAATCGGAGTTTGGTCAGGGCTAAACTTGGTCGGTGACTAAATGGCTAGCCGTGATGGCTGGGCTATCTCCTGAGAATATTGCAAAATGTGCTTTCACCGAAAAGCTATTTTAAAATCGGACATATCGAGTGCATAGAGGAGTTCTGTATCTATAATTCTTAAAATAATTGTTATGTTTTTTGTGAACGTTTATCGTGAGTAATTTAGTAAATTCACCGGATGTTTGCGGGGGGTATGCTAGTTCTGAACATCACATGCTAATGTAAAAAAGCTGGTTTTTGATATAAATATGAACTTGATTGAACAAAACATGCATGCATTGTATAACATAATGTCCTAGGGTTGTCATCTGATGAAGATCAAAGGTTAGTGCTGCATTTAGCTGTGGTTTTGTTTTTTGTGACATTATATGCTAGCTTGAAAAATGGGTGTCTGATTATTTCTGGCTGGGTACTCTGCTGACATAATCTAATGTTTTGCTTTCGCTGTAAAGCCTTTTTGAAATCGGACAGTGTGGTTAGATTAACGAGAGTCTTGTCTTTAAAATGCTGTAAAATAGTCATATGTTTGAAAAATGGAAGTTTTCGGATTTTAGAGGAGTTTGTATTTCGCGCCACGCCCATCATTGGATATTGGAGCAGGTGTTCCGCTAGCGGAACGTCTAGATTTTAAGAGGTTATGGGGAATATATGGGAATTAACGGAAATATATGCAAATGAATATTAACACCATTTAAATGTAAATGTTTTTTGCATTGCATATATTTACCATATCATATAGAGACAGAAACAAACCTTTTACCCTAAGTAGACATAATTGCAAATTATTAAATCCTTCCAATAGAAAAATAAATAAATTAGTTAAGAACTGAACTTTAATTAAATGAGTTGACTCTTCACATGGGATGATTTCACTGAACAACAAAAGAAAGGGAATATTGAATGATCCATCTCATCGCCCAAAATTGTTTTCAAAATACATCAGTAAAATGATAGCCTAGAAACTAAAGATTTGGTTGTCTTCCTCTCATGTCTTCTCCCTGGACCTATGTCCACCTCTTGAACATCAGACTCTTCACTGTCACTTTCCAACCTAGTTGAAGATGGCTCGTTGTCAGGCTCAAAAAGCCTCAAATTTGCCCGGATGGCCACCAATTGTTCAACCCTTGTATTGGTCAGCCTGTTGCGTGCTTCGGTGTGTGTGTTCCCAAACAAGGACCAGTTGCGCTCTGAGGCAACTGATGTTGGTGGGATTTGGAGGATGATGGAGGAAACATGGGAAAGAGCCTCAGATCCACAAAGTCCCTTCCACCAGGTGGCTGATGAGATATGTTGGCACGACTGCCATATTGCATCTCCATCCCAAAACCCTTGCTTGGAAGTGTACTTCGCTAGACTGCCAAGGACCTTGCCCTCATCCAGGCCAAGGTGGCAAGACATGGTAGTGATGACACCATAGGCCTTGTTGATCTCTGTACCAGACAGAATGCTCTTGCCACATGTACGCTGCGGCATGTATGGGCTTCAGGCAGAAGTCTTCACGCTTTTTGATGTATTTCAGAACTGCAGTTTACTCTGCTTGGAGCAACAGTGAAGTGGACATGGCAGTACGGATTTCTTCTCTTACATCTGCAAGCAGAGTCTGAACATCAGACAGGATGGCACTGTCTCCCTCAATCCATGCCATGGCTACTGCTATAGGTTTCAGGAGTTCCAGGCTGCTTACCACTTTCTCCCAAAATACATCCTCCAGGAGGATCCTCTTGATGGGGCTGTCCATATCAGCAGACTGTGATATGGACATTTATTGGAGAGACTCCTTCCCCTCCACGAGACTGTCAAACATGATGACAACACCACCCCAACGGCTGTCGCTGGGCAGCTTCAATGTGGTGCTGTTATTCTTCTCACTTTGCTTGGTGAGGTAGATCGCTGTTATAACTTGATGACCCTTCACATACCTAACCATTTCCTTGACTCTCTTGTAGAGTGTATCCATTGTTTTCAGTGCCATGATGTCCTTGAGGAGCATATTCAATGCATGAGCAGCACAGCCAACGGGTATGATGTGAGGGTAGGAGTCCTCCACTTTAGACCAAGCAGCCTTCATGTTCGCAGCATTGTCTGTCACCAGTGAAAATACCTTTTGTGGTCCAAGGTCATTGATGACTGCCTTCAGCTCATCTGCAATGTAGATACCGGTGTGTCTGTTGTCCCTTGTGTCTGTGCTTTTGTAGAATACTGGTTGAGGGGTGGAGATAATGTAGTTAATTATTCCTTGCACACGAACATTCGACCACCCATCAGAGATGATTGCAATACAGTCTGCTTTCTATGATTTGCTTGACCTTCACTTGAACTCTGTTGAACTCTGCATCCAGCAAATGAGTAGATAAAGCATGTCTGGTTGGATGGGTGTATGCTGGGCGAAGAATATTCAGAAACTCTTCCAATACACATTGCCTGTGAGCATCAGAGGTGAACTAGTTGCATACACAGCTCGAGCAAGACATTCATCAGCATTTCTCTGTCTACGTTCCTCCATTGAGTCAACAAAACTTCTGATTCCAGAAGGACCATTAGCTGTTGCTATCGATAAGATGTCTGATTCATCATTTTCACCTCGAATCGGAGTAGAGGGGCTTTTGTCAGAGGTTGCTTGTTGTGAGCACTGAAGGAACTTTATGCACATGGCCAGATGATTCTGCATCTTTGTTGCATTCTTCACATAAGATTTGGCACAATATTTGCAAATGTACACAGCTTTTCCTTCTACATTAGCTGCAGTGAAATGTCTTCACACATCAGATAGTGCCCGTGGCATTTTCCTGTAAAGAATAGAAGAAAATGAGCAACAAAAAAAAAAAAAATACAATTCCATGTACAGATAAATAGTTAAGGAGTTAGATTAAACAACTCCTTTGTAAGATAAATGTTTTAAAATGAAACATGTATGGAAACAGGTGAATTAACACTCATCAGTTAGCAGGCTCAAGCAAGCTAAAACCCACATGGTAGCAAAAACTAACTAGCAGAAATTGTTAACAAGTTAGAAATGATTTAAACACACTTTGCTGTAGGCTACTATTTACTAGTTAACAAAAAACATGTATGTCATACAAAATATATTCACACCACCCAGTATTGTAATCAAAACCTACCGGAAAGCATGTAGTCCTTGACTCAGACAGTGTAGAAGTGTGGGCTCAATAGCATCTCATTAGTGTGCAAGATCTTGAGAATCAGCTGTACACGTGATGGAAGAGTGCACTGCACATGTGATGGAAAAATGCACTGTGCATGCAGAGGGTTGCAATTGCATTGAATTGGGGATAGTTTAACCAAAATATGCCACAAACCTAGAATTGCCTTATGTGTATCCCACAAAAAAGGTTCACTGTTATAAGCTAACTTTGATGAATTTAAGCAAAATTTGCGGGCTTAACTTCCCATTAAAATGTCCAACCTTTTGCAACCCTACTTGGGAGTATGGCTAGACGTTACACTGTCCTTCTCTCAGCACATATCAAAGCTGCAGGCTAAAGTTAAATCTAGACTTGGTTTCCTCTATCGTCACCCCAGCTGCCAAACTAACCCTGATTCAGATGACCATCCTACCCATGCTAGATGATGGAGACATCATTTATAGAACGGCAGGTAAGGGAGCTCTCGAGAGGCTAGATGTTCTTTACCATTCGGCCATCAGATTTGCCACCAATGCTCCTTATAGGACACATTACTGCACTCTATACTCTTTTGTAAACTGGTCATCGTATACCCGTCGCAAGACCCACTGGTTGATGCTTATTTATAAAACCCTCTTAGGCCTCACTCCCCCCTATCTGAGACATCTACTGCAGCCCTCATCCTCCACATACAACACCCGTTCTGCCAGTCACATTCTGTTAAAGGTCCCCAAAGCACACACATCCCTGGGGTTGTCTTTTCAGTTCGCTGCAGCTAGCGACTGGAACGAGCTGCAACAATCACTCAAACTGGACAGTTTCATATCCATCTCTTCATTCAAAGACTCAATCATGGACACTCTTACTGACAGTTGTGGCTGCTTCTCGTGATGTATTGTTGTCTCTACCATGCCCTTTGTGCTGTTGTCTGTGCCCAATAATGTTTGTACCATGTTTTGTTCTGCTACCATGCTGTGTTGTCATTTGTTACTGCCTTGCTATGTTGTCGTCTTAGGTCTCTCTTTATGTAGTGTTGTCTCTCTTGTCATGATGTGTGTTTTGTCCTATATTTATATTTTATAAAAATAAAATAATCCCAGCCCCTGTTCCCGCAGGAGGCCTTTTGCCTTTTGGTAGGCTGTCATTGTAAATAAGTATTTGTTCTTAACTGACTTGCCTAGTTAAATAAAGGTTAAATAAATGAAATAAATATTGCACAGTATGAAATGTCTCTCATAAAATAGCAATGCCAGCCAGCAACAAGGACTAATTTACATTTTTCAATGCCGCTTTCTGCTTCTGTCATGGTCAGGGATATAACCTTCACCTATTGCTGAAGCTAGAGGATAATTGGTCAAATGAACTGCTAGTATTGTTTTGGATGGGGTGAGTCACAGAGAAAGATGCGTCAAGAACATCTACCCTGTCATCTCCAATCACAAAAACCAGGGTCATGTTCAGTAGGGCGCAAAATGTAAAAACATTCATGCTGCTGTTTTGCCTGTGGCTATGGAACCCTGACCTGTTCACCGGATGTACCTCTCTCTCTCTAAAAGCCAACTGACATTTATTCCTGAGGTGCTGACCCGTTGCACCCACTGTGATTATTATTTGACCCTGCTGGTCATCTATGAATGTTTGAACATCTTGAAGAACGATCGGGCCTTATTTGTCATGTACTATTATAATCTCCACCCGGCAGAGCCAGAAGAGGACTGGCCACCCCTCAGAGCCTAGTTCCTCTCTAGGTTTCTTCCTAGGTTCCTGCCTGTCTAGAGCGTTTTTCCTAACCACCGTGCTTCTACATCGGCATTGCTTGCTCTTAGGGGTTTTAGGCTGGGTTTCTGTATAAGCACTTTGTGACATCTGCTGACGTAAAAAGGGCTTTATAAATAAATGTGATTTAGAAACATGAAAATGAGCATTATTTTTGTGACACGTTCATGTATTAGCATATCTCCTCCATTTCAAAGCGTTTTGTCCCATGTCGTGCCAACTGAACCAGACCCTGCTCTCCTCTCTCTCTATACAGAAAGCAGAAAACGAACAGAAACTAACACAGCTGCCTGGCCTGCCAGCCTTCCTTCCAAGGGCTCACTCTGCAGCCTGCAGGGTTTTATAAAGCCTTGCACAATGGGCCGGCCGGGCTGCAGTCTTACGACTGTAATCCCCCGACTGCAGAGAGGCCCTGCTTGCTGCTAGAGATATGCTCTACCATCGCCTGGCTGACCTCAAATAACAGGATCCGGGAACATGGGAAGGCAAACCTGCCAAAGTTAGGGACAGGGACATATGTGCATTTGCTCACCCAGTACACCCATAAAAATGCTCCTGTTATAAGTCTATGGCACCCCTATTCATGGAGTCTGTCCATTGCCATTTTCCTACAAATGCCCGGCGTTGCCCCGACCTCAACAAATAGACAACCCGACCCCATTTCACCTCCATACAGCTCATCTCCCTATTCCCTACATAGTGCTCTACTTTTGACCGGGGCCCATGGTGCACTATAGGGAACCGGGAACATGGGTCCCATTTGGGACACAACTCCATTCTCACCAGGAGACCAAAGCAAGGCAACATCATGAGAAAACAATAGCATTATGCTGCAGTCTGGCTTCACACACACACACACACACACACACACACACACACACACACACACACACACACACACACACACCACACACACACACACACACACACACACACACACACACACACACACACACACACACACACACACACACACCACCTTGCCACAATATACTATTACACCCCGGGCAACTGTCCTGCTGACCCTCCTGCCCTTCAAAACGCCCTCCCCAGGACACTGCTTGCCCCTGTGCACCCCTCCTCCCCAGCCAGACCCAGCAACCCAGCCAGCTCTCAGCAGCATCCACAGTAGGGGGTGGTCTGGTGAGCAGATAGCCTAGCGCTAGATGCAGCCAAAACAATAACAGGCCCTCTTATTAATCAAAAGAAATGAATTGAAGCGCCGCGCAGTGGGATGGTGCATTTATATTCTGATAGTACATACTGTATTTCAATCAATAAATCAAATTGTATATTGTTCTTTCAAAACAACATTGGTCACAAAGTGCTTTATAGCTTAAAGCGTATTGGGATCAACATGTTGAGGTCTCAAACTATCAGGAATCAAACAATAAACATGCATGGTCCTTTGAACATATTTATCTACATTTCAGCCTTAGAGTGACTGTGGTTGTCAATTACACTCCTTTGTGGATACAATGGAGACTCAGGGAGGAATCATAGAACATGTTGTTGCCTTTATTTATCAGTGGGTCTATCTAAATCTGAGTCCAAAATGGTACCCTATCCTCTCTAGTGCACTGGATTTGACTACCTATGGGTCCTGGTCAAAACTAGTGCACTATAAAGGGAATAGGGCACCATTTGGGTCTGTCTAAAAGCCTTGTAATCTGAGCATTGACAATCACCCCCAAAGGAAACACATGGCACAGGGAGGAGATTCCAGCCAGGGTGTGGGCTGTTGTTGTTTTCTCTCTAGACTTGGGAAGATGTTCCCTCTATCTCTGTATCTCTCTCCATCGGTCTCTTATTCTTTCACTGTGTCTGCCTCTTTCTCTCTCTCTGGGAAGATGTTCTCTCTCTCCCTCCCTTTGTATTTCTCAATCTCGGTCTTGTTCATTCGCTCTGTCTACCTTTCTCTAACTCCCTCTCTGTTTCTCCTCTCTAGCCCTGTTTTATGGCTTGTATTCCTGCTCATATTCCATCTGTCGCTCTCATCCTCTCTTCTCCTCTGTATCGCTCTCTCACCATTCCCTCTCGCTCTATCCTCTAACTCTCTCTCATCCCCTCTCTCTCTCTCTCTAACTCTCGTCCTCTGTATTGCCCCCTCTCTCTCTCCATCTCTCGCTCTCTGTCAAGCACAAAATCAGGTTACAGCGCCAATCTTCCTCGGTGTACAATTGATTTCCCATAATGCACCCTGCCCCATCCCCCCACAATGCACCACGCCACTGTCTCAGGCAGTGCCATAAACCAATCCCTGGGTCACATCTAAAACACTTATGTTTGAAATAGCATCTGTGCACTCGTATGTTCGCTGCTGTATTCAAAGTTCTAATCCACCACAGCAAATATAGTGTGTTATGGTCTCATCGAAAATGGAGCTCTTGGACTCTGTTCTGAAAGTTATAACTGTGACCTCAACTCTTACCCTTATAACATTGTACAGGTAATGTAATGTGATTATTACTGTTACTTTAGTGTATAGTACACTATTCTGCAGTTCATCATGAAGTCTCTAATTCATATAATACAGTTATAAAACAGTATGAGTTACTCCAAAGGGTTTTCACTATATCTTTACAGGTTGTCATTATCATTATTCATGTTGGTTGTAGCAAGCACTATTTCATCCAAATACTTATCATATTTTCTGACCGGCACACTTACTAATTCTTACACATGCTATTTTTGTGTCACTTGCTTCAAAAAGCATATAAACAAATCTTCTTTACACTTTCATGATAATCTATTTCAAATGTATGCATTTAATCATGTTCTCTTCTCTCAAATGTAGCAAATAATGAGACAGAGAAAACCACAGCGTCCCAAATTGCACCATATTCCCTATATAGCCCCATGGGCCCTAGTAAAAAGTAGCGCACTAGGCTGGGAATAGGGTGCTATTTGGGACCTTACAATGTGACGTGGTATATGGCTGTACACACATCTGTGACTAAGCATCATGTGGCATTGGACCTTTATTTTGGGTAAAACCCTGCACAGCTGTCTGCTTATACTGTACTAGAATGTGTCTAGGATAACACCAGCAACAGTCATCACAATTGTTAAAAGGTTTTAAAAACAATTCTTATAAAACTGTTGGACAATGGATGAAGATACTCCAAACTTTTTGAATTTATAGCACATAAAACATTTTACTGGAATAGACAATTAACAAATGGAGTTCAGGTATTAAATGTATTGTCAAATGTTACTTTTTTTCTTCGAATGCACTCATATATAAATGGTCTAATGGTATCAGGTATTTCTTTTATTTTCGGTTAAAATAAATACAATTATATGCGCCTCATTTCCATAAATGTACATACAGTGCCTTCGGAAAGTATTCAGACCCCTTGACTTTTTCCACATTTTGTTACGTTACAGCATTATTCTAAAATGTATTAAATAAATAAAAAATCCTCAGCAGTCTACACACAACACCCCATAATGACAAAGCAAAAACAGGTTTTTATAAATGTTTGCAAATTTATAAAAATAAAAATAAATACCTTATTTACATAAGTATTCAGACCTTTTGCTATGAGACTTGAAATTGAGCTCATGTGCATCCTGTTTCAATTGATAATCCTTGAGATGTTTTTACAACTTGATTGGAGTCCACCTGTAGTAAATTAAATTGATTAGACATGATTTGGAAAGGCACATGCCTGTCTATATAAGGGCGCACAGTTGAGAGTGCATGTCAGAGCAAAAACCAAGCCATGAGGTCGAAGGAATTGTCCGTAGAGCTCCGAGACAGGATTGTGTCGAGGCACAGATCTGGGGAAGGGTACCAAAAAATATCTGCAGCATTGAAGGTCCCCAAGAACACAGTGGCCTCCATAATTCTTTAAAGGAAGAAGTTTGGAACCACCAAGTCTCTTCTTGGCCGCTCGGCCAAACTGAGCAATCGGGGTAGAAAGGTCTTGGTCAGGGAGGTGACCAAGAATCCAATGGTCACTCTGACAGAGCTCTAGAGTTCCTCTGTGGAGATGAGAGAACCTTCCAGAAGAACAACCATCTCTGCAGCACTCCACCAATCAGGCCTTTATGGTCAAATGACCAGACGTAAGCCACTCCTCAGTAGAAGGCACATGACATCCCGCTTGGAGTTTGCCAAAAGGCACCTAAAGACTCTCAGGCCATGAGAAACAAGATTATCTGGTCTGATGAAACCAAGATTTAACTCTTTGAATGCCAAGCATCACGTCTGGAGGAAACCAGGCACCATTCCTACGGTGAAGCATGGTGGTGGCAGCATCATGCTGTGGGGAGGTTTTTCAGCGGCAGAGACTGGGAGACTAGTCAGGATCGAGGCAAAGATGAATGGAGCAAAGTACAGAGAGATCCTTGATGAAAACCTGCTCCAGAGCGCTCAGGACCTCAGACTGGGGCGAAGGTTCACCTTCCAACAGGACAACAACCCTAAGCATACAGCCAAGACAACACAGGAGTGGCTTCAAGACAAGTCTCTGAATGTCCTTGAGCGGCCCAGCCGGAGCCTGGACTTGTACCTGATATAACATCTCTGGAGAGACCTGAAAATTGCCGTGCAGCAATGCTCTCCATCCAACCTGACAGAGCTCGAGAGGATCAGCAGAGAAGAATGGGAGAAACTCCCCAAATACAGATGTGCCGAGCTTGTAGCGTCATACCCAAGAAGACTCGAGGCTGTAATCGCTGTCAAAGGTGCTTCAACAAAGTGCTGAGTAGAGGGTCTGAATACTTATGTAAATGTCATATTTCCGGGGTTTTTATTTGTAAAAAATGTGCAAAAATTTATAAAAAACATTTTTTTACTTTGTCATTATGGGGTATTGTGTGTAGATTGATGAGGGATAAAAACAATTTTATCAATTTTGGAATAAGGCTGTAACCTAACAACATGTGGAAAAAGTCAAATGGTTTGAAAACTTTCCGAACGCTCTGTATATGAGTACATTAAATTAAAGGGGTGGGCTGCAACCAGCAAAACCTTGCTCTACCTAGGTTTACCTGCACGTATAGCGCAAAATTTTACGTGGCGTCACGTACCTACGTTATGTAGGTATGCACGTCAGCTTTGACATCGGTTTTGCAGATCGGCATTAAACTAGACATCGGCCAATACCGATGTTGGCATTTTTAGCTAATATCGGCCGATTCCGATATGTTCACCAATATATTGTGCATCCCTAATGCATATACATTGTTTGCAAGATCAGACATAATATCCCTATAATCCGAGTCTTCATTTTCGGAAGTTGCTATCGTTTGAGCGCATCTAATTTCTAAACATTTAAACTGTATTAATTACTTTTCCTTTTTTCAATTCCACCAAGAATTGACACCTATCAAAATCTTTCTTCTCTTTCTTGTGATGTAAGTGTTAAATCCCAGATGAAGCTTTTGCATTTTTATAGATGTAACGGAAAGTCAATGTGTTCCATTGAGCCCATTTCAGCCATTACCGGGTTGTGTTCGACAAGTCATTACAAACATTTCCGCGGTTGTAAAGGAGAAAAACGGCATGCACAAGCAGGAGAGTCGCAGGAGTAAAATGAAAGCAATCAATCCAGCGAGACTTAAGTGACAAGTGGATTTTGTACCCCTCAAACACAGGAAATAGATGGCTGAAAAAGACAGATCCTCAGGTGGGTGGGGCATGATTGTTGCTAATAACAAATAACACTAGTTGTAACACTGTCACATGCATTATAACAGATGTCGTAAGGAGTCATAATAGCTGACATCTGTTTATGACAACTGACAGGGGCGCTGCCATGACACCAAGTATAATGCATGTGTCATAACTGTGTGAAGGTAATTGTGATTGTCATCAGCTGTCATGCTTGTTAATGTCATCTTTTATAATTCTGCACAATTGGTAATTGCTACCTGGTACCAAGTAGTGCCTAGTGGTCCTTGTGATAGTGAATCTTATAGAAAAGTAGTACCCTAATTCATTGGTTGTTATAACGTCATTACAATTTTATCAATTTCTCTGTAAATACTAACTGAACCTGGGAATGTACGTGCATGCTGTAAAGGAAAATGAGCACGTTTATCCTAGTGTATAGGCTAATGACAGTAAAACTAGGATGGAGAATATAAAAGCTATCTTGGGGTGCTTGTTAAAATGAATCCCATAGAAACAAACTACTAGCTTCATTGAAAGGTTATTCATGGTCAGATGCCACCTACATAACGATAAGTTGTTTGGGAGGGCTGCCATAAAAAAGCCTTTGCTGTCATCAAACAGCAAACTCAAGCACCTACAGTTTGCCAAACGTTACTAGAACTTTCAATGGGATCGGGTTCTATGATCAGATGAGACCAAAATAGAGCTTTTTGGAAACAAACACTAGAGATGGGTTTGGCGTAGACAGAAAGATAGCCATGCAGAAAAGTACCTCATCCCCACTGTGAAGTATGGTGGTGAATCTTTGATGTTATGGAGCTGCTTTTCTTCCAAAGGCCCTGGACAACTTGTTAGGATACATGGTATCACGGACTCTATCAAGTACCAGCAGATATTAAATCAAAACCTGACTGCCTCTGCTAGGAAGCTTGGGCCGTGGTTGGATCTTCCAGCAGGACAATGATCCAAAGCACACCTCAAAATCAACACAAAAATGGTTCACTGACCACAGAATCAAGATTTTGCCATTGCCATCCCAGTCCCCTGGCCTAAACCCCATTGAAAACCTGTGGGATGAGCTGAAGAGGAGAGTCCACAAGAGTGGCCTTCAGAATCTGAAGGATCTGGAGAGATTCTGTATGGAGGAATGGTCTCACATCCCTTGCCATGTGCTCTCCAACCTAATTACGCATTTTGGAGAAGTCTCAGAGCTGTTATCTTGGCAAAGGGAGGTTGCACAAAGTATTGAATGAAGGGGTGCCAATAATTTTGGCACACATATATTTGAGAAAAAAAATATATTTTGAGAATTATTTTTTTCTTCCAATTATTTAACTTTAATAAAAGGTTTGATTGGTGTGAATATTTTTGAATGAAAGACCAAGAGGATAAACAATAAAGAATTTTTTTTCACAGCCCGGTTTGCTCATATTTTCCAAGGTTGCCAATATTAGTGGAGGGCACTGTACATGGGAAAGCAGCATGCCACTGCAGGCCTAAGACAACTGACACCACAGTAGGATGCTTTCTGCTACGCTTGTTTTTAGATGGTATCTGCTTCTAGCAGGTGAAGGATTACAGACGGATGGTTTTTGATGCTACTGCTGGGTGCCTCATCTTCTCTGTTTCTCTAACTACTGCTGGGAGGAGGAGAGGAGAAGAATAGCAACAAAGGCAGTCGAGGACCGTAGCCATCCGGGCTTTTAGTCTCTGTTGAAGGCCGCTTATTACTAAAGGCACAGGATAACATCGCTATTCACCACTATACATTACTCTACACCCTTTAATTTCACCAGGGATCAAATAAAATAAAAATTGTCACATGCGCCGAATACAACAGGTGTAGCCCTTAGCATGAAATGCTTACTTACAAGCCCTTAACCAACAATGCAGTTAAGAAAATAGAGGTAAGAAAATATTTACGAAATAAACTAAAGTAAAAAAATTTGATCACTTTACCCCTACCTACAGTTGAAGTCGGAAATGTATATACACCTTAGCCAAATTAACTAAGTTTAAATGTTTCACAATTCCTGACATTTAATCCTAGTAAAAACTACCTGTCTTAGGATCACCACTTTATTTTAAGAATGTGAAATGTCAGAATAATAGTAGAGAGAATAATTTATTTCAGCTTTTATTTATTTCATCACATTCCCAGTGGGTCAGAAGTTTACATACACTCAATTAGTATTTGGTAACATTGCTTTTAAATTGTTTAACTTGGGTCAAACGTTTCGGGTAGCCTTCCACAAGCTTCCCACAATAAGCTGGGTGAATTTTGGCCCTTTCCTCCTGACAGAGCTGGTGTAACGGAGTCAGGTTTGTAGGCCTCCTTGCTCGCACACGCTTTTTCAGTTCTGCCCACACATTTTTTATAGGATTGAGGTCAAGGCTTTGTGATGGCCACTCCAATACCTTGACTTTGTTGTCCTTAAGCCATTTTGCCACAAGTTTGTAAGTATGTTTGGGGTCATTGTCCATTTGGAAGACCCATTTGCGACCAAGCTTTAACTCCCTGACTGATGTCTTGAGATGTTACTTCAATATATCCACATAATTTTCCTCTTCATGATGCCATCTATTTTGTGAAGTGCACCAGTCCCTCCTGCAGTAAAGCACCCCCACAACATGATGCTGCCACCCCCGTGCTTCACGGTTGGGATGGTGTCTTCGGCTTGCAAGCCTCCCCCTTTTTCCTCCAAACATAACGATGGTCATTATGACCAAACAATCATTTTTTTGTTTCATCAAAAAAGTACGATCTTTGTCCCCATGTGCAGTTGCAAACCGTAGTCTGGGTTTTTTAAGGCGGTTTTGGAGCAGTGGCTTCTTCCTTGCTGAGCGGCCTTTCAGGTTATGTTGATATAGGACTCGTTTTACTGTGGATATAGATACTTTTGTATGTATGATGGCTGCGTGGTCCCATGGTGTTTATACTTGCGTACTACTGTTTGTACAGATGAACGTGGTACCTTCAGGCGTTTGGAAATTGCTCCCAAGGATGAACCAGACTTGTGGAGGTCTACAAAGTTCTGAGGTCTTGGCTGATTTCTTTTGATTTTCCCATGATGTCAAGCAAAGAGGCACTGAGTTTGAAGGTAGGCCTTGAAATACATCCACAGGTACACCTCCAATTGACTCAAATGATGTCAATTTGCCTGTCAGAAGCGTCTAAAGCCATGACATAATTTTCTGGAATTTTCCAAGCTGTTTAAAGGCACAGTCAACTTAGTGTATGTAAACTTCTAACCCACTAGAATTGTGATACAGCGAATTATAAGTGAAATAATCTGTCTGTAAATAATTGTTGGAAAAATTACTTGTGTCATGCACAAAGTAGATGTCCTAACCGACTTGCCAAAACTATTGTTTGTCAACAAGAAATTTGTGGAGTGGTTGAAAAATGAGTTTTGATGACTCCAACCTAAGTGTATGTAAACTTTCGACTTCAACTGTACATGTACAAATTACCTCGACTAACCTGTTCCCCCGCACATTGACTTGGTACTGCTAACCCCTGTATATAGCCTCGTTATCGTTATTTTAAATAACCGCTAACCTCTGTACATAGCATCGTTATCGGTATTTTAAAGAACAATATCGAGGCTATGTACAGGGGTTAGCGGTACTGAGTCAATGTGCAGGGGAACAGGTAAGTCGAGGTAATTTGAACCTGTACACTACCATTCAAAAGTTTGGTGTAACTTAGACATTTCCGTGTTCTTGAAAGAAAAGTAATTTTTTGGTCTATTAAAATAACATCAAATTGATCAGAAATACAGTGTAGACACTGTTAATGTTGTAAATGACTATTGTAGCTGGAAACGGCTGTTTTTTTATGGAATATCTACATATGCGCACAGAGGCCCATTATCAGCAACCAATAGAAAGAGGAGTGGAAGGCCCCAGTGCACAACTGAGCAAGAGGACAAGTACATTAGTGTCTAGTCTCAACGTCAACAGTGAAGAGACGAATCCAGGATGCTGGCCTTCTAGGCAGAGTTCCTCTGCCCAGTGTCTGTGTTCTTTTGCCTATCTCTCAGTTGTGCACCGGGGCCTCCCACTCTTTTTATTCTGGTTAGAGCCAGTTTGCGCTGTTCGGTGATGGGAGTAGTACACAGTGTTGTACGAAATCTTCAGTTTCTTGGCAATTTCTTGCTTGCAATAGCCTTCATTTCTCAGAACAAGAATAGACTGATGAGTTTCAGAAGAAAGGTCTTTGTTTCTGGCCATTTTAAGCCACAAATGCTGACGCTCCAGATACTCCACTAGTCTAAAGAAGGCCAGTTGTATTGCTTCATTAATCAGAACAACAGTTTTCAGCTGTGCTAACATAATTGCAAAAGGGTTTTCTAATGATCAATTAGCCTTTTAAAATGAGAAACTTGGAATAGCTAACACAACGTGCCATTGAAACACAGGAGTGATGGTTGCGATAAATGGGCCTCTGTACACATCTGCGTGAGCGTGCCTTAGGCATGCTGCAAGGAGGCATGAGGACTGCAGATGTGGCCATGGCAATAAATTGCAATGTCCGTACTGTGAGACGCCTAAGACAGCACTACAGAGAGACATGACAGACAGCTGATTGTCCTTGCAGTGGCAGACCACGTGTAACAACACCTGCACATGATCGGTACATCCGAACATCACACCTGCGGGACAGGTACAGGATGGCAACAACAACTACCCGAGTTACACCAGGAATGCACAATCCCTTCATCAGTGCTCAGACTGTCCGTAATAGGCTGAGAGAGGCTGGACTGACGGCTTGTAGGCCTGTTGTAAGGCAGGTCCTCACCAGACATCACCGGCAACAACGTCGCCTTTGGGCACACGTCGCTGGACCAGACAGGACTGGCAAAAAGTGCTCTTCACTGACGAGTCGTAGTTTTGTCTCACCAGGGGTGATGGTCGGATTCGCGTTTATCGTCGAAGGAATGAGCGTTACACTGAGGCCTGTACTCTGGAGCGGGATCGATTTGGAGGTGGAGGGTCCATCATGGTTTGGTAGCAATGTGTCACAGCATCATGGGACTGAGCTTGTTCTCATTGCAGGCAATCTCAATGCTATGCGTTACAGGGAAGACATCCTCCTCCCTCATGTGGTACCCTTCCTGCAGGCTCATCCTGACATGACCCTCCAGCATGACAATGCCACCAGCCATACTGCTCGTTCTGTGCATGATTTCCTGCAAGACAGGAATGTCAGTGTTCTGCCATGGCCAGCAAAGAGCCCTCAATCCAATTGAGCACGTCTGGGACCTGTTGGATCGGAGGGTGAGGGCTAGGGCCATTCCCCCCCAGAAATGTCTGGGAACTTGCAGATGCCTTGGTGGAAGAGTGGGGTAAAATCTCACAGCAAGAACTGGAAAATCTGGTGCAGTCCATGAGGAGGAGATGCACTGCAGTACTTAATGCAGCTGGTGGCCACACCAGATACTGACTGTTACTTTTAATTTTGACCGCCCCCCCTTTGTTCAGGGACACATTATTCCATTTCTGTTAGTCACTGAGACATAAACTTGTTCAGTTTATGTCTCAGTTGTTGAATCTTATGTTCATAGAAATATTTACACATGTTAAGTTTGCTGAAAATAAACGCAGTTGACAGTGAGAGGACGTTTCTTTTTTTGCTGAGTTTAGATATTCCATTAAAATCTGCAGTTTCTAGCTACAATAGTCATTTACAACATTAACAATGTCTACACTATATTTCTGATCCATTTGATGATATTTTAAATGGACAAAAAATGTGCTTTTCTTTCAAAAACAAAGACATTTCTAAGTGACCCCAAACTTTTGAACGGTATTGTAGGTAGGGGTATGGTGACAATGCTTAGATATTAAACAGCGAGTAGCAGCAGTGTAAAAATGCAAATAGTCCAGGTGGCCATTTGATTAATTGCTCAGGAGTCTTATGGCTTTGGGGTAGAAGCTGTTAAGGAGCCTTTTGGACCTAGACTTGGCACTCCGGTACCGATTTCCGTGCGGTAGCAGAGAGAACAGTCTATGACTTGGGTGACTGAAGTCTTTGACAATTTTTTGGGCCTTCCTCTGACACCGCTTATGATATAGGTCCTGGATGGCAGGAAGCTTGGCCCCAGTGATGTACTGGGCTGTACACACTACCCTCTGTAGGGCCTTTCGGTCGGATGCCGAGCAGTTGCCATACCAGGCATTGATGCAACCGGTCAGGATGCTCTCGATGGTGCAGCTGTATAACTTTGAGGATATGGGGACGGACCCATGCCAAATCTTTTCGGTCTCCTGAGGGGGAATAGGCTTTGTTGTGCCCTCTTCACGATTGTCTTGGTGTGTTTGGACCATTCTAGTTTGTTGTTGATGTGGACACCGAGGAACTTGAAGCTCTCAACCTGCTCCACTACAGCCCCTTCGATGAGAATGGGGGCGTGCTCGGTCCTCCTTTTCCTGTAGTCCACAATCATCTCCTTAGTCTTGGTTGAGGGATAGGTTGTTATTCTGGCACCACACGGCCAGGTCTCTGACCTCCTCCCTATAGGCTGTCTCGTTGTTGTCTGTGATCAGGCCTACCACTGTTGTGGTGTCTGCAAACTTAATGATGGTGTTGGAGTCGTACCTGGCCATGCAGTCGTGGGTGAACAGGGAGTACAGAAGGGGACTGAGCACGCACCCCTGTGGAGCTCCAGTGTTGAGGATCAGCGTGGCAGATGTGTTGCTACCTACCCTCACCACCTGGGGGCGGCCCGTCAGGAAGTCCAGGATCCAGTTGCAGAGGGAGGTGTTTAGTCCCAGGATCCTTAGCTTAGTGATGAGCTTTGAGGGTACTATGGTGTTGAACGCTGAGCTGTAGTCAATGAATAGCATTCTCACATAAGTGTTCCTTTTGTCAAGGTGGGAAAGGGCAGTGTGGAGTGCAATAGAGATTGCATCATGCTTCTACACCTGCATTGCTGTTTGGGGTTTTAGGCTGGGTTTCTGTACAGCACTTTGTGATATCAGCTGATGTAAGAAGGGCTATATAAATAAATTTGATTTGATGATCATCTGTGGATCTGTTTGGGCGGTATGCAAATCGGAGTGGGTCTAGGGTTTCTGGGATAATGGTGTTGATGTGAGCCATTACCAACCATTCAAAGCACTTCATGGCTACGGACGTGAGTGCTATGGGTCTGTAGTCATTTAGGCAGGTTGCCTTTGTGTTCTTGGGCACAGGGACTATGGTGGTCTGCTTGAAACATGTTGGTATTACAGACTCAATCGGGGACATGTTGAAAATGTCAGTGAAGACACCTGCTAGTTGGTCAGCACATGCCCGGAGCACATGTCCTGGTAATCCGTCTGGCCCTGCGGCCTTGTGAATGTTGACCTGTTTAAAAGGGTCTTGCTTCCATTGGCTATGGAGAGCATTATCACAGTTGTCCGGAACTGCTGGTGCAATCATGCATGATTTAGTGTTGCTTGCCTCGAAGCCTGTATAAAAAGGCATTTAGCCCGTCTGGTAGGCTCGCGTCACTGGGCAGCTAGCGGCTGGGTTTCCCTTTGTAGTCCGTAATAGTTTACAAGACAACTTGTAATTGTGAAAAGTCCGGTTTCATTTTAGGCATATTGTTGTCCATAAAAAGTCTGTGTCAAATACAATTATTTTATTGAATAAAATGTAATGAAATATAGTACATTCATGTCAGCATCACAACACCTCAGCTTTGCAGGAATCCTTTAGCAAACACACAAGCACACTGAACTGATTACCAACCTGGCCCAGGTACAATGCAGGCACTAGGCTATTCCCAGGCCCCTATCCTCATTGAACCACCACTGATGATGCTACATAAATAAGCCTTTCCACTGTCTCTGATCTGCTGTGTTTATATGGATGGGCCATTAGTCCAGATATGAGTACTCACTGCATGCAATCGGTGACATAGACTGACCAGGTGAATACAGGTGAAAGCTATAATCCTTTACTGATGTGACTTGCTAAATCCACTTCAAATCAGTATAGATGAAGGGGAGGAGACAGGTTAAAGAAGGATTTTTAAGCCTTAAGACAATTGAGACATGGATTGTGTATATGTACAGTCGTGGCCAAAAGTTTTGAGAATGGCACAAATATTAATTTCCACAAAGTTTGCTACTTCAGTGTCTTTAGATATTTTTGTCAGATGTTACTATGGAAAACTGAAGTATAATTACAAGCATTTCACCCTTCTTTTTCAAGACCTCTGCAATCCGCCCTGGTATGCTGTCAATTAACTTCTGGGCCACATCCTGACTGATGGCAGCCAATTATTGCATAATCAATGCTTGGAGTTTGTCAGAATTTGTGGGTTGTTTGTTTGTCCACCCGCCTCTTGAGGATTGACCACAAGTTCTCAATGGGATTAAGGTGTGGGGAGTTTCCTGGCCATGGACCCAAAATATCGATATTTTGTTCCCCGAGCTACTTAGTTATCACTTTTACCTTATGGCAAGGTGCTCCATCATGCTGGAAAAGGCATTGTTGGTCAACCTGGATGGTTGGGAGAAGTTACTCTCAGAGGATGTGTTGGTACCATTCTTTATTCATGGCTGTGTTCTCAGGCAAAATTGTGAGTGAGCCCACTCCCTCTCAGGATGCTTTACTGTTGGCATGACACAGGACTGATGGTAGCGCTCACCTTGTCTTCTCCGGACAAGCTTTTTTCTGGATGCCCCAAACAATCAGAAAGGGGACTCATCAGAGAAAATGACGTTACCCCAGTCCTCAGCGGTCCAATCCCTGTACTTTTTGCAGAATATCAGTCTGTCCCTGATGTTTTTCCTGGAGAGAACTGGCTTCTTTGCTGCCCTTCTTGACACCAGGCCATCCTCCAAAAGTCTTTGCCTCACTGTGCGTGCAGATGCACTCACACCTGCCAGCTGCCATTCCTGAGCAAGCTCTGTACTGCTGGTGCCCCGATCCCGCAGCTGAATCAACTTTAGGAGACGGTCCTGGAGCTTGCTGGACTTTCTTGGGCGCCCTGAAGCCTTCTTCACAACAATTGAACCGCTCTCCTTGAAGTTCTTGATGATCCGATAAATGGTTGATTTAGATTCAATCTTACTGGCAGCAATATCCTTGCCTTTGAAGCCCTTTTTGTGCAAAACAATAATGATGGCACGTGTTTCCTTGCAGGTAACCATGGTTGACAGAGGAAGAATAATGATTCCAAGCACCACCCTCCTTTTGAAGCTTCCAGTCTGTTATTCGAACTTAATTAACATGCCAGGGTGATCTCCAGCCTTGTCCTTGTCAACACTCACACCTGTGTTAACGAGAGAATCACTGACATGATGACAGCTGGTCCTTTTGTGGCAGGGCTGAAATGCAGTGGAAATGTTTTGGGAGGAATTCAGTTCATTTGAATGGCAAAGAGGGACTTTGCAATTAATTGCAATTCATCTGATCACACTTCATAACATTATGGAGTATATGCAAATTGCCATCATACAAACTGAGGCAGCAGACTTTGTGAAAATTAATATTTGTGTCATTCTCAAAACTTTTGGCCACAACTGTATATGTGCCATTCAGAGCATGGGCAAGACAAAATATTTAAGTTCCTTTGAATGGGGTATGGTAGTAGGTGCCAGGCGCACCGGTTTGTGTCAAGAACTGCAATGCTGCTTTGTTTTTCACGCTCAACAGTTTCCCGTGTGTATCAAGAATAGTCCACCACACAAAGGGCATCCAGTCAACTTGACACAACTGTGGAAAGCATTAGAGTCAACATGGGCCAGCATCGCTGTGGAATTCTTTCAACACCTTGTATAGTCCACGCCTGACAAATTGAGGCTGTTCTGAAGGTAAAGGGGGGGAGGGGGGCTGTGCAACTCAATATTAGGAAGTCGTTCCTAATGTTTGGTATACTCGGTGTATATTACATTAGGCCCTATGAGCTCTGGTCAAAAGTAGTGCACTATATAGGGAATAGGGTGCCATTTGATACGTATGCCTTGTTATATAGGCATGGCCAATTAGGCCTAGAAATAAATGGCCTACAGAAGGAATGTGAATGGGATGTGGGTATAGTTTATAATGGTTAGGTTTAGGGTTTCATTTTGGTAAAATGGGCATACAGTGGCAATGAAAACTGAACTGCTATTGAAAGTGAATGTATGTGCAGTGATTATTAGTCATAGATATGGCTAGTGATGAAGACACTGGTAGAGTATGTATAAACAAAACAGCCATGGATGGAGTAACCCTCACCTCCTCTGCCTGCTTGCGCAGCGCCTTCTCGCGTTCGTACTGGGTGATGAGCTGCTCGTTGTCCTCCTTCAGCAGCTCGAGCTCCACCTCGTGCTCCTGGTTCTCCGTTAAAACCGAATCCAGATTCTCCAGAACGTTCACCACCAGCGGCATTAGCTCCTTGACCACTTCCTCATCGTAGCTGCTGATGAGGCGCTCGAACTCCCGATAGATGCTGTTGGCCAGGCCCGACACCCGCTCCGACATAACCGACACTGAGCCATAGTCGTCCTGATACACAACCTCGTCAATTTCCATCATCTTGGCAAAATTAGGTCTGGTTCCGATTCCAGATGTGAGCTGATGTTGATTAGATAGGCCTATAAAACACGCTTACCAAGATGAAAGGTAAAATACTACTCATTGAAATTATAATCCGTTCTGATTAATCATCAATAAATATATCCTGTGTCATTCCATATTCCGAACGATTTCAAAGGTTGTTATCATTTGAGTGGTATTTTGGCAGTTAGGATTTATAACCTTTAACTACTAAACTGTATTGAGACATCTTTATTCACAATAAAATATATATAGGCTATTTACAAAGGGATAGAGAGACCGCCCTCCCGAGCCGACCACCACTGCTTCTGCTGCACCGCAGCCTCGAGGACGGAACGACGCACCCTGCTACTGCCTTCCTCGCGACAGCAACATCCAATTCCGGTAGCAGTCGGTTCAGTCCTTACCGACCTGTGTATCCGCCGTAGTTGAATACATAATGAATGAGAAATAAATCCTCAACAATACCCCTGCCGCTCAGCAGCCGGAGGCATTGACCCCAGCCATTACTGGGAGGATTCGAAATCCGTTGGGAAATAAATAAAAAACAATATATAAATAGGTAAAATGAAGAAGATAACGGCGTTCCCTTGTGCTGCCAACACCCAAGCCGCCCCTTAAATCATATTTGATCAGTTTTTTTCTACCGATGTTGTTCTCGGTGAAGGACGATGCTGTTTCGGTGTCGGTGGCGCTGTGGACTAGTATGCTGCACTAGTATTCTGACAGCAGCACAAACTATAACGTCACTTTTGTATGATACTAGTGAGACCTTCTAAATAAAAGCCCGCATTTCAAAACATTTCAATGTGGATAACTCATCGAAATTATATTCAATTTTAATCAATGGACACTTTTATTGTGCCAACAAGAAAATTAAATAAGTAATTTATAAAATAAAAAAAATAAGGTAAAAAAAATAACAAGACTAAAAATGACAAAAATAAAATGTTGACACTGGTATGTTGAGAATATTGGACTGTAGAGATAACTTTCCTACCTGTCTCAGCTAATGTGTGTGGAAAATACTCAGTAGGGTCTACTAACCAAATATGGTTAGTTTTGGAGGGGGGCTGTGTTGCATGGCCTGCTGCTGGCTTTTCAATCCGCCCCCTCTAAAGTGTCCAATGCAATCACTGTAATAGATTGAACATGGGATACATATTGGCTTGTAGAGAGAACTTTTCTACCCGTCTCAGCCATATTTGGTTAGTAGAGACTTTACTGAGTATTTCCCACCCCACTTTAGCCAAGACAGGTATCCCATGTACCGTGTATTGCATTGCAATGAATGGAGTGTGTGGAGTAAGGAGTCACCAGTACTCTGTATTAAACCAATTGCCCAGCACAAGAGACCCATTTCATTATTGCAGACTCGATTGAGTAATTCCAATAACATGTATCTGTATTTTATGAAAAGCGTATTTCTTTAAATATAAACTAGACAATAGCTTTCAACATACCAGTATGTGTAAACTTTAAACATAAATGCTGGTTAAATATGTCAAATGGTCCATGTATTTTTTCAAAGGTGGTTGTAAAGCTGTGAAAAACAGTTGCACTGTACAGCGTAAAATTTTTTAAAAAAATCGATATTCCCAAAGTTTAGTATGTCTTTGCAGGGAGACTCTTACAAAACATTGAAAAAAATCCGGATCGTCTGCCCGCATAATATCCTGCTGCTAGGAGAACGGTAATCGGTTTGGGACTCCCCGGCTGTAGATGGATGGAGGTGCCAGCTGACCAATTCTGTCTGACGTCATGCTGTTTACTCTGCAGTTATATTTTTGACAACTTTAACTTTTGCTCCCATACATTTTTCTAAACACCAATGAGTACTCGTTACATTTTGAATGCTGAGGCTGGACAGAAATTGTCCAATTCACGCACCTATCAATATAACGAATTGTCATCCCTACTGCCTCTGATCCGATGGACTCACTAAACATACTGCGTTTGTAAATGATGTCTGAGTTTGCCCTTGTCTGTCTGTAAATAAAAGAACAAAAAAGAAAATAGTGTCATCTAGTTTGCTTAATATAAGGAATTTGATGTAGAGCATTTACTTTTACTTTGTACTTTTACTCAAGTATATCTACAGCAGCTTTGATTCGACTGATCATGTCAACATCATACTTTCAAAATCTTAGCCAGCAGTAATCACGAATCAAGTCGACAATCTCCTTGTCATATGAAGATAAATAATGAAGAGAAATTATAGATAAAACATATCGTGTTCATCGGCCATTGGACACAAACATTACACAACAAGTTGGAAATCGCAAATTCAACAATTAATGGTTTGGAAGGAATCAGTGGCTGACTGCAAGCATTGCAAAGCAATCACTAGCCCGCTATTCAGTGGAGTGGGTGTGTGGTCCCAAGTCTGGGTTTAAGAGTCTCTTTTCCAAGCTTAAAAGGATAAACATTTAACATTGGCCATGGTGTCAACCCAGCATGAATTCTGCCTCACTCAAAACAACTGGAAACTCAGAACTGGGAAATCTGATTTCAGTGAGTTCAAGACAACTGGGAACTCAGACAGAAACAAGCTCCGACTGAGAAAATATGTTTTCAACTGCCATCCAACTCGGAATTGCAAGTCGGGAGCTCCGACCTGAAGGTCACTGACATCATCATGATTCAACATAGTTTTTTTTACAAGTTTCTAGTTCTCTTGAAAGCACCATAAATCCAGAGAATGACAGACTTTGATGACAAAATATGCCCACGAAGGAAAGCCATTCCACCTTCCTGTTCAAGTGAGCACAGCACAACAAGGTGAGTCCAAAAATGCTGCTGCATAAATTATGTAATATGCCAGGGAGATACGTATACTGTAGCTAAGAAAGTAATACTAAGTGTATGTTGTGTAAGTTAATTAAGCTGTTAGTAGCCCATGGTCCTCACCCCAATAATTTCGTCCCGTTTCCCAACCTAATTTCGCCTACTGTTCTGACTTGGTGGTGCACATGTAGCCTATAGCCTGTTTTAGAGAAATGTAATTATTGAATAGTGTAAGAGCTTTCATTGTCTGCTTATATGCCCCCTTATTTATCCTATGGTTTAGACTTTGTGTACTGGGAGAATACTGTAAGAATGGACCATGTTTTGAATTCTGTCGCTGTACATTTCAAGTGCTGAACAAAGTTATATTGACTACGTCCATCCGAGCTCGTTCATTAATATCTTAATTAAAATTACGGATTGCCTCTTATCCACTCGTCATCCCGTTATGCCATAGTTTGTACATCTCAATTGTCGTAGAAACCACATTTGTTTAAGCAAGTCAGCCATATCAGCTATGTTTTTTTTTAAAGGCAGTAAATGAGGCTGAAATAACTGTTTCACTGCCAGACAAGGTGTAGCAGGGGTAAGGGGTTGCTGCTGCTGTTGGGACTCTGCTGTTGGGACAGCTTTACAGTGTGCGGGCACCGTTTGTCACCGTTATAGTGTTGTGTTGTGGGTTTGCTGGCATGCATCTAAAACATGTTTTACATGATTTACATGCTAAAATCGCCACTGCTCTATTGGTACATTTTTAAGTTAGGACAGGCAGGAGGCGGGGGCGCTCCAGTACAGTAGGTGGTGTTAATGCTCAATAACGTTGGATGGTAGCCACCGATAAACCCCACAGAAGAAGGGCCGGTGGCGACAATGGTAGCAAGCTAGCCGTACACCGGTAGACAGTGTCCTTGGCTCCCGCCTGTCGGGCACTGTTTTCCCAGAGTTCTGTTAACGACGGCGAGGGCAGGTGTTCGGCAGGCGGGAGTGAAGGACACTGTGTGCTAGTTTAGCCAGCTAGTCCTAAGGAGGACTGGTACATAGCAGGCGGGAGGCGACAACGTGTGTTAGCGAACTGGCACTGCTGTGCTAGCGGGAGGCGGGGACAACCGGTAGACAGTGTCCTTTGCCCACGCCTGTCAGGCACGGTTTACTCCAGTACACAACAGGTGGGAGTAGGCACAAAGTGCCTATGCAAAGCCCTTCCTCTGTCACTCAGAAACGTATTCCAGTATCTGCCTGCAAGCTGAAAATCTTTGCCAATGTGTGTGCATGTTTAGGCTACCTGCCCCTCCCCTCTGAAGCATCGGCTACTGTACTGACAGAAGTGTGAGAAGATGAATAGATAGATTTTTTATTAGCTAGAGAAGAATGGATTAACTTTTCCAATAATATTTAAGGCCTAGTTATCACGTTTCATGTTGGATTTATTAACTACAAAAAGGTAAGATGTGTTTTTAATTCTAGTGCCGCTCTGCACACACAAGCTTGTTAGCTTGCTAGCTCAAGCTTGTTAGCTAGCTCAAAGGACATTCAAAGTTCCTTCATAGAACCACTCCTCCTAGGCATAATTCTGTGGACCTATTTCAGATAATGCATGACATAACAAGATGAGTAGCTTTTCAAGCCTCCTCCTCAACCCTCTCTAGCTCTCTCCCCACCCGTAGAATTTTGCGCCATAGGCTACACTTGTCTGTCCATCACGCATTACCTGCTCTAACTGCTCTTTGGTCTGATGAGTCCAAATTTGAGAATTTTTGGTTCCAACCTCCGTGTTTTTGTGAGACGTAGAGTAAGTGAACGGATGATCTCCGCATGTGTGGTTCCCACCGTGAAGCACGGAGGAGGAGGTGTTATGTTGTGGGGGTGCTTTGCTGGTGACACTGTCAGTGATTTATTTAGAATTCAAGGCACACTTAACCAGCATGGCTACCACAGCAATCTGCAGCAAAACACCATCCCATCTGGTTTGCACTTAGTGGGACTGTCATTTGTTTTTCAACAGGACAATGACCCAAAACACACCTCCAGGCTGTGTAAGGGCTATTTGACCAAGAAGGAGAGTGTTGCTGTTCTGCGCCTTATGACCTGGCCTCCACAATCACCCAACCTCAACCCAATTGAGATGGTTTGGGATGAGCTGGACTGCAGAGTGAAGGAAAAGCAGCATTCAAAAATTCTAATTCGTATCAAAGTAGACCATGCAAAACTACAAATCCCTGAAAGTTCCTGCACGTCATCTCTCTCTTTACTAACAGGTATTGTGACAATTTTAAACTTGCAGAAGACAGTTCACAGAATTGCCCATTTAAAGAAATGTAGCCAATTTATTAATGACTACATTTAGCTAACATTAGATAATTAATCCAGAGATTCTTACCTTTGCCAAGATTCAGCGGTCTTGTCTTGGCATTTGTAGTTCTTTATGATAGCCACATTAGCAGCTAATTAGCGTAAAACAAATTGGGGGTAAATACAGGCGAATATAAGTCACCTTGTCCTAGAAATTTACATGGTTATCAAAACGTCACGCCAGGGTAAGCCTACACGAAACACAGCCCTTATTTAAAGTGTTTCTAAAATCCCCTATGGGAAAAATCTATGGTTGAAAAACAATTGGAACCATTTCCCTGTTTGACCACTAGGTTTAATCGGTATTAGGATTCATACTCAAACTTTTACAGATGCACAATTGAAAGCATCCTGTCGGGCTGTATCACCGCCTGGTACAGCAACTTGTCACGACTTCCGCCGGTGCCTCTCCTTGTTCGTTCGGTGGTCGACGTCACCTGCTTTCTAGCCTCCACCGATCTACATTTGTTTTTTCCATTTGTTTTGTCTGTATTGTACACACCTGGTTCCCATTTCGTTTGAATTATTTCCCTATTTAACCCTCTGGAGCCATCATGGTTTTGTGCGTGTTTATTGTTGTCAGTTGTCTTGTTTATGTGATTCTGGATTTTCGTTCCCCTTGTTGGAGGATTATTTTTGAGTAAAGTTACTATTATTACTCATCTCTGGGTCCTGCGCCTGACTCCGCCTCACCCACATCACCTAGACTCTGACAGAAACACGGACCTTTAATGGAGTCAGCAGGTGCACACAGCCCTCCTCTACCTATGGAGGAGCGCGTCCAGCAGCACGCGACTATGTTGCAATGTCTCGGCACAGCCATGCTGCAAACACGTGCTGCAAACCATGGAGCAATGGGAGAGAGGGGGTTTTCCAGCAACCACGTCATCATCAGCCCAGCTCCCACAACAACCCACACCGCTGTCCACCCCTCCTTCCCCTGGATCCAGTGGGATTCGGCTCGCGCTCCCGAGAGTATACGATGGAACGGCTGCCGGGTGCCAGGGGTTCCTACTTTAGCTTGGGCTCTACCTGGCAACCGTTCACCCAGCTCCTTCGGGACGCAAGAGTGTAAACGCCCTCATCTCCTGTCTGACTGGTAGAGCACTCGAATGGGCCAACGCAGTCTGGGGAAGGGAAGGACCGACCTGTGGCCGCAGAGGGCACACTGCTGGTCGGTGCTGGGGAGGTTCTCCAGGGAGTCGAGGCAGCAGGCAGGGCACTGGTGGATCATCCCAGATGAGTAGGCACCCGACTCACCCAGAGCTTCCTGTTTCGCACATGTGTGTATGTGTAGAATTTCCTGAGTTTTCCCCGCATTCCCAGCATAAGGCGCTAGTAGATTCAGGTGCAGCTGGGAACTTTATTGATCGTTCATTTGCAATTAGATTAGGGATCCCTATTGATGTGCCCTTCCCTGTACATGCCTTAGAGAGTCGTCCTTTCGGGTCAGGACTGATCAGGGAGGTCACAGCTCCACTATGTATGATAACGCAGGGGGATCATAAGGAGAGAATTAGTCTCTTTCTGATCGATTCATCTGCGTTTCCTGTGGTGTTGGGGCATCCCTGGTTGGCCGATCATGACCCCACTATTTTGTGGAAACAGGGGGCTCTCAAGGGATGGTCACATCAGTGCTCGGGGAGGTGTGTAGGTGTTTCCATAGGTGCAACTACGGTGGAGAGTCCAAACCAGGTCTCCACCATGCACATCCCCCCTGAATATGCCGGACTCAATTACCACCCCATCGACGGGGGGATTGTGTGATGAATCTCATGGTAGACGCAGCACTTCCCAGGAGTCACGTGTATCCTTTGTCACAGGAGGAGACGGCGGCTATGGAAACATATGTCTCCGAATCTCTGGGACAGGGATACATTCGGCCTTCCACTTCACCTGCCTCCTCGAGTTTCTTTTTTGTGGAAGGGAGTTTTACGCCAGTGTATTGACTATCGAGGTATAAATCAGATCACAGTGAAGTACAGTTACCCGCTGCCTCTCATAGCCAGTGTGACAGAGTCATTGCACGGGGTGCGCTTCTTCACAAAATTGGATCTCAGGAGCGCTTACAACCTGGTGCGTATCCGGGAGGGGGATGAGTGGAAGAGGGCATTTAGTACCACCTCTGGGAACTATGAGTACCTTGTCATGCCGTAAGGGTTGATGAATGCTCCATCAGTCTTTTAATCCTTTGTAGATTACCTTTTCAGGGACCTGCACGGGCAGGGTGTAGTGGTGTATATAGATGACATTCTGATATACTCAGCTACACGCGCCAAGCATGTGTCCCTGGTGCGCAAGGTGCTTGGTCGACTGTTGGAGCATGACCTGTACATCAAGGCTGAGAAATGTCTGTTCTTCCAACAGTCAGTCTCCTTCCGAGGGTACCGCCTGTCCGCGACAGGGGTGGAGATGGAGAAGGATCGCATTTCAGCCGTGCGTAATTGCCCGACTCCAACCACGGTAAAGGAGGTGCAGCGGTTTTTAGGGTCTGCCAACTACTACCGGAGGTTTATCCGGGGCTTTGGTCAAGTAGCGGCTCCCATTACCTCTTTGCTAAAGGGGGGACCGGTGCGACTGCAGTGGTCAGCTGGGCCGGACAGGGCTTTTGGTCACCTGAAGGCTCTGTTTACCTCGGTTCCGTGCTGGCTCATCCTGATCCCTCTTTGGCATTTATAGTGGAGGTGGATGCGTCCGAGGCTGGGATAGGAGCTGTGCTGTCTCAGTGCTCGGTTACGCCACCAATGCTCCGCCCCTGTGCTTTTTTCCAAAGAAGCTCAGCCCGGCGGAGCGAAACTATGATGTGGGTGATCGGGAGCTGTTGGCTGTTGTCAGGGCTCTGAAGGCGTGGAGGCATTAGCTTGAGGGGGCTAAACACCCTTTCCTCATTTGGACTGACCACCGCAATTTGGAGTACATCCGGGCGGCGAGGAGACTGAACCCTCGTCAGGCAAGGTGGGCCATGTTTTTCACCCGTTTTGTTTTCACCCTTTCCTACAGACCAGGTTCCCAGAACGCTAAGGCAGACGCACTGTCCCGGATGTATGACACAGAGGAGCGGTCCACGGATCCCACTCCCATACTTCCGGCTTTGTGCCTGGTGGCACCGGTGGTATGGGAGGTGGACGCGGACATCGGCGGGCGTTACGTAGAGAGCCCACTCCCAACCAGTGTCCAGTTGGGTGTCTGTACATTCCGTCTGATGTCCGCGATCATTTGATCTGTTGGGCTCACACATCACCCTCCTCTGGTCATCCTGACATCGGTCGGACAGTGCGCTGTCTTAGTGAGAAGTACTGGTGGCCCACTTTAGCTAAGGATGTGAGGGTTTATGTTTCCTCCTGCTCGGTGTGTGCCCAGTGCAAGGCACCTAGACACCTGCCCAGAGGGAAATTACAACCCCTACCCGTTCCACAACGGCCGTGGTCACACCTATCGGTGGATTTCGTGACGGATCTTCCTCCGTCACAGGGAAACACCACGATCCTGGTTGTTGTGGATCGGTTTTCTAAATCCTGCCATCTCCTTCCTTTGCCCGGTCTCCCTACGGCTCTACAGACTGCGGAGTCCCTGTTCACCCACGTCTTCCGGCACTACGGGGTGCCTGAGGATATAGTTTCTGATCGGGGTCCCCAGTTCACGTCTAGGGTCTGGAGGGCGTTTATGGAACGCCTGGGGGTCTCGGTCAGCCTCACCTTAGGTTTTCACCCCGAGAGTAACGGGCAGGTGGAGAGAGTTAACCAGGATTTGGGTAGGTGACCGGCCGGGGGAGTGGGCGGCTTTCATCCCCTGGGTAGAGATGGACCAAAACTCCCTCCGCCACTCCTCCACTAACCTCTCCTTTTCAATGTGTTCTGGGTTATCAGCTGGTCCTGGCACCGTTCCATCAGAGCCAGATTGAAGCACCTGCAGTGGACGAATGGTTTCAGCGCCTGCAACGGGCCATCAAGCGGCAGAAGGCGAGCGCCGACCGCCACCGCAGTGAGGCACCGGGGGATCGGGTCTGGCTCTCGACCCGAAACCTGCCCCTTCGCCTGCCCTGCCGGAAGCTGGGTCCACGGTTTGTGGGGCCATTTAAAGTCCTGAGGAGACTGAACGAGGTTTGTAATAGGTTACAGCTCCCCCTGATTACCGTATTAACCCCTCGTTCCATGTGTCTCTCCTCAGGCCGGTGGTGGCTGGTCCGCTCCAGCAGTCTGAGGTGCGGGAGGTTCCTCCACCCCCTCTGGACATCAAGGGGGCCCTGGCGTATACTGTGCGAGCCATTATGGACTCAAGGCGTTGGGCGAGGGGCCTTCAGTACCTCATGGAATGGGAGGGGTACGGTCCGGAGGAGAGATGCTGGGTGCCGGTGGAGGACATCCTGGACCCTTCCTTACTGCAGGAATTTCACCGTCTCAAGGCCATCAGACTGTTTAACTGCCATCACTAGCACATTAGAGGCTGCTGCCTATAGGCATAGACTAGAAATCACTGGCCACTTTAAGGAATGGAACACTAGTCACTTCAATAATGTTTATATATCTGGCATTACTCATCTCATATGTATATACTGTATTCTATACTATTCTACGGTATCTTAGTCCGTTCCGCTCTGACATCGCCCATCCATATATGTATATAGTCTTAATTCATTCCTACTTAGATTTGTGTGTATTGGGTATGTGTTGTGTAATTTGTTAGAAATTACTTGCTAGATATTACTGCACTGTCGGAGCTAGAAGAACAAGCATTTTGCTACATCCGCAATAACATCTGCTAATCACGTGTACGTGACCAATACAATTTGATTTGATTTACCGTGGTACTCTATTGCAAACAGAATGCATAGTTTTATTCTGTAAAGGTTCCTTTTCACTCTGTCATTTAGGTTAGTATTGTGGAGTAACTACAAAGTTGTTGAGCCATTCTCAGTTTTCTCCTTTCATAGCCATTAAACTCAAACTGATTTTAAAGTCACCATTGGCCTCATGGTGAAATCCCTGAGCGGTTTCCTTCCTTTCCGGCAACTGAGTTAGGAAAGACGCCTGTATCTTTGTAGTGACTGGTTGTCTTGATATACCATCCAAAGTGTAATTAATAACTTCACTATGCTCAAAACGATATTTAATGTCTGATTTTTGTGAATTTCTTTGAAATTCACTGCTCAACTGAGGGACTTGACAGATAATTGTATGTGTGGGGTACAGAGATGAGGTAGTCATAAAAAAATAATGTTAAACACTTACTGCACAAAGAGTGAGTCCATGCAACTTATGTGTCTTGTTAAGCACATTTTACTCCTGAACATATTTAGGCTTGCCATAACGAAGGGGTTGAATACTTAGTCTCAAGACATCTCAGCTTTTCATCTTTTTATTACATTTGTAAAAATGTCTAAAAACAATTCCACTTGAGTTTAGGCCAGTGACACAACTCACAGGCTGGGTGAGTGGTGGAAAAAGTACTCAATTTTCATACTTGAGTAAAAGTAAACATATGGGTGTTTCTATAAATTAAGGGGCCAATGTGTGACATCAGGGGCAAAATTTAAAAATGGTTTGATATACATTTAAATTTGATTTTCTTGCAGCTTCACATGTGTAGTTACAGGAATACATTTCTTGGTTGCACAATGAGACCATAACTCCACCTAGCAACAACAAAACATCTACATGTAATTCAAAATGTCACAAGAAACATGGACACCGCATCTTTCTTTGTCATACCTAGTTGCCAGGTCTTTTTGTGCTTTAGTCAACTTCTCTATCATTTATAGCCATGCTAAAGATTCCTGAAGAATGAAAAATATCATCAGCATTTCCTTATGTTTTAATAGATTATATAATATAATTCAATGGGTTCTGTCAACAAAATCATTGACAATAATAACCAATAATGATATCATAATCAGTGAACTCTTCTAGCATTGTGTGTTTGTGAGTCTATCTGAAAATGAACTGTCAAATTCTTCCTTCCTCTGCCCTTGTTTCCTACACTTCTTGCCTCTCCTTGAAAGTGCATTGTAGCCTGAGAAGAGGAACCTTCACTGCTCTCCCCAATTTGCTTTGAGAAGGAGGTGAGGAATGGGGGAAACAAGGGGAGAATCTCAATCTCAACGACTCCAACACCATCATTAAGTTTGCAGATGACACAACAGTTGGTAGGCCTGATCACCAACAACGATGAGACAGCCTATAGGGAGAAGGTCAGAGACCTGCCTGTGTGGCGCAAGGACACCAACCTCTCCCTCAACGTGATCAAGACAAAGGAGATGATTGTGGACTACAGGAAAAGGAGGACCGAGCATGCCCCCATTCTCATCGAAGGGGCTGTAGTGGAGCAGGCTGAGGGCTTCAAGTTCCTTGGCGTCCAGATTACCAACAAACTAACATGGTCCAAGCACACCAAGACCATGGTGAAGAGGGCACGGCAAAATCTATTCCCCTTCAGGAGACTGAAAAGATTTGGCATGGGTCCTCAGATCCTCAAAAGGTTTCACAGCTGCACCATCGAGAGCATCCTGACGGTTTGCATCACTGCCCTTTTATGGCAGCTGCTCGTACTCCGACCGCAAGGCACTACAGAAGGTAGTGTACTGTACATCACCGGGGCCAATATTCCTGCCATCCAGGACCTCTATCCCAGGCGGTATCAGAGGAAGGCCATAAAAATGGTCAAAGACTCCAACCACCCTAGTCATAGACTGTTCTCTCTGCTACCGCATGGTAAGCGGTACCGGAGCACTAAGTCTAGGTCCAAGAGGCTTCTAAACAGCTTCTACCCCCAAGCAATAAGACTCCTGAACATCTAATCAAATGGCTACCCAGACTATTTGCGATGCCCCCCCCCCCCCACACACACGTCTATGCTGCTGCTACTCTCTGTTATTATCTATGCATAGTCACTTTAATAACTCTACCTAAACTCAGCAAAAAAAGAAACGTCATCTCACTGTCAACTGCTTTTATTTTCAGCAAACTTAACATGTGTAAATATTTGTATGAACATAAGATTCAATAACTGAGACATAAACTGAACAAGTTCCACAGACATGTGACTAACAGAAATTGAATAATGTGTCCCTCAACAAAGGGGGGTCAAATCAAAAGTAACAGTCAGTATCTGGTGTGGCCACCAGCTGCATTAAGTACTGCAGTGCATCTCCTCCTCATGGACTGCACTAGATTTTCCAGTTCTTGCTGTGAGATGTTACCCCACTCTTCCACCAAGGCACCTGCAAGTTCCTGGAAATTAATGGGGGCAATGGCCCTAGCCCTCACCCTCCGATCCAACAGGTCCCAGACGTGCACAATGGGATTGCGATCCGGGCTCTTCGCTGGCCATGGCAGAACACTGACATTCCTGTCTTGCAGGAAATCATGCACAATGCTGGAGGGTCATGTCAGGATGAGCCTGCACGAAGGGTACCACATGAGTGAGGAGGATGTCTTCCCTGTAACGCACAGCGTTGAGGTTGCCTGCAATGACAACAAGCTCAGTTCCATGATGCTGTGACACACCGCCTAAGACCATGACGGACCCTCCACCTCGATCCCGCTCCAGAGTACAGGCCTCAGTGTAACGCTCATTCCTTCGACGATAAACGCGAATCCGACCATCACCCCTGGTGAGACAAAACCGCGACTCATCAGTTAAGAGCACTTTTTGCCAGTCCTGTCTGGTCCAGCGACAATGGGTTTGTGCCCATAGGTGACGTTGTTGCCGGTGATGTTTGGTGAGGACCTGCCTTACAACAGGCCTACAAGCCCCCAGTCCAGCCTCTCTCAGCCTATTGCGGACAGTCTGAGCACCGATGGAGGGATTGTGTGTTCCTGGTGTAACTCGGGCAGTTGTTGTTGCCATCCTATACCTGTCCCGCAGGTGTGATGTTCGGAAGTACCGATCCTGTGCAGGTGTTGTTACACGTGGTCTGCCACTGCGAGGACGATCAGCTGTCCGTCCTGTCTCCCTGTAGCGCTGTCTTAGGCGTCTCACAGTACGGACATTGCAATTTATTGCCCTGGCCACATCTGCAGTCCTCATGCCTCCTTGCAGCATGCCTAAGGCACGTTCACGCAGATGTGCAGGGACCCTGGACATCTTTCTTTTGGTGGTTTTCAGAGTCAGTAGAAAGGCCTCTTTAGTGTCCTAAATTTTCATAACTGTGACCTTAATTGCGTACCGTCTGTAAGCTGTTAGTGTCTTAACGACCATTCCACAGGTGCATGTTCATTAACCTGTTGGGGCTAGGGGGCAGTATTTGCACGGCCGGATAAAAAACGTGCCCGATTTAAACTGGTTACTACTCTTGCCCAGAAATGAGAATATGCATATAATTAGTAGATGTGGATAGAAAACACTCTGAAGTTTCTAAAACTGTTTGAATGGTGTCTGTGAGTATAACATAACTCATATAGCAGGCCAAAACCTGAGAAGATTCCATACAGGAAGCGCCCTGTCTGACAATTTATTGTCCTTCTGTAGCCTCTCTATCGAAAATACAGCATCTGTGCTGTAACGTGACATTTTCTAAGGCTTCCATTGGCTCCCAGAAGGTGCCAGAAAGTGGAATGAGATGTCTGCAGTCTCTGGGCGAAGTACAGCAGCTCTGTTTGTTACTGGTCAGGCTAGTGACAGTGACACTGGAGATGCGCATTCATGAGAATCCTCAATTTTTTTCTTTCAGCCTTTGAATGAATACAACGTCGCCCGGTTGGAATATTATCGCTATTTTATGAGAAAAATCACATAAAAATGTATTTTAAACAGCGTTTGACATGCTTCGAAGTACGGTAATGGAATATTTTGACATTTTTTGTCACGAAATGCGCTCACGCATCACCCTTCGGATTGTGACCTGAACGCACGAACAAGACGGAGCTATTTCAATATAACTATGAATTATTTGGAACCAAAACAACATTTGTTGTTGAAGTATAAGTCCTAGGAGTGCATTCTGACAAAGAACAGCAAAGGTAAAGTCTGAGTTTGGTGAGGGCCAAACTTGGTGGGTGTCAAATTAGCTAGCCGGGCTATGTACTCAGAATATTGCAAAATGTGCTTTCGCCGAAAAGCTATTTTAAAATCTGACACCGCGATTGCATAAAGGAGTTCTGTATCTATAATTCTAAAAATAATCGTTATGTATTTTGTGAACGTTAATCGTGAGTAATTTAGTAAATTCACCGGAAGTTTTCGGTGGGTATGCTAGTTCTGAACATCACATGCTAATGTAAAAAGCTGGTTTTTGATATAAATATGAACTTGATTGAACAAAACATGCATCTATTGTATAACAATAAGCGTCCCACCTACTCAACAGCCAGTGTAATCCCGTGGCGCGATATTCAAATACCTCAAAAATGCAAAAACTTCAATTTTTCAAACATATGACTATTTTACACCATTTTAAAGACAAGACTCTCGTTAATCTAACCACACTGTCCGATTTCAAAAAGGCTTTACAACGAAAACAAAACATTAGATTATGTCAGCAGAGTACCCAGCCAGAAATAATCAGACACACATTTTTCAAGCTAGCATATAATGTCACATAAACCCAAACCACAGCTAAATGCAGCACTAACCTTTGATGATCTTCATCAGATGACAACCCTAGGACATTATGTTATACAATACATGCATGTTTTGTTCAATCAAGTACATATTTATATCAAAAAACAGCTTTTTACATTAGCATGTGACTAGCATGTGACTAGCATTCCCACTGAACACTGCCGGTGAATTTACTAAATTACTCACGATAAACGTTCACAAAAAACATAATTATTTAAAGAATTATAGATACAGAACTCCTCTATGCAATCTATGTCCGATTTTAAAATAGCTTTTCGGTGAAAGCACATTTTGCAATATTCTCAGTAGATAGCCCCGCATCACAGGGCTAGCTATTTAGACACCGACCAAGTTTAGCACTCACCAAAGTCAGATTTACTATAAGAAAAATGTTATTACCTTTGCTGTTCTTCATCAGAATGCACTCCCAGGACTTCTACTTCAATAACAAATGTTGGTTTGGTCCCAAATAATCCATTGTTATATCCAAATAGCGGCGTTTTGTTCGTGCGTTCAAGACACTATCCGAAAGGGTAAATAAGGGTGACGAGCATGGCGCATTTCGTGACAAAAAAATTCTAAATATTCCATTACCGTACTTCGAAGCATGTCAACCGCTGTTTAAAATCAATTTTTATACCATTTTTCTCGTAAAAAAGCGATAATATTCCAACCGGGAATCTGCGTTTAGGTAAAAAGAGGAAAGAAAATAAAGCATTCGGTCGACTCGTGCACGCGCCTAAGCCCATTGTCCTCTGATCGGCCACTTGCCAAACGTGATAATGTGTTTCAGCCAGAGGCTGCCTCGATATCATTCAGCTTTTTCCCGGGCTCTGAGAGCCTATGGGAGCCGTAGGAAGTGTCACGTTACAGCAAAGATCCTCAGTGTTCAATAAAAAGAGCCCAGATGAACAACAACTTGTCAGACAGGCCACTTCCTGTAAGGAATCTTCTCAGGTTTTTGCCTGCCATATGAGTTCTGTTATACTCACAGACACCATTCAAACAGTTTTAGAAACTTTAGGGTGTTTTCTATCCAAAGCCAATAATTATATGCATATTCTAGTTACTGGGCAGGAGTAGTAACCAGATTAAATCGGGTACGTTTTTTATCCGGCCGTGTCAATACTGCCCCCTAGCCCTAACAGGTTAAACCCTTTACAATGAAGATATGTGAAGTTATTTGGATTTTTATGAATTATCTTTGAAACACGGTCCTGAAAAAGGGACGTTTCTTTTTTTGCTGAGTTTACATGGATATATTGCCTCACTTACCTCGACAACGGTGCTCCCGCACATTGACTCTGTGCTGGTACCCCCTCCCCTGTATATAGCCCCACTATTGTTATTTTACTGCTGCTCTTTAATTATTTGTTATTTTATCTCGTACTTTTTTTTGTTGTATTTTCTTAAAACTGCTTTGTTGGTTAAGGGCTTGTAAGTAAGCATTTCACTGTAAGGTGCATTCGGCACATGTGACAAATACATTTGTTTGATTTGAATTGCATTTACTTGATTCCTCACGTCCTCTCTACTCGCATCCGTCTCAAAACCCATTGGATAAGAAGGTGAGAAGGGAAGGACCTCTGACCTTCTCATCCAATGGGCTTTGAGAAGGAAACGAGGAGAGAGGATGCGACAAATCAAGGAATTGCAATTGAGATTCTTCCAAGGACAAAGGAAGCAAGTATTTGACAGCTATTACAGCCCCCATGCAGTCTTTATGATTTTATTTTTAAATCATCACTGTATGTCTAATAAATCACTGTGTGTGTTTATTTTAGTGAAAATAATTCTAAAATATATTTTGTATCATTTATTTCCCTGTGCCTCATTTGGCCCTTGAAATGCTGAGTCTGATCATATGGGCGTTATCAAAGAAATGTTTAGATATTTACATACACAGCCCTGATTGGCTGATAGGATGGTCTAGAGCTCGACCCCTTCCCAGATTAACAGTAATTGGTCTATTATAATCAGATCACACTGTGACATCATGATGTGGGCCAAAAGTTCCATCCCACCTGAACAGGCTGAAATTCCAGGCATTTTTTTCGAACGGCTCTTACACACACATTGCTTAAACCTGAAGGTGTTACTTCTGGACAGAACCTCACTACCCTCTGGGTGTGTGGTGGACCTACAGCATGACTTGAGGTAGTGGTTGGAGGTTTCATTCTATTGCTATACACACACATGGATTTGCACAGGTGTAAGCTGGACACACCCGCAACACCCTAGCATGCTGATCAGACAGTTCTAGGTAGCTAAATACCTGCTGTAAACAGTGAAAGGATATACAGTGCATTCGGAAAGTATTCAGACCCCTTGACTTATTCCACATTTTGTTACATTACAGCCTTATTCTAAAATTGATTAAATAGTTTTTTCCCCCCTCAATCTACACAAAATACCCCATGATGACAAAGCAAAAACAGGTTTTTAGACATTTTTGCAAAAGTATATAAAAAAAACTGAAATATCACATTTACATAAGTATGCAGACCCTTTACTCAGTACTTTGTTGAAGCACCTTTGGCAGCAATTACAGCCTTGAGTCTTCTTGGGTATGACGCAACAAGCTTGACACACCTGTATTTGGGGAGTTTCTCCCATTCTTCTCTGCAGATCCTCTCAAGCTCTGTCAGGTTGGATGTGGAGCATTGCTGCCACCACCATGCTTCACTGTAGGGATGGTGCCAGGTTTCCTCCAGTCATGACGCTTGGCATTCAGGCCAGAGTTCAATTTTGGTTTCATCCGACGAGAGAATCTTGTTTCTCATGACCAGAGTCCTTTAGGGGCTATCATGTGCCTTTTACTGAGGAGTGGCTTCCGTCTGGTCACTCTACCATAAAGGGCTGATTGGTAGAGTGCTGCAGAGATGGGAGAACCTTCCAGAAGGACAACCATCTCCACAGAGGAACTCTGGAGCTCTATCAGAGTGACCATTGGGTTCTTGGTCACCTCCCTGACCAAGGCCCTTCTCTCCTGATTGCTGGGCGGCCAGCTCTAGGAAGAGTTTTGGTGGTTCCAAACTTCTTCAATTTAAGAATGTATTTTTTTATTTTATTTAACCTTTAACTAGGCAAGTCAGTTAAGAACACATTTATTTTATCTTATTTACAATGACAGCCTACCAAAAGGCAGAAGACCTCCTGCTGGGACGGGCTGGGATTAAAAATACAAAATAAAATAAGAAAATAACATAAATATAGGACAAAACACACATGAAGATAAGGGAGATAACACTACATAAAGACAGACCTAAGACAACAACATAGCAAGGCAGCAACACATGACAACAACATGATAGCACCACAACATGGTAGCAGAACAACACATGGTATAAAACATTATTGGGCACAGACAACAGCTCAAAGGGCAAGAAGGTAGAGACAACAATACATCACGCAAAGCAGTCACAACTGTCAGTACGAGTGTCTATGATTGAGTCTTTGAATGAAGAGATTGAGATAAAACTGTCCAGTTTGAGTGTTTGTTGCAGCTCGTTCCAGTCGCTAGATACAGCGAACTGATAAGACTAGCGACCCAGGGATTGGTGTGCTTTGGGGACCTTTAACAGAATGTGACTGGCAGAACGGGTGTTGTATGTGGAGGATGAGGGCTGCAGTAGATATCTCAGATAGGGGGGAGTGAGGCCTAAGAGGGTTTTATAAATAAGCATCAACCAGTGGCTCTTGCGACGGGTATACAGAGATGACCAGCTTACAGAGGAGTATAGAGTGCAGTAATGTGTCCATCATTTTTCTTCAGGCTAGGGTCCTTTTTTCTCAATTTCCGCCTGACTGACGTGCCCAAAGTAAACTGCCTGTTACTCAAGCCCAGAAGCCAGGATATGCATATAATTGGTACCATTGGATAGAAAACACTACGTTTGTAGAAATGCTAAAATAATGTATGAGACTATAACATAATTGATATGGTAGGAGAAAATCCAAAGAACAACCAACCTGAATTGTTTTTTTTGAGAGCCCATGCTCTTACAATGGAAAGCATAGGGGCATATGCAATTCCAGCTCCTATTTTGCAATTCCTATGGCTTCCACTAGATGTCACCAGTCTTTGTTCAAGGTTTCAGGCTTGTAACTTGAATAATGAAGAAGAAATATGAGTTTTAGTACGACGACACCAGTTTGGAAATCCGTGTTTGAGTGCTCGACGAAGAGGACGCGCACCTGCTAATTTTGCTTTCCTATTGAACATACTTCTTTCCGTATTAAATATTATAGTTTAATTACATTTTAGGGTATCTGAGGAATAAATAGAAATGCATCTTGACTTGTTGAAACAAAGTTTAGGTGCAGTTTTTCGGATTCCTTTCTCTGCAACGAGTGTGTCACGTCCTGACCCTAGTAAGATGTCATTTTCTATAGTAGTGTAGGGCAGGGCATGACAGGGGGTGTTTTTGGGCTGATCTATGTTTTCTAGTTCTGTTTAAAGTCTAGTTTTCTATTTCTATGTTGGATTGTTTGGGGTTGATCTCCTCATTTGCCTCTGATTAGAGATCATATTTAAGTAGGGGTTTTTCTCATTGTGGTTTGTGGGTTATTGTCTTTTGAGTAGTGTGTTGTCCTCTGCGTCACGGTTTGTTGTTTTCTGGTTAGTTTAAGTATTTATGTATTGCATCACGTTTCACTATTAAATAAAGATGTGGAACTACGAAAACGCTGCATCTTGGTCCGCTCCTTTGAACAGTCGTGACAGAGTGGATTACTGAAATCGATGGCACCAACTAAATGGACTTTTTGGGATATAAAGAAGGATTTTATCTGACAAAACAACACTACATGTTATAGCTGGGACCCTTTGGATGACAAATCAGAGGAGGATTTTCAAAAAGTAAGTGAATATTTAATCGCTATTTGTGATTTTATGAAGCCTGTGCCGGTGGAAAAATAGGTTGATGTGGGGCACCATTCTCAAACAATCGCATGGCATGCTTTCGCTGTAAAGCCTATTGGAAATCGGACAGTGCAGTTAGATTAACAAGAATTAAATTTTTTAACCGATATAAGACACTTGTATGTACCTAAATGTTTAATATCCACAATTTTTATGATTAGTTATTTGAATTGCGTGCCCTCCATTTTCACCGGAAATTGTCGACAAGTGTCCGGCTGGCCCTAAGAAGTCCTATAAGGAGCATTGGTGGCAAATCTGATGGCCGAATGGTAAAGAACATCTTGCCGCTCGAGAGCACCCTAACCTGCCGATCTATAAATTATGTCTCCGTAATCTAGCATGGGTAGGATGGTCATCTGAATCAGGGTTAGTTTGGCAGTTGGGGGTGAATGAGGAGCGATTACGATAGAGGAAACCAAGTTTAGATTTAACTTTAGCCTGCAGCTTTGATATGTGCTGAGAGAAGGACAGTGTACTGTTTAGCCATACTCCCAAGTACTTGTATGAGGTGACTACCTCAAGCTCTAAACCCTCAGAGGTAGTAATCACACCTGTGGGGAGAGGGGCATTCTTCTTACCAAACTACAAGATCTTTGTTTTGAAGGTGTTCAGAACATGGTTAAGGGTAGAGAAAGCTTGTTGTACACTAAGAAAGCTTTGTTGTAGAGCATTTAACACAAAATCTTGGGAGGGGCCAGCTGAGTATAAGACTATCATCTGCATATAAATGGATGAGAGAGCTTCCTACTGCCTGAGCTATGTTGTTGATGTAAATTGAGAAGAGCGTGGGGCCTAGGATTGAGCCTTGGGGTACTCCCTTGGTGGCAGGCAATGGCTGAGACAGCAGATTTTCTGACTTTATACACTGCACTCTTTGAGAGAGGTTTTTAGCAAACCAGGCCAAAGACCCCTCAGAGACACCAATATTCCTTAGCCGGCCCACAAGAATGGAATGGTCTACCATATCAAAAGCTTTGGCCAAGTCAATAGAAATAGCAGCACAACATTGCTTAGAATCAAGGGCAATGGTGACATCATTGAGGACCTTTAAGGTTGCAGTGACACATCCATAACCTGAGCGGAAACAAACTTAACCTGAGCGGATCAAAACGTAAAACGGACCGTAATCTTACTTCAGGAATTTTGACATAGTGTTGTCCATGACATAGGCTAATTATCTTGACTACAGTAACAGACACAAATGTTTTGTCCAGATCAACATTAATTCCCGCACTTTGGCTGTTGTTCAACTGCGTGCAGTATCACACCCACTCTATCACTTGACTATCATTCAGAAAATCCTTTCCTGAATCAGCTGATGTTGTGCAGTACATTTCCCCATGTAACTAAAAACAGCTAGGCATCAAATGCGCATCAAACAACTATTATGCATAATTACTGAAGAACCCCTTTAATGACAGAATCAATTTTTGTGATTAATCATGTCAAAGTTACTCTTTCTGTTAGAAACATGCGATTTTGCAATCCATACATTATTTTGGATGTGTGTGCCCATGAAAACTGTTCACACCATAACATAGGGAAATATGAAATGTTATGAGGTAACAGTGCACTTCCGAGATCTCCATACAAAAGTCAGACAGCAATATCCAGGAATATTACAGGATCAAGTTCAATGAGTAATTCAATTGTAAAATGCTTAATATATAACGACAAACAGCTGTATCAGCAATGTAAGGAAAGAAATCTCATGATTTGTCAATATATGTATAGACTCCAAGCAAGATAAAGGGTTTTAACATAGGATTTGATTCAACTAATGCATTATATTGAATGTATTTATGTTCCCCCTTTATATCCTAATGTATTCACATCAAGAATAAAATGCTATTAATGACTTTAACAGCTCCAAACAGATGTCCACTGCAAGAAATGCTCACTGGTACCCTAGTTTATAGAAAGACCGATGAGCCAGTGAGCAATTTCAGCACTATGCAGAAATCACTCTGCCATTTCCTGGTTGCTAAAATTCGAAAAGTTAGCCTAATTTCAGTTTATGTTATGCACATATAGTGTACAGAATCATTGTACCATCTAAACTGCAGTGAAATATATTTTCCATAACCCAAAATATTGTATTTTAAGCTGGTGTACAAAACCAAAAGTAAAAGAAGCAAACACTAAACTTAACGGGAAGCATAGAAATAGCACACAGAACAGATCTACCGCTTTGGAGACTTTATTTGAATGAGAAAGAAGTATGCTTTAATACAAAATTGCTCACGTAAAAGTCACCCAGTAAAAATACTAGTTGAGTAAAAGTCAGTGATTGATTAATCTTATGCTACATAAGACAAATAACATACATTTTTCTAAATTAATCCAATCATTATATTTTATGCACCTGTAACTGAAATTGTTGATCCAGTGCAAATGGCTTAGGTAGTCTCCTCACGCTGTTCCTAACCCTAGCGTCATTATGAATGCACATTGCAGGTGAATAAAAAGGTTGAGTAATGACAGTACATTGGTTTACGGTGTAGGTTTCTCCCCTTTTCCCGGCCACTGCGCTTCCACATCCCATTGCTCTTTGGGGTCTATGCATCTTTACTGTAAAAGCACTGTTTGCTGATGTAAAAAGGGCTTTATAAATACATTTAAGTGATTGATGATTATTATAATTTATGAAATTGTGAGGGTGCAGCCCAGTGGGCGAGGGGGAGGCTTAGGCTACTACATAATACTAACATTTTCCCTGTACCCATCATGAAATTGCTCCAACCTAGCCTATGAATGAAAGTTTATAACGTAGGTGCACAGGTCGAGAGAATTGTGAGTAATCAAGGTGACAGACAGTGACACATTCAATACCGCCTTGCACACTCTTGCCTGCATCTAGCTGAGCCAGGGTGTTATCATTAGTCCAACATTTGCAAAGGAGAGTTTCTATTTGACAAATTCATGTATGTTTATCCCTGTTTCATTCTGTTTGCTTCCATTCAAGAAACATTTGTCAGGTTCTAAATAAACGGAGTAAAAACTCACGGACGACTAGTAAAGCGCAAACCAAGTTTATTCACCAACTGGGTCACAGAGCGGCATAAGACAAAGACATGTTCCCACCAGCACAAGTACTTAAACCCCCTTTTAGGTGGAGTCTACTCCTTTTCTATAAACATTACATCTTTGTTGGCAGGAAGTTAAGTGATGTGGGTAATAAACTGTTCCTTCTCCCTTCATGTGACCTGACCTTGGCCCCCATTCCGCACGAATCCACAGCTATCCACCCTTATCAGTGATCGCAACCATGCGATTGCCTTTTCCATAACTTAGTAACTCTCCAAGCCCATGGCTCATATCCCCCCTAAATTGACCCCACCATATACATTCCTCCTATCTATATCTATATAAACATGAACTTCTAGTGTAGCAAGTATTTCGAATTACAACCCAACAGCCCCTCCTATTTGAATAGTAATGTCATACTGTTTAACATCAAACTTTGAAATTACTTATAAATGAACAAAAAATAAAACAATCAACAAAAATAAACATGATTGATACTCACAGTTGATTTTTCTATTTACACCTCTGAGATTTATGGCCTCTGATCTATAATCCCACTATGCACACTCTTATTTCCATCTCTCATCGGACAACATTTCAGCTGGAACTTCATAGTAGTCTCTATTGTGCACAGTTAGCTGTCCTTCCTCTCCTACGAGCTATCCCCTGATATCACTATACAGAGAGGAGTGGTATCGCTATACACAGAGACTCTAAAACCCCCTTCCTTAATTCATGAGCCACACAGATCTCCGCTCCAGTCACATTCCATTCCGCTTTCCCAATTCCATGTAATGTTAATGCCTTGGTTTTTGGGACTTCACAGAATACACTGCAACTAACACCCTTATGCAAACATTCTGTCTCAAACACAGGCCCCGTATGTACCTTGCCTCCGACCACAAATACATTTGCAGATAAGTCATTCCACAGACTATGAGCCTTGTACGTAATGAATTGTACTGTATCATCCAGCAAGCCAGATGTATTGATGTGCTTTAACATTAGGATTCTGCTGACATGGTAAAACAAGAACCCCTACTATCAATGTCTCCCTCATGATTAGCCCAAGATACTATCTATTGGTTCTCTAATAACCTCCCTCTCAGAGGACACTAAAAGATAACGTTTCCTGGGAGGAAACCCTCCCTAGACTCAATAAATTTGAGCAGTGCATCCTCCCCTCACTTTGTGCAGCGCCCTCTCTCTCCTTTCCTAATCATAATTAAAACATTTGCTAAATTATCCAACCCAAATTTAGAATGACAGTCCTTAGTGCTTCACGTTGATTCTATCACTCGAATTCAAGACCCTCAACTTAGCACACACCGACACTGTTAGAATGTACATTTGCAAACAGGGAAAATATATAAGTGTGTACTACTTATATCGCAGATATGAACTTCTCATTTACAGCCCCCGTTTGTTCCTGTTTTACTGTCGCGAGTGGCATGTCAATGATAGATCGGTTTCTCAATGCATTTTTTACCTCAATTACCATGAACTTCCCAGTGTGTAGACCTCCAAAATCAACCTGATACCCCATGTAAACAGTTCAGGGTAACCCTAAATCTATATACGGGCACAGTTGACCACCCCCTCCTTCCCGGCACGCTTCTTCTGGCATATCTTCTTTTTCTTCTTCAGATAGCGTTACAGTTCATCTTCCCAATGGCACATATTCAAAGTGGATGGCCCTTGATAATGTCTCTCACCTGAGCCACCACTGTCCTTTACAGTCCATTATGTCTTGTTCATTTTCCTACCAGTACACCAGCAGCATGAAAGAAGTTTGGACGGGATCTCTCTTCATACTCACTCCATGAGGACTCATGTCGCACTTCTGAGAGAAAAGGCATGAGAGAAAAAGGCAGTTGATAGCTTCGACTGGATGTGGTGTACTGGTTGCTGGCTTGGACTCAGGTCTCAGTAGAAGTAATACCGGACAGGGCCGTAGTGAATGCCATTTTTTTCAGCCGGTTAGGGGGGGTGAAGCTCACACTGTTCTCGTTGATTTATTCCTGTAGTCACTATCGCCATAACTTCGCGAGAGGACAGACTAAAACAAAAGTTTAAGGCATTTCTGATTAAGAATATCCAAAACAACAATTTACCGTCTGACAAATTATTACATTGCTAATTTTCTTAATACAAAATTCCTCAGACTAATGTCAAAGAGCATACCAGCACACTGTTCAAACCATTTTCCAAATTGACTTATACTTGTGACCTCACCGCAGAGGTACTGGGTCAGGGAGTTCGAGCGCTAAACCTTAGGGAGAAATCCCGACAATACAGCAGACCCAATCTGGTGAGATTTGTATCGAAAAACAAAGACAAAAACCAAAACAACAGCAATACACATAACAACAAGACACATCACTCGTGGTGCGGAAAACCTCAATCCTTTTGGAGTAACTGTCAACCATTATCAACATATCTTTTCCTTTTATAGGCAGACGTGAACAAAAGCAATTTGCATATTTACCAAAGGGCCAGGGTCCCAGGAAACTTGTAATTTCCCCTTTGAACACTACTCATATCGTGATTCATGCGTGAAAAAAATCACTGCCTGTTAAATCAAAAATAAACAAATAAGAATAACAAATCAAATTAGAATTACAACTCGATAACGCCATTAGGAAATAATTGTATCCCATAAGGTAATGTTAAAATAGACTAGACAGGTGTCCCTTATTCATATTATACTTAAATCTCACCTAATGTCTCTATCATTTCTAGTGAGGTTGATCAGGCCTCACCAGAAAGTCAGGACAAAGGTCATTCAATACCATTAAATGTTCTTTCCCTGTACTTCAGAAACCATTTTTTTTTTTTTACATTTCCATCATTCTGTGTAGCCAGTTTACAACAAAATTATAAAAACCCCACACAATAAATCAAACACGATATTAACACCACTAATAAATATTCATAACCGTTGGGTTGTGTGTGCTGGTGTGTGTGGTGAAACGTAGGGCAAAAAAACACACAAATAGCCAGGCCTTACTTATCTGGGAGCTCCCTTTACAGCCGGATCCGGATACCTTTATACTTTGTAAAACTGCAGAATTTCACTAACTGCTCTCCCAATGAAACATTTCAAAGAGAGAGACAAGGTCACCCCATCCTCTCCTGGAAGAGAAAGCGTACATTTCGTTAGTATTCACTATGCTACATCTTAAATCAGCAACACAAAAGTTTTAATTACAAACAAAACATGATAATGATAAGTCCACTGTCCTCCCTCCAATCCTTAATTGTTTGTTTTAATTCACCCCAACATTTAAGTACCCTTTATTTAGCATGTACTACCCTTAGACACGGCAACATTTATCTCGCCACCGAGTCTAACGATTTACTTCCGTATATGACTGGTCTCTCTGTTCCCCATGATTTTCCGTAACCACTGCACTACAATGCCCTTCATGTTCATGAACCAAAATTTTAAAGGTAATTTTAAGTTCAGTTGCCCCAATGCTGTCACTCAACAGAATTGCTTCTTTAAAACTCTAACAAATACTCACAATATTAACTCCACTCTAATTTCTCGTGACCCCTCCTCCCTTTCGTCAATTTTATAAATCTATTTCAGAGTAAGACGACAATAAATGTAAATCTATTTCAGAATAAGACAAATACAATTTTCTGAGCTTGCAAAGTGTTTGGCCGTGCCAATTCTCCTTGTTACCTATGCGTTACTACCAACTCCAGCCGCTTTCATGAGTGCTTGCTGTTGCTCACTAGTCAGTGAAGAAAATGCCTGCACACCTGCACTTACCCTGGAATGATACGGTACAGAGGTGCTCAGGCACCCCCGTGCAATCTCTCACCCAAGGTTCGGTGGCTTTTTGCTGGCGAATGCATTTGTCATATTTACCTCACCAATTGATTTTATTTTTCTTACTCTTGAATCCATTACCGGTACTTGGGGTATGTTGCGCAGCGACTACATGCACTGCAAAGTGAACAGAATTAGATTCCACTCTCAATGCGGCTTGAACTATCTCCGCCAATGTGGAGTGTTGGTCCACCACCCCTGCAATAGCAGTTGAGACAGTGGGTTTCAACCCTGCCATCAAAGCGGAGGTACAAATTCCTGAGTTTTCATTAAAATGTTCTGCTAGTGCCAGATTAGTGCACAACGCGTCTTCCATCCTATCAACGTACTCACATACCCCCTCATTTTGACCATGAGTGCATTTACAAATTTTGTTCATGTCAGGGCGGAACAAAATATTTCCAATAGCTGTCACAAATATTTCTATTTGTTCCTGAGAAGTAGCTGGGTCACATGCCTCACGAGAGGATGCCCAGGCGGAAGCATGATAGTTTCCTACTAATTGTGCCAACATTGCTCTTGGCAATAAGGAACCGACAACATTATCATAAGTCACCGGTGTGGAATCCAAAAATTCTGCCCTGTTTCCTCAAGAAACGGATAAACTCCTGACCCGGTCAGGCGATTCTTTCATTATGCTACGCATTTCACCAATACTCAGCGGCTGGTGGTGGTGTTGAATTTGGAGTCTTGTTATTGATTGGCACTCTGGCAGAATGGGGTTCCATCCCTCTGGGAGTCTCTGCCAGGGATAATAAATCATTGCAACAGCATGAGTACAAATTGGGAACACCCATCTATGGTTTCCTTGATCCAGTCTGGGACTACTGTCTGGACTGGTGATACGTCCCTCTGTTGCCCCTCTCAACCCGTAACACTCTCTTTCCTCTATATGAGAGGGACATAGCGGAGACATGACCTGTTTAAACTGGGATACTTTATATCCCGGGGTGAACGGTGGGCAAGTGGAAACATTATGTACCCCCCCAAAAGTGTTCTGATACTGCTGGAGGACAGCACTAAATTGTTGGACTTTATTTTGATTATTTTCCAGAGCCCTCGCGAGGTCTTGTTTCTTTTCATCTAATTCATAAGCCCGTCCATCTGCTATTTCAAATGTTTTATTAGTTGCCTCATACTTGTCAGTCGCCTGGACAAGATGACCCTGCCTTTCATTTGAGCTTTATACACTTTTGTTGATAAACGCCGACATCAAAACACTTGTATATTGAGCTTGCAATTTCTCATTGATGTCATTGAGTCATACAACATCTGAGTTCTTTATTTGATTGGAATTTTCCGTCAGCAGGGAAATGCTAACCAATTTTATCCAGTTTGCAACAAAAAAAATCCATATTCGAGCCGAATTGTTATATTGCTTGTGCGCTTGGTTTAGCGCATCAATGGCTTTATTAAACTTTCCAACTTCTAGCCCCGTTTTAAAAAGGAGAATCGTAGCGGTTGGTTGTCATTTCAATAGTTATTATTCCAACATTTCTCCAGACGGTGTAATGGGTGTTTAGATCTCGTCACCCACGTCTCTAATACACAACAATTTTAACTATTTTTCAGGTAGTGATACCCACTTCCCGGAGAGCAGTTATGGTATAGGTGCCTAATAATTTGGTCACAGGACCTGATACTTTAATTTAGGCTCTAATATAAGGTGTGTGCCAATTTATTATTGGAGAATACAGGTGACCTAATGTCTTATTCCAGTGTTAAACCTCAAATATCACTGTTGTTGACAACACACATTACCAAAATTATTCACTGTTGTCTTCCTATTTCCAAATAATCTGTCACGGTTCCCCGCCCCAACAGGGCATAAACCAACCTCTCCTTTATTACTACTGCTAACACACAAATCACGTTCAAACAATTTCAATATCTTCTTGCTTTTCTAACCATGAATGTGGCTCTCCTCCAGAATTTATTGGCAACCTTTCATCACCATACACATTTCCACTCACTGACAATGTTTAATCTTTAAAACACAGATATTCTCAGATATCTCCTATTCTCCACCGAACTTCCTACCTTTGTCCCTCTACATGGACTTCACTATATCCTACTACTAATACATGGATGTGCCAATACTAGACACTCCAACCCCTAATCTAACCTATTAAGTGGCTTAACCCTCCTGAACACGCTGTGCCCACAGTGCTCCAGTCTGACCTATTAGTGGGTTAAACCCTCCTAGGTATGCAGTGACCGCAGTGCCTAGTACTACCGGTATTGCTTACTGTGGGCCTACTAAAAACTCGACTTTTCTAGGTCCGTAACCTATAATTGTTCAGCCTACAATTCTCATCTCCCCAAGATGTCGGAATGAGTGGTAATAGGTGCAGGAACTGTGCCTACCTTGTTTTTAGTGCCGGCTACTGACACTGATTCGGACTCTCTAGTTTGACTGTAACTCATGGTGAACCCTGCTCACAGCGCCAACTGTTAGGTTCTAAATAAACAAAATAAAAATTCACCTTTATTTAACCAGGTAGGCCAGTTGACAACAAGTTCTCATTTACAACTGCGACCTGGCCAAGATAAAGCAAAGTAGTGCGACAAAAACAGAGTTACACAAACGTATAGTCAATAACACAATAGAAAAATCTATACACAGTGTATGCAAATGTAGTAAGATTAGGGAGGTAAGGCAATGAATAGGCCATAGTGGCAAAATAATTTCAATTTAGCATAAATTCTGGAATTATAGATGTGCAGATAATGATGTGCAAGTAGAGATACTGGGGTGCAAAAATAAATAACAATATGGGGCTGCGGTAGTTGGGTGGGCTTTTTTCAGATGGGCTGTGTACAGGTGCAGTGATCGGTAAGCTGCTCTGACAGCTGATGCTTAAAGTTAGTGAGGGAGATATGACTCTCCAGCTTCAGTGAATTTTGCAATTCGTTCCAGTCATTGGCAGCAAAGAACTGGAAGGAAAGGCGGCCAAAGGAGGAAATGGCTTTGGGGATGACCAGTAAAATATACAGTTGAAGTCGGAAGTTTACATACACCTTAGCCAAACACATTTAAACTCCGTTTTTCACAGTTCCTGTCTTAGGTCAGTCAGCATCACCACTTTATTTTAAGAATGTGAAATGTCAGAATAATAGTAGAGAGAATGATTTATTTATTTCATCACATTCCCAGTGGGTCAGAAGTTTACATACACTCAATTAGTATTTGGTAGCATTGCCTTTAAATTCTTTAACTTGGGACAAATGTTTTGGGTAGCCTTCCACAAGCTTCCCACAATAAGTTGGGTGAATTTTGGCACATTCCTCCTGACAGTGCTGGAGTAACGGAGTGAGGTTTGTAGACCTTGCTCACACACACTTTTTCAGTTCTGCCCACACATTTTCTATAGGATTGAGGTCAGGGCTTTGCGATGGCACTCCAATAACTTGACTTTGTTGTCCTTAACCTCCCTGGGCAAGGTGGGACGCTTGCACTAACCTTTGATCTTCATCAGATGACACTCCTAGGACATTATGTTATACAATACATGCATGTTTTGTTCAATCAAGTTCATATTTATATCAAAAACCAGCTTTTTACATTAGCATGTGATGTTCAGAACTAGCATACCCACCGCAAACTTCCAGTGAATTTACTAAATTACTCACGATTAACGTTCACAAAATAAATAAATTATTTTAAGAATTATAGATACAGAACTCCTTTAAGCAATCGCAGTGTCAGATTTTAAAATAGCTTTTCGGCGAAAGCACATTTTGCAATATTCTGAGTACATAGCCCGGCTAGCTAATTTGACACCCACCAAGTTTGGCCCTCACCAAACTCAGACTTACTATAAGAAAAATTGGATTACCTTTGCTGTTCTTCGTCAGAATGCACTCCCAGGACTTCTACTTCAACAGCAAATGTTGTTTTGGTTCCAAATAATCCATAGTTATATTCAAATACCGCCGTTTTGTTCATGCGTTCAGGTAACTATCCGAAGGGTGACGCGAAGTGCATTTAGTGACAAAAGAATTCTAAATATTCCATTACCGTACTTCGAAGCATGTCAAACGCTGTTTAAAATCAATTTTTATGCGTTTTTTTCTTGTAAAATAGCGATAATATTCCAACCGGGCGACGTTGTATTCATTCAAAGGCTGAAAGAAAAAAATTGAGGATTCTCATGAATGCGCATCTCCAGTGTCACTGTCACTAGCCTGACCAGTAACAAACAGAGCTGCTGTACTTCGCCCAGAGACTGCAGACATCTCATTCCACTTTCTGGCACCTTCTGGGAGCCAATGGAAGCCTTAGAAAATGTCACGTTACAGCAGAGATGCTGTATTTTCAATAGAGATGCAACAGAAGGATAACAAATTGTCAGACAGGGCACTTCCTGTATGGAATCTTCTCAGGTTTTGGCCTGCCATATGAGTTCTGTTATACACAGACACCATTCAAACAGTTTTAGAAACTTGAGTGTTTTCTATCCAAATCGACTAATTATATGCATATTCTCGTTTCTGGGCAAGAGTAGTAACCATTTTAAATCGGGTACGTTTTTTATCCGGCCGTGCAAATACTGCCCCCTAGCCCCAACAGGTTAAGCCATTTTGCCACAACTTTGGAGGTATGCTTGGGGTCGTTGTCCATTTTGAAGACCCATTTGCGACCAAGCTTTAACTTCCTGACTGATGTCTTGATGTTGCTTCAAGATATCCACATCATTTTCCTTCTCATGATGCCATCTATTTTGTGAAGTGCACCAGTCCCTCCTGCAGCAAAGCACCCCCACAACATGATGCTGCCACCCCGTGCTTCTTAGTTGGGATGGTGTTCTTTGGCTTTCAAGCCTCCCCCTTTTTCCTCCAAACATAACAATGGTCATTATGGCCAAACATTTCTATTTTTGTTTCATCAGACCAGAGGACATTTCTCCAAAAAGTATAATCTTTGTCCCCATGTGCAGTTGCAAACCGTAGTCTGGCTTTTTTATGGCGGTTTTGGAGCAGTGGCTTCTTCCTTGCTGAGCGGCCTTTCAGGTTTTGTTGATATAGGACTCGTTTTACTGTGGATATAGATACTTTTGTACCTGTTTCCTCCAGCATCTTCACAAGGTCCTTTGCTGTTGTTCTGGGATTGATTTGCACTTTTCACACTAAAGTACGTTCATCTCTAGGAGACAGAACGCATCTCTTACCTGAGCAGAATGATGGCTGCGTGGTCCCATGGTGTTTATACTTGCGTACTATTGTTTGTACAGATGAACGTGGTACCTTCAGGCGTTTGGAAATTGCTCCCAAGGATGAACCAGACTTGTGGAAGTCTACAATTTTTTTCTGAGGTCTTGGCTGATTTATTTTGATTTTCCCATGATGTCAAGCAGAGGCGCTGAGTTTGAAGGTAGGCCTTGAAATACATCCACAGGTACACCTCCAATTGACTCAAATGTGAATTAGCCTATCAGAAGTTTCTAAAGCCATGACATTTTCTGGAAATTTCCAAGCTGTTTAAAGGCACAGTCAATTTAGTGTATGTAAACTTCTGACCCACTGGAATTGTGATAGTGAAATAATCTGTCTGTAAACAGTTGTTGAAAAAATTACTTCTGTCATGCAAAGTAGATGTCCTAATGGACTTGCCAAAACTATAGCTTGTGAACAAGAAATGTGGAGTGGTTGAAAAACGAGTTTTAATGACTCCAACCTAAGTGTATGTAAACTTCTGACTTCAACTGTACCTGCTGGAGCACGTGCTATGGGTGGGTGTTGCGATGGTAACCAGTGAGCTGAGATAAGGCGGGGCCTTACCTAGCAATAACTTATAGATGACCTGGAGCCAGTGGGTTTGGTGATGAATATGAAGCGAGGGCCAGCCAACGAGAGCATACAGGTCGCAGTTGTGGGTAGTATATGGGGCTTTGGTGGCAAAACGGATGGAACTGTGATAGCAAATTGGATGCAGTCTGAGTAGAGTGTTGGAGGCTATTTTGTAAATTACATCGCCGAATTCAAGGATCGGTAGGATAGTCAGTTTTACGAGGGTATGTTTAGCAGCCTGAGTGAAGGAGGCTTTGTTGCGAAATAGGAAGCCGAGTCTAGATTTAACTTTGGATTGGAGATGCTTAATGTGAGTCTGGAAGGAGAGTTTACAGTCCAACCAGACACCTAGGTATTTGTAGTTGTCCACATATTCTAATTACGAACCGCCCAGAGTAGTGATGCTGGGCGGGCGTGGGCAGCGAACGGTTGAAGAGCATGCATTTAGTTTTACTAGCGTTTAAGAGCAGTTGGAGGCCACAGAAGGAGTGTTCTATGGCATTGAAGCTCGTCTGGAGGTTAGTTAACACAGTGTCCAAAGAAGGGCCAGAAGTATACAGAATAGTGTTGTCTGCGTATAGGTGGATCCGAGAATCACCAGCAGCAAGAGCGACATGATTGATATATACAGAGAAACGAGTCGGCCCGAGAATTGAACCCTGTGGCACCCCCATAGACTGCCAGAGGTCCAGATAACGGGCCCTCCGATATGACACACTGATCTCCATCTTAGAAGTAGTTGGTGAACCAGGCAAGACAGTCATTAAAGAAACCAAGGCTGTTGAGTCTGCCGATAAGAATGTGGTGATTGACATAATCGAAAGCCTTGGCCAGGTCGATGAAGACGGCTGCACAGTACTGTCTTTTATAGATGGCGGTTATGATATCGTTTAATACCTTGATCATGGCTGAGGTGCACCCATGACCAGCTCGGAAACCAGACTACATAGAGGAGAAGGTACAGTGGGATTCGAAATGGTCGGTGATCTGTTAACTTGGCTTTCGAAGTCTCTAGAAAGGCAGGGCAGGAGGGATATCGGTCTAACAGTTTGGGTCTAGAGTGAATAAACGGAGTAAAAACTCACGCATGACTAGTAAAGTTCAAACCAAGTTTATTCACCCACTGGGTCACAGAGCTGCATAAGACAAAGACATGTCCCCACATCTTTGTTGCTAGGCAGGAAGTTAAGTGATGTGGGTAATAAACTGTTCCTTCTCCCTTCATGTGACCTGACCTCGGCCCCCATTCCGCACGAATCCACAGCTTTCCACCCTTATCGGTGACCTCAACCATGCGACTGTCTGTGACCAGACGAAAAAACCTTTCCAAGCTAAACCTTAATATCATGACTGCTACACACAACCAACATCGTTTTCCCCTTAGTCAACATAGCTACTAGAACTAACGTGTTAAAGCCGCTACAAGTCAGCAAGCAGTTTAGCAATTACACCAGCGGACCCCGGTGGTAATAAACTAATAGAACCAAAAGCTTACCTTGACTTGGAGTTCCAGTATTAGATAGCCATTGCCAGGTGTTTGAGTATGCTAAACTAGCTAGCTAAGTGAAAGTAATTTTAATATATAGCTGGCTCTCCCTCTCCTCAATTTTGGAAGAAATTACACCGTTCAACTCGTCTTTCTCTGAGTCAACTACTCACCACATGTTATGCATTGCAGTGCTAGCTAGCTGTATATTATGCTTTCAGTACTAGATTCATTCTATTATATTTTGATTGGGTCCACAACATGTCAGTTCATAATGCAAGAGCTCTGATCGGTTGGAGGACGTCCTTTGGAAGAGGGCGAGAACCAAGAGCGTCCTAGGTTTTGTATTGAAGTCAATGTACCCAGCGGACAGAAGCTAGCTGTCCTCCAGCTACGCCATGGAGCTACCCTGCAGAGTGCTATTGTAGACCATTGCAAAAGTGTGTTTTAATAATTTGGTGCCATGTGAATATATTTAGTAATTTTATTTAAAAAAAAGGATAACTTAATGTTTCACTTATTAAATTCACTAAGGATGGTCCTCACCTTCCTCCTCCACTTGTGCAGCCACAATCGTTAAGTCCTGGTTTTATAAAAGCAGTGTAGTTAAGGAAAGCAGCACCCTCTGGTGGCCCAAGTTGGAACTATCCTCCTTGTGGCTAGCCTGGATACCTGTCTGTTTGTGCCATCATGCAATACGTTGTCACGCCATAATGCCAAACATGTACAATGGTACTACAGTAAACAGAAATAAGATGTAAACTCTCTCAATTGATCTAGAAAGCAGCCCAAATTCCTAAGGCTAGGCAGATGTATTAGACTTCCTCTATTCACGAGGGTGGCCGGCGTAGCTCCATGAGACATTTGTGTCATGTGAGAAGAACCGTCTCACTCCAACAGAAGTCAATGGCCAGTCAAGAGCCACACAAAAGGCATCACTAAGTGTGGTGCAAAAATTCATGTGATTATATTAGTGATAAAGGTCTAGTTTGTGTTTAGAATATTAAAGCATGCCCTGACACTACACACAAGGGTAAATTAGACTTTAGCAACCACCAAAGGGGGAAATTAGCATACAGCAGCCATAAACACAGCATAAAAAAAAAAAAAAATCACATGTAAATTGATAAAGCACTTTAATTTTATAGTTGTTAAAGGTTGATTGAACATATCAACTAAAGAACAAGTGAATAGAATTTCAAATCATGACAATTCTTGCATTCAGAGTATTGACAACGCCTACAATAAGGGGTGCGTCCGATATCCTATTTCAAAAAGCTAAGAGGATGAACCCTCCCAACGTATTCGTCTGGGTTGTATTCACTAAACACCAGAAAGAAAAATGGGCCAAAATGCGGCGGGACTACCTGAACTTATCCAATAACTTGTTTTTCGCTGCAAAACCTTTGCTAGTGTGCACTAACACTATGCTGAAATCGCAAATTGTGATGATTCACAATTCCATGACTTAATCAATATATTGACACAGCCAATACCTAAGCCCTGAAAACAGCAAAATAGACAAAAGACATCAGTCAGAAAATAAGTTTTATTGCAATACACAGGTTCTTTTTGCTTTTCCTCTGCTGTGAACTTTGCCTGCCAGGCACTCCAACACTCAGGGGTTAAGATGGCACCAGGAGACCATTTGCGTTCCAGACTGCCTGTAAACTGGCCACACTACACAAATCAATGATCGATTTAATACCGCGCCATCTAGTCGGTTGATGCAGTTACTAACCAGGTTTCCATCCAACCTTTTTATGAGAGTAAAGTAGGTCCTACTTAAACATTTATTTTGCATTTACTGAATAAAAAATAAGTTATGTGCAGTATGACATCACACACAGTCTTATCCACAACAAGTCAATTTGATAGAAACATCGTGGGAAAATGCAAATATTGTTTTTATGCAGCTATGCCAGAAGCAAACACCCTCTAAATATATGCTGAACCAAAGTCCTAATTAAAAGGTGTGTACGTTGACGAGAAACTAGTCATACTGGTTACTTACATAAACGCTTATCCAGGCGTTGTAAGATATGGTGCGCAACTGCTACGCAGGCAGCCTGGAACGTGGTGCGGTGTGTGGGTGGCTAGGGATGACTTAAGGTCTCCAAGTCCCCACCTGTATTTTGCCCAGTCATGTACTATTCCAGAGTTCACTTGTGTACAGCAGCCGTTTTAATTTAAAACATAGAGGCCTCCGAGTGGACACCATCCTCTGATAACAGCAAGCAATGGTAACAGAGCAGGAAACAACCACAACATACAATACATTCGTCCATTTGCATGGGCGATATATAAAATCATAATGGAATCTATTCCGAAGAACAACAAGAACTTTGGGGGTGGGCAATACATAATGGGTACTGCCTGTAGCTCTTTGCTTTGCACTCACTAGTTAGTCGATTTATTGCTTTTTTTTCTCCATGATCAAGAGTTTCTGGCTCCTGACAGACTCAAGATAGGTTTGATTATTAGAGAGAGAAAAGGTGTGGGATGAAATGGAGGACAGAATGAACATGATATAGGGATACGTTTATTGTCAACAAAGTGACAGTAAAGAGTGATTGTGATCACTTATGGGCTTACTATGACAACCGTGTGCATGGGCAACAAACAGAGGTCTCAATGCCGACACAAATACACTGCTGAGTCATACACTGAATTCTAAATGGAATTTAGAATTTCCACCTGGACCCTTGATGCCAGTGATTCTGTTTTTGGTATAACTGACTAAATTAACTCACCCTGCCTTTGTAGTCAACACAACATTCAAAACCATGTAATAAAAAAACATTTACAGCAAGAAATAGAACCCTTGTAATGAAACGGAAATTTAACCATTTTAAATGATTGGACAGGAATTTAGCCTGTAAAAATGATTGAGAATTTTCTTCCAGTTTGAGAGCCACATAGGACAGAGTGAATAGGGAAAATTAACAGAACAGAGAATAATAGTGGGCATGGGTTGTGCCCCAAATGGCACCCTGTTCCTATACAGTCCACACACTTTGACCAGGACCCATAAACTAGCGTCCTGTCGAGGGGATGTACTTGTACATCAAGCAGCCTCACGCTACAGAAACAAGAGATCCGTTCTGGCTTGGACAAGGGTTACTTACTTATATAGGGAATAGAGTGCCTTTTGGGATGCATACATGAATAGACATGGGATGGAGGAGCTGGTTCAGTAGAAGACCACGCTAGACTTCCCTCCTGGGGGGTTAAGGACCTTGTTGTGGGAGCGGGGGCGGGGGCCGAGGTGGGGCTCGTGATCCTTCAGTGAGAGCTCACTAAGGGAGGCCTCTGGCTCTGGCTTCTTGGCCAAGGGAGCAGGTGCAGGCTCCACTGCTACTTTGGTGGGTGTGGGGGGAGGGGAGGCAACGTTCTCTTCCTTCACCTCCTTGGCCAGGCTCTCCTTTGGCAGAGGAGCTGAGAGCAAAGAGGGCAAAAGGGAAAGAGGGATAAAAGAGAGAAAAAGATGCGAAATCAAGTGAGATTTACCTGGTACGTTAAGACTTGGTGTCAATGTAGCTTAAAGAAACCGATATGTAATTAATTACTCTGCAATTATTAGGTCATTATTATTAGCTCGGTCAACAAGTAATTTCTAGTAACTGCCTGGTTGACAGCGGGCTGTAAAGTGTTAGCCATAACCTATTATATGTGTCAAACTCACCTGGGGGCTCGGGTATAGGCATGGAACTTTCACCCACAGAAATGTTGTCCTGGGAATAATAGGGATAACATGTCAATATAGCCTACACAGTGTAAATTAGCAATCCATAACCATTAGTAATTTGGAATGGGAGAGACAAGGGGGACAAGGGTGGTCTGGATTACCTTTGGCTTGTTGGAATGGGCTTTGACCGAGGGAGGGGCGCTCTCTAACCCCCCGAATATGTTGCTGGTGTTGCCGCCTGAGGGTACGGGTCTCCGTTGCTCAGCTGGGGCATCTGGAGAACCAAATATCCCACTGCTTTTTCCTCCTGCATTAAGGACAGTAAGTGAAATGTTATTTTTTACATTCACCAGGAATTTTACCTGGTGCAATGACTGTCTACAGCTTACATTAAAAAGTGAACATTATTGAAGGCATTGAGGAAAAGACGGACAAGTCAAATCTCTACACTCCAACCACTTTTTTTGTGATTAACATCTCTATTGAATTTTCAATACTCAAACCTCTTATCTGACCCATTACTTGCAACATGACGACTATACCCCCTCCAGCCAAATTGAACCAGGCCACAAACCTCCACACACACACAAAGCTCAGTCCTACCCTCACTATGCTACAGCTATGGTTATTGTGAAGAGCTTGTTGCACAGCCTGGACTGACATGAGGCAATACATTTCACAGTAACATTTGAATATCTGGGTGAGTGCCGTCATAATTATTTCTAGAACATTCTACCAGAGGCAGAAGGGCTGAAAGCTGGAAGCCAACCAGCTCAATGTGCAGAGACAATAGAAACTCATGATAACATTTTAATTTAACCATCTCTGAACCTTGGCCTCAATATAGACATATTGATCCAGTCATGTGATGTCATTAGATTACATGTGGCCCAAACGCCATTTAACTAATGAAAGTCACGGTTTCCGTCAGGAACATTTTTGCAACATTTTTGCAGCAGAGATTTTAATTTACAGGACATCCATATGCATCCAGTGTGTGCCGCAATAGGGCGTCCACCCACTGTACTCAAAATCACATTTAGATTATTGTAATTCATCTTAACAGAATAGAAATTAGCCTGTAACGATGTTTCGCTTCCAAGTGCTACTGAATAAGCTACATTTAAATGCACCAACTGTGCATGATACACATCATTACTCTAGTCTATCAATCCATTCCAAATCTTTATACTATACGACAGCATATGTATTATATGTTGATCTTGCCTAGGGCAGCAGCAGAACTGCTAAGACCGGGCCTGAAATACAACATTTGAATCTAATATACTTGCATTTGCGGCGGACCTTACTTAGCCTGATCAAAGTCAGCCGCTGCTGTTGGGAAGTCAAAACTGTCCAACTCCTTGGAGCAGCTTGCGATGTGCATCAGCATCGTTACTTTGTCCTCAAGAAGGTGTGATCTTGAGGCCATCTATACTCTCTTTTGGAGAAAGAATCCCCTCTCAGTGTGAACACTAGAAACAGGGATAATCAATATTGTTTTGCAATGGATTTTTTATTTTTTTATTCCGACAATTTGGCTGGCAACCATTTAATTTATTGGCTTTTCACTTATTTATTTTTTGCCAAAAGACAGCATTTACCGGCTAACGGAAACCCTGGCCAGGGTGTAATCCTACACTGGACTCAACAACGAATAGGCTGGGCTGTGGCTCTTAAGCACTCAGTTATTTCACCGCATGGAACGACAATGGCCTAACACTGATCGATACTAGGCTAGAAAAGTTCCTCGGCGTACACGTCACTGACAATCTGAAATGGTCCACCCACAAACAGTGTGGTGAAAAAGGTGCCTCTTCAACCTCAGGAGGCTGAAGAAATTTGGATTGGTACCTAAAACCCTCTCAAATGTATCCAGAAGCACAATTGAGAGCATTCTGAGGGGCTGTATCACAGCCTGGTCAGCAACTGCACCACCCACAACCGCAGGGCTCTCCAGAGGGTGGAGCGGTCTGCCCAACACATCACCGGGGGCGAACTACCTGCCCTCCAGGACACCTACACCACCTGATGTCACAGGAAGGCCAAAAAGAACATCAAGGACAACAACCACCCGAGCCACTGCCTGTTCAGCCCGCTATCATCCAGAAGGCGAGGTCAGTACAGGTGCATCAAAGCTTGGACCGAGAGACTGAAAAACAGCTTCCATCTCAAGGCCATCAGACTTAAATAACCATCACTAGGCGGCTTCCACCCGGTTACATAACCCTGCAAATTAGAGGCTGCTGCCCCATATACATAGACTTGAAATCACTGGCTACTTTAACCTCTCTTGGGTAGGGGGCAGTATTTTCACATCTGGATGAAAAGCGTGCCCAAAGTAAACTGCCTGTTACTCAGGCCCAGAAGCTAGGATATGCATATAATTGGTAGATTTGGATAGAAACTTGAGTTTTCTAAAACTATGTCTGTGAGTATAACAGAACTGATATGGCAGGCAAAACCCCGAGGACAAACCAACCCCCCCCCCCCAAAAAGTAATTCAGCCTACCACTGTTTTCAATGGCTGTCACTTTATTATAAGGCAAAATCCTCCCAGATTGCAGTTCCTAGGGCTTCCACTAGATGTCTTTAGAAAGAGTTTCATGCTGGTTTTTGGAAAAATTAGGTGGCTCCCATTTTGGCTGTAGTGTTTCCAAGCGCGTGGAAGAGAGCGCGTTTTGGTATTTTTCTCCGGTAAAGATAACAATTCTCCATCTTAAATTTTATAGTTTATTTACGTATTAGGGTACCTAAGGTTTGATTATAAACGTTGTTTGAAAAAGTTTATTAGTAACGTTTGGGATTCCTTTTGTATGCATTTTGATTATTGACTGAAGCGCGCCAGCTAAACTGAGTTTTTATGGATATAAAGGACATTATCGAACAAAAGGATAATTTGATATATCTGGGACCTTTTGGAGTGCCAACAGAAGATCAAAGGTAAGGCATTTATGATAGCGCTATTTCTGACTTTCATGGCGCACCTGTCTGGTTTAAAAATATTTTTTACATTTTTATTTTTATTTTATGCTTTTGTAAGCGGGGCACTGTCCTCAGATAATCGCATGGTGTGCTTTCGCCGTAAAGCCTTTTTGAAATCTGACACAGCAGCTGGATTAACAAGAAGTTAAGCTTTATTTTGATGTATTACACTTGTGATTTTGTGAAAGTGAAATATTTATAATTCTGTAGTTTGAATTTCGGGCTCAGGAATTTCACCGGATGTTGGCCAGGTGGGACGGCCCATAATTAATGATGGGAAACTCGACACTTTAATAATATTTACATATTTTTGCTTTATTCATCTCATATGTATATACTGTATTCTATTGTTCTGTATTTTGGTCTATGCCACTGACATTGCTCATCCTAATATTTATATATTTCTTAACTTCATCGGGGTAGGAGGCAGTATCTTGACGTCCGGATGAAAAGCATGCCCGTAGTAAACTGCCTGCTACTCAGGCCCAGAAGGTAGGATATGCATATTATTAGTAGATTTGGATAGAAAACACTGAAGTTTCTAAAACTGTTTGAATGATGTCTGTGAGTATAACAGAACTCATATGGCAGGCAAAAACCTAAGAAAAAATCCAACCAGGAAGTGGGGAAATCTGAGGGTTGTAGTTTTTCAAGTGAAAGCCTATCTAATACAGTGTCAATGGGGTCATTTTGCACTTCCTAAGATTATTGCAAATTTGCTTTCGCCGTAAAGCTATTTTGAAATCTGACACAGCGGTTGCATTAACCTCTCGGGTAGGGGGCAGTATTTTCACGGCCGGATGAAAAACGTACCCAAATTAAACTGCCTACTACTCGGGCCCAGGAACTAGAATATGCATATTATTAGTAGATTTGGATAGAAAACACTCAAAAGTTTCTAAAACTGTTTGAATGATGTCTGTGTATAACAGAACATGTCTGTGTATAACAGATATGGCAGGCAAAAACCTGAGAAAAATCTAACCTAAGTGAGAATTCTGGTGCTTGTAGTCCTTTCAAGTCATTGCCTATCGAACACAGTGACTTAGGGTTCATTTTGCACTTCCTAAGGCTTCCACTAGATGTCAACAGTCTTTAGAAAGTTGTTTGAGGCGTCTATGATGAACAAGAGAGCGAACAAGAAGGTGGGGAAGTTGGTGACCCAGGGAAGGACATCAGTTCATTGGCGCGCATTCACGTGAGAGGTAGCTGTGTTCCAAAACATTTTTCAGGACAATGGAATCGTCCGGTTGGAATATTATTTAAGTTCTAAGTGATAAAGGCCCTAAAGATTGATGCTTTACAACGTTTTTTAAAACTTTGTCGTGACATTTTCCGCGCGCTTCCTACACTTGGAGTAGCTAACTGAACGGCTAACAACAAGGAGCTATTTGGACATAAATTATGGACTATCGAACAAAGCAACATTTATTGTGGACCTGGGATCCCTGGAAGTGCCTTCTGATGAAGATCAAAGGTAAGTGACTATATTGCTAATGCTATTTAATATTTTAGATTAATCAAATGGCAGGTATCTGTATTGCCTAGTGTATTTTTCTGAGCCCGGTACTCAGATTATTACAAAGTGTGCTTTCCTCTTGAAGCTTTTTTGAAATCTGTCACAGTGTTAGCATAAAGATATTCATCTATAATTCCTTGAATGACAGTTTAAAGTTATATCAACGTTTATGACGAGTATTTCTGTAAATTGTTGTGCTGATTCACCGGCAGTATTGGAGGCTAAATATTTTCTGAACGTCACGCGCCAATGTAAAAATGGGGTTTATGGATATAAATATGAACTTGATCAAACAAAAAATGCATGTATTGTGTAACATGATGTCCTAAGAGTGTCATCTGATGAAGATCGTGAAAGGTTAGTGCATAATTTTAGCTGGTTTTCGTGACGCCTGTCCTTGCTAGGAAAATGGCTGTGTGCTTTTTCTTGTGTTGGAACTGTCCTAACATAATCTAACTTTATGCTTTCGCCATTAACCTGTTGGGGGTAGGGGTCAGTATTTGCACGGCCGGATAAAAAAACGTACCCAATTTAATCTGGTTATTACTACTGCCCAGAAACTAGAATATGCATATAATTGTTGGCTTTGGATAGAAAACACCCTAAAGTTTCTAAAACTGTTTGAATGGTGTCTGTGAGTATAACAGAACTCACATGGCAGGCAAAAACCTGAGAAGATTCCTTACAGGAAGTGACCTGTCTGACAAGTTCTTATTCTTCTTGGCTCTTTAATGAAAACTGAGGATCTTTGCTGTAACGTGACACTTCCTACGGCTCCCATAGGCTCTCAGAAGGCGGGAAAAAGCTGAATGATGTAATTCCAGCCACTGGCTGAAAAACATTAGCGCTTTTGGTAAGTGCTCTATCAAAGGACAATGGGACGGAGGCGCGTGCACGAGTCGACCCCATGTTCTTATTTTCTCTCTCTGAACCTAAACACGCTTTCCCGGTCGGAATATTATCGCTTTTTTACGAGAAAAATGGCATAAAAATGGATTTTAAACAGCGGTTGACATGCTTCGAAGTACGGTAATGGAATATTTAGAAGTTTTTTGTCACGAAACGCGTCACCCTTCTTTACCATTCGGATAGTGTCTTGAACGCACGAACAAAACAGAGGATATTTGAACATAACTATGGATTATTTTGAACCAAACCAACATTTGTTATTGAAGTAGAAGTCCTGGGAGTGCATTCTGACGAAGAACAGCAAAGGTAATAACATTTTTCTTATAGTAAATCTGACTTTGGTGAGGGCTAAACTTGGTGGGTGTCTAAATAGCTAGCCCTGTGATGCCGGGCTATCTACTTAGAATATTGCAAAATGTGCTTTCACCGAAAAGCTATTTTAAAATCGGACATAGCGAGTGCATAGAGGATTTCTGTATCTATAATTCTTAAAATAATTGTTATGTTTTTTGTGAACGTTTATCGTGAGTAATTTAGTAAATTCACCGGAAGTTTGCAGGGGGTATGCTAGTTATGAACGTCACATGCTAATGTAAAAAGCTGGTTTTTGATATAAATATGAACTTGATTGAACAAAACATGCATGTATTGTATAACATAATGTCCTAGGGTTGTCATCTGATGATCAAAGGTTAGTGCCGCATTTAGCTGTGGTTTGGGTTTATGTGACATTATATGCTAGCTTGAAAAATGGGTGTCTGATTATTTCTGGCTGGGTACTCTGCTGACATAATCTAATGTTTTGCTTTCGTTGTAAAGCCTTTTTGAAATCGGACAGTGTGGTTAGATTAACGAGAGTCTTGTCTTTAAAATGGTGTAAAATAGTCATATGTTTGAGAAATTGAAGTAATAGCATTTCTAAGGTATTTGAATAACGCGCCACGGGATTCAACTGGCTGTTGAGTAGGTGGGACGATTTCGTCCCGCCGACCCTAGAGAGGTTAAGCCTTTTTGAAATCGGACAAAGCGGTTACATTAAGGAGACGTGTACCTTTAAAATGGTGTCAAATAGTCATTTGTTTGAGAACTTTGAATTATGACATTTTGTGGTTTTGAATGTGGCGCTCTGATTTCACTTGCTGTTGAATAGTGTGAACCGTGGGTGGGACGCTAGCGGAACGTCTGTCCCTAACAGGTTAAGGAGAAGTGTATCTATAATTCTTTGAATAACAGTTGTATATTTTATGAACGTTTATGATGAGTATTTCTGTAAATTAATGTGCTCATTCACCGGAAGTTTTAGGAGGCAAAACATTTATGAACATTACACGCCAATGTAAAATGGGGTTTTTGGATATAAATATGAACTTTATCGCGCAAAACATACATGTATTGTGTAACATGAAGTCCTGAGTGCCATCTGATGAAGATGAAAGGTTAGTGATTAATTTTAGCTGTATTTCTGTTTTTTGTGAAGCCTCTCCTTGCTTGGAAAATGGCTGTGTGGTTGTTCTTGTCTAGGCGGTGTCATAACATAATCTAATGTTATGCTTTCGCCGTAAAGCCCTTTTGAAATCGGACAGTGTGGTTGGACTAACGAGTGCATCTTTAAAATGGGATATAATAGTTGTATGTTTGAGAAATTTTAATTATGAGATTTGTTGTTTTGAATTTGGCACCCTGCTATTTCACTGGCTGTTGGCGATTGTGTCCCACATACCCCAGAGGTTAATTCCAGTATTTTACTTTTAGGTTGTGTGCATTGTTGTGAATGGTTAGATATTACTGCACTGTTGGAGCTAGAAACACAAGCATTTCGCTACACCCGCAATAACATCTGGCAAACATGTGTATGTGACAAATAAAATTCGATTTGGCTGGTTGAGTCTTGTGACACTGAAGTGACCAGATAAGAAATGACCTGTTGCCCTTTTCAGCCACACACACACACACACACACACACACACGCCAATGCATTCCAAACAGGTTTTGGGGTTAGAGATTGTAAATTCACACTCATCAATGTCTCCTTTTCTGAACCTTAAAAAGGCTAACCTAGCACCTTAGTGGCAATTTTCACACCACATAGACCTGAAAAAGCTCTAACAGCTCCAGGACCAGGGAGCCCAGTCAGGGGCCCTCTCAACTTGAAGGAAGAATCTTCCCTTTCCACTCTATTGTGCTGACATGAACTGTACTTTCCTGGCTCTGATATTTTCCTTTCACATAGTCCTTTCTATCATGGTTCCAGCATCTATGGTGGATGTGTAAACTTTATTTTGTATTAAGGACTAAAAGAACAGACTGCCACCCATTGTTTGGAAGCATAACCAGGCAAGTTCAAAGCAGCTTGGATCAATTCAGCCCAGTAGTGTGAAAAGGGAATTTGTATGCACAGTAAGGGGCCTTCTATTTCTCACCTGGAGGGTTGGTTCGTCTGATGACACCCTGCGGCTCTGGTGGGGCGAAAAGGTTGGAGGCCATCTTGTGGGGCCGTCTCGACGCAGCTGCTTCTTCCTCGTAGCCACCGAACAGGTCGCTGGAGCCACCTCCGGGGGGACGCAGGACTCTGAAAAGAAAACATCAGAATCATGTTGGTTCATGTAGAGTAGTGGTTCCCAACCTTTTTTGGTTACTGTACCACCTAATGGATTTTGCTCTGCCCGGAGTACCCCCTCATGTGCTTTACCAGTAGGCCTATGGTCTCATGAGTCTCCGCAAGAAACCCCTGTGGATAGGCCAAATACAGGAGGGCTTCCTTGTACCCCTGGTTGGGAACCACTGATGTAGACTATACAGCCTGAAGGCCAAACTCCACAGTCAGCATTCATCATACACAAACGAAGTCAGTGCCTGGGGTTAATAAAATTAATAGACGTTTCAGATCCAGACACGTCATCATACATCAGAGCGCACAACAGGACAATGTACTGTCTACTAGAGGTCGACCGATTAATCGGAATGGCCGATTAATTAGGGCCGATTTCAAGTTTTCATAACAAATCGGTATTTTGACACCGATTTGCCGATTAAAAAAAAAAAGTATTTATTTTTATTTAACTAGGCAAGTCAGTTAAGAACGTTCTTATTTTCAATGACGGCCTAGGAACGGTGGGTTAACTGCCTTGTTCAGGGGCAGAACGACAGATTTTTACCTTGTCAGATTCGTTTTTGCAACCTTCCGGTTACTAGTCCAATGCTCTAACCACCTGCCTTACATTGCACTCCACGAGGAGCCTGCCTGGCAGGCTGACTACCTGTTACGCAAGGGCAGCAAGAAGCCAAGGTAAGTTGCTTGCTAGCATTAAACGTATCTTAGAAGAAAAAAAGATCTTAACATAATCACTAGTTAAACTAGTAATAAACCATTTGTAGTTATCTAGCGTGTCCTGCGTTGCATATAATCGATGCGGTGCCTGTTAATTTCTCATTGAATCACAGCCTACTATGACAAACGGGTGATGATTTAACAAGTGCAGTGGTGAAAACAGCACTGTCGTTGCACCAATGTACCTAACCATAAACAATGCCTTTCTTTAAAATAAATACATAAGTATATATTTTTTAAACCTGCATATTTAGTTAATATTGCCTGCTAACATGAATTTTTTATAACTAGGGAAATTGTGTCACTTCTCTTGCGTTCCGTGCAAGCAGTCAGGGTATATGTAGCAATTTGGGCCGCCTGGCTCATTGCGAACTGTGTGAAGTCCATTTATTCCTAACGAAGGCCGTAATTAATTATGACATAACATTGAAGGCTGTACAATGTAACAGCAATATTTAGACTTAGGGATGCCATCCGTTAGATAAAATACGGAACGGTTCCATATTTCACTGAAAGAATAAACGTTTCGTTTTCGAAATTAGTTTCCCGGATTCGACCATTATAATGACCAAAGGCTCGTTTTTCTGTGTCATTATGCTATAATTAAGTCTATGATTTGATAGAGCAGTCTGACAGAGCGATGGTAGGCACCAGCAGGCTCGTAAGCATTCATTCAAACAGCACCTTCGCGCGTTTGCCAGCAGCTCTTCGCAATTCTTCAAGCATTGCGCTGTTTATGACTTCAAGCCTATCAACTCCCCAGATTAGGCTGGTGTAACCCATGTGAAATGGCTAGCTAGTTAACGGGGTGCGCGCTAATAGCGTTTCAAACGTCACTCGCTCTGCATGGGTAACGCTGCTTCGAGGGTGGCTGTTGTCGATATGTTCCTGGTTTGAGCCCAGGTAGGAGCGAGGAGAGGGACGGAAGCTATACTGTTACACTGGCAATACTAAAGTGCCTATAAGAACATCCAATAGTCAAAGGTATATGAAATACAAAATCGTAGAGAGAGAAATAGTCCTATAATAACTACAACCTAAAACTTCTTACCTGGGAATATTGAAGACTCATGTTAAAAGGAACCACCAGCTTTCATATGTTCTCATGTTCTGAGCAAGGAACTTAAACGTCAGCTTTCTTACATGGCACATATTGCACTTTTACTTTCTTCTCCAACACTTTGTTTTTGCATTATTTAAACCAAATTGAACATGTTTCATTATTTATTTGAGGCTAAATTGATTTTATTGATGTATTATATTATGTTAAAATAAGTGTTCATTCAGTATTGTTGTAATTGTCATTATTACAACCCCAAAAAATTGCCCGATTAATCGGTACCGGCTTTTTTGGGGGGGGGGGTCTTCCAATAATCGGTATTGAAAAATCATAAATCGGTCGACCTCCACTGTCTACACTCGGTTTGTTGTTTACATTAAATTCGATTTTATTCCGAATTAAAGTTTTATTGCTAAGGATTCCACGACGTGGTTAGCCTTTACGGCTGGGACTGCAAGTTTGTGTTCATTTTTTTGTGTAGTTTCCCGTGAGTGCTAGCTGGCTGTACTACAGACACCTGTCATCGTCGTGGCAAAGACTCATTGTTTTCTTTTCGTAAAACAACTGGTTGCAGTAAAGAGCCAATCTGGACACTAAGGAGATCCTGAGGGAAATCGACGAGTACCAACAGCTTTACACTATGGAGGAACAACGTACTCCATCATGGAAAGATCCGACCACCTCACAAAATAACTTTAACCCATAAAAAAAATAAAAAATAAAAGATTCATCTACAGACACGGACGATTTACTTATCATTGACGTAGAGGCTAGTGTTCTGGCTGGAATCCATGCAACACTGACAAATTTGTATGAGGAGGTAGCAGGGAGTTCAGCCAGAGTGAAATTCTCACGGTCCAAAGAGAAAACAAGACACTCACAGCCAACGTAAAAATTCACGATTCCAACATGGATTGTCTACTCAGGGAAAACAGGGTGAAGAAGGATTCGCTACTAGACAAAGTCGTAGCATGCTTGAAAAATAAAAAAAATTCTGGGATTCCTGAGGACGCATCAGAGAATTCATGCAATCCGCCTTGAAACTTCCTATCGAGACCGTAAACAAGAAGGCTTTCCACTGAGTACACAGACTGGAGCTACAAGACCAAGGGTCCCCGACCAATCATCGCAAAATTTGAACACTACCAACAAAAGGAGCTGATCAAAAGCTGAGTAAGGGAGCTTAAAGGGACCAAATTCGGTCTTAATGACCAATTTCCAAGGGAGATAAACGAACGTCGTAAGAGACTGTATCCGGTACAAAGACAACAAAGGAAGGATGGTAGTCGTGCCTTTATCATTGTAGATAAACTCTTTATAGATGGACAGCTATTCCGAGACAGCTCCATACAACCGTGGCTGTACTAAATTCGACAGACTTCAGGTTACGAAAAAAAAGAAGGTATGGGAACTGTAAAAATATCTGAACATTATGAAGAGGATATGAACACACGTACTAAATTACATGCTTGCTTACACATACGGACTTATACATACACACCTGATCTCGCCCTCTTCTCTCTCCCTATTGTCAAGAACTTTTATAATTTAATGTGTTTATTGTTGGTCTCTTTATGTATTTGTCTACAAGTTTATATATGTTCACAACAAGCAATGGGAAGATTTCAGAAAAGGGGCATTGGGGAATAACATTGTATGGAATACATTTGTATTGCAGTGAAGCCGTCTCTAGAGTAATACAAGGTCTCTTTCATGATCATGTGAAGCGTCAATTGCTATGGAAATGCTGGGATGTGTTTTTCCAATTATGTTAACCTGTTGGGGGTAGGGGGCAGTATTGACACGGCCGGATAAAAAAACGTACCCGATTTAATCTGGTTACTACTCCTGCCCAGTAACTAGAATATGCATATAATTATTGGCTTTGGATAGAAAACACCCTAAAGTTTCTAAAACTGTTTGAATGGTGTCTGAGTATAACAGAACTCATATGGCAGGCAAAAACCTGAGAAGATTCCTCACAGGAAGTGGCCTGTCTGACAAGTTGTTGTTCATCTGGGCTCTTTTTATTGAAGACTGAGGATCTTTGCTCTAACGTGACACTTCCTACGGCTCCCATAGGTTCTCAGAGCCCGGGAAAAAGCTGAACGATATCGAGGCAGCCTCTGGCTGAAACACATTATCGCTTTTGGCAAGTGGCCGATCAGTACTATGGGCTTAGGCGCGTGCCCGAGTCGACCCCATGCTTTATTTTCTTTTGTCTGTTAACCTAAATGCAGATTCCCGGTCGGAATATTATTGCTTTTTTACGAGAAAAATGTTATAAAAATGGATTTTAAACAGCGGTTGACATGCTTCGAAGTACGGTAATGGAATATTTAGAAATGTTTTGTCACGAAATGCGCCATGCTCGTAACCCTTATTTACCCTTTCGGATAGTGTCTTGAACGCACGAACAAAACGCCGCTATTTGGATATAACTATGGATTATTTGGGACCAAACCAACATTATTTGGGACCAAACCAACAAGTCCTGGGAGTGCATTCTGACGAAGAACACCAAAGGTAATAACATTTTTCTTATAGTAAATCTGACTTTGGTGAGTGCTAAACTTGCTGGGTGTCTAAATAGCTAGCCATGATGGCTGGGCTATCTACTCAGAATATTGCAAAATGTGCTTTCACCGAAAAGCTATTTTAAAATCGGACATATCGAGTGCATAGAGGAGTTCTGTATCTATAATTCTTAAAATAATTGTTATGCTTTTTGTGAACGTTTATCGTGAGTAATTTAGTACATTTTTAGTAAATTCACCGGAAGTTTGCGGGGGGTATGCCAGTTCTGAACGTCACATGCTAATGTAAAAAGCTGGTTTTTGATATAAATATGAACTTGATTGAACAAAACATGCATGTATTGTATAACATAATGTCCTAGGTGTGTCATCTGATGAAGATCAAAGGTTAGTGCTGCATTTAGCTGTCTTCTGGGTTTTTGTGACATTATATGCTAGCTTGAAAAATGGGTGTCATTATTTCTGGCTGGGTACTCTGCTGACATAATCTAATGTTTTGCTTTCGTTGTAAAGCCTTTTTGAAATCGGACAGTGTGGTTAGATTAACGAGAGTTGTCTTTAAAATGGTGTAAAATAGTCATATGTTTGAGAAATTGAAGTAATAGCATTTCTAAGGTATTTGAATAACGCGCCACAGGATTCCACTGGCTGTTACGTAGGTGGGACGATTTCGTCCCGCCGGCCCTAGAGAAGTTAAAGGTAATTATGAGGCAACTATGATGGTGATACTATATGGATTACCATTATCATCATTAATATTAAGGCCATACGCACTACATGTTACACACATAGGACACGCAACCATACAAATTGGCAAAGTTATTATTTATTTGGACATCACACACGAGTCTTACTCTTATACAGACATCGTACACACTCACTATTTCACATTCAATATCATACTATTTCACATTCAATATCATACACATCAACCTACTCAGATTTGCTACACACATAGTATCTTGTCTCAATTTTCTAACATCTGTGGCATTGGCTCACAGGCAAAAAGGCAAGAGAATAAAACAAATATTGCTAGAACCTATTTCTTGAATTCTAAAAATATCAGACATTGAAAGCTCTAGTTTTGACCTTCATAATACCTCTGATGGCAGTAACTTTAACAAGCACTAATTATGGTAAATTTAGACAATAGTATCTAGTTATGGTAAGGGGTGAAATAGCTATAGCCAGTTAAAATTGTAATGGTTTAGCAGATTATATAAAAAGATCAGTCCTTACATTGCTTAAAGAAAATGAATATAACATACTGTTTACAGGAAACTCACTACATCCTTAGATGAAGTTGCGTGGAAAAAAGGAATGGGGTGGTGAAATAATTTTATGTCATGGACAAAGGACCTCAAAGGGTGTGATGATATTAATTAACAAAAATGTCGATCTGAATGTGCAAATAGTCAGGATTGAGTCGCAAGGAAGGTGGATCCTTTTGAATATGAAAGTGGACGAAAAAGAGATTTGGCTCATTAATCTATATGGTCCAAATCAGGATGATCCACACTTCTTCGAAAACATTTATACCAATTTATTGAACTTACAGGGAACAAATTATCTAATCATTATGGTAGGAGACTATAACAGTGTTAAGTACCTCAATGGACCGTAAAGGTAATCACTCTACAAACTATCATCACCGTGCCCTCAAGGAAATCACAAATTATGGACACATTAGAAATAGTGGATATTTGGAGACTAAAAAACCGCGACCTAGTGAGATATACAGAAGAGACTTAATCAAGCTAGTTGTCTTGACTACTTTTGTCTCTTTCATCAAAGGTTAAAAAAGTTTTAATAGGAGACAGAATGCGATCGGATCATCATCTAATTGGCATTCACATAACTCATAGATTTTCCACGTGGACGGGGATATTGGAAATTTAATCAAAGTTTATTTTTACCCAACATGCTGACCGGACATGTCATGTGCGCGAGCGTTGCAAAATAAATGTAGAAATCCTTGTTATTCAATTATTGCGCACACCAACGAGCGTCTGCATATAAAATAGAAGTCAGTCCTATTTCTGACACAGATCACGCTGTAAGTCCTGCCTCTCCCATCTCCTCCTTGGTTTATAGAAGCAGGTACCCACATGCTATCTCCTCATTGGTTATACCCATGTGGGTGATTGAAAGACAAACTGTTTTGCCGGTTGTTGTGGTAATACTATGAAAGTGTAGATGCCAATCACCATATAAGTTCCAAGATGAAAAAGCCTGGGAGGAGAGATGACTAGAAACGATTTGGTTGACCGTTTTATGTGTGGATTAATTGTCGAAGTAGAGGACCTTGTGCATTTCAGGTAAAATAACAACTCAATGTTTATATCCCAGGACAAATTAGCTAGCAACAGCAAGCTAGCTAAATAGGACAAATTGGCTAGCAAGTGCAAGCTAACTAGTTAAATTGCCATACATGTTTAATGCTTTTCGACCTGTCCCCAAATTAATGTAATTGGTTCAGAGTTTGTTTTGATATTTTAACCTGTGCGTCGTGATCGCGTTTGGTGTAGGGGGAAAAAATAAATGTATGCACGATACCGCACGCACGCAGCCGGTTTGGGTTCCGTGTAAAACAAATTAAATTTATAACAGAATTTCCCCAGTATAATATAGGTTCAGCAAATCCCCTTATTGTTTGGGATACCTTTAAAACGTACCTTCAGGGGTCATTCAATTGAATATTCATCAATAATATTGAAACAGTTTCTGGCTAAAGAGACAAGACTAACAAGGGAAATCCATGAACTAATAGCACAGGTAGATAGCAATAAAAATGATACTACAGATAAAAAATAAGAGGAAAAACAAAAACTTGAAGAACTTATTCAAGAACTATCTAATGTAATCTATTACAAAAATAAAGCAAACTGGATGGAATATGGAGAAAAATGCACAAAATTCTTCCTGAATCCAATACAGGAACGCTAACAAAAAGATTTTGCAGAAACTCGTTACTGAAGACGGAGTCATCTATGATTCTTCTAATTATATTTTAAAAGAGGAAGCTAATTATTTTAGGCAGATGTTCTCTTCTCCGTCTCACCCTTTCCCACTGAATGAAGATTATGGTAAGGAAGTCTTCCCAAATAATAAATTTTAAAAAACGAAAATTAACAAATGTACAGAAAGATCAGTGCGAAGGCCAAATTACAGAGGAAGAACTTTTTGAGGCTATTAAATCCTTTCAGTCTGGAAAAACCCCAGGGCTTGATGGCATACCGGTAGAGGTATATCATGTCTTTTTTGATATACTAAAAGCTCCATTGTTAGATTGTTTTAACTACTCCTATAGAAATGGTAGTCTGTCAGCTACTCAGCAGGAAGGTCTGATTTCTCTATTATTAAAACAAGACCCAGATGGCAAATATAAAGACTCAGTCTATCTAAAAAACTGGAGGCCCCTTACACTTCAATGTTGTGATGAAAAAATACTAGCAAAATGCATAGCACTCAGAATTAAAAGGGTTTTACCAGGTATTGTTCATCCTGATCAGACAGGTTTTTTACATGGAAGATACATTGGAGATAATATGACAACTACAAGAAATAATAGAACATCATGAAACATAAGCCAGGAATGGTATTTATAGCGGATTTTGAAAAGGCATTTGATAAAGACTGGATTTTATTTATAAGTGACTGGATTTTTTCAATTTCGGTAATTCCCTTAAAAAGGGTAAAAAAATAATGTATAGTAAATAACGGCTACTTCTCAGTGTTTTGAATTGTCAAGAGGAGTTAAACAAGGGTGTCCGCTATCACCATATCTATTCGTTACGGCCATCGAAATGCTAGCTATTAAAATCAGATCCAATAACATTGGAGGATTAGAAATCCAAGGCTTAAAAACAAAAGGTGTCCATGTATGCCGATGACTCAAGTTTTATATTAAGTCCGCAAGCTAGATCCCTGCAATGTCTCATTAAAGATCTAGATAACTTTTCTGTACTCTCTGGACTAAAACCTAATTATGATAAGTGTACAATATTATGTATTGGATCCTTAAAAAAATACAACTTCTCACATTACCCTGCAGTTTACCTATAAAATGGGCTGATGGTGAAGTAGACATACTCAGTATTCATATCACAAAAGATATAAATAAGCTCTCCACAATGAATTTCAATAGAAAACTTGTAAAAATAGACAAGATCCTGCTACCATGGGAGGTAAATACCTGTCTATTTATGGAAAAATTGCCCTGATTAACTCCTTAGTCATATCTCAGTTTACGCACTTATGGCGCTGCCTACTCCTGATGATTTGTTTTTCTAATCATATGAGCAAAAAATATTTTGCTTTATCTGGGACGCTAAACCAGACAAAATAAAATGTGCCTATCTATATAATGAATAGGGTGGGTTGAGATTAAATATAAAAGCACTAAACCTCTCTCTAAAAGCTTCACTCATTCCAAAGTTTTATTTGAACCCTAAATGGTTCTCAAGTAGATTACTAAGAAAAGCTCATCCATTGTTTAAAAATTGCCTTTTTGCCTTTGTGCAGATTGCCATGTCTCATTTGCAATTAATTGAAAATAATACTTTTTTCAAAGTACTCTCTTTTTCAAACAAGCTTTGCAGAGCTTGCTACCATTTCAATTTCATCCCCCTGAAAAGATAGAACAAATATTATGGCTGAACTCAAATGTGCTGGTTGATAAAATACCTGTATTTATGGGAAAGATGTTTGAAAAGGGTATTTTGTTCTTAAATGATATTGTAAATTGGAATAGTAGAGTTATGTCCTTCATGGAGTTATCAGAATTGTACAGAAAGGTCTGCTCAATCCAAGAGTACAACGAATTGATTACAGCATTGCCCCAAAAATGGAGGCGGGTGGCAGTGAGGAGGAGGTAGGGAACTGGTCTGTCTGCCCAATATAAAGGATCAAAACTGGCAGAGGAATAAAAATAGCATAAATAGGAAAGTATTCCAGTTTCATTTGAGGACCAGGATGTTGACAACTGTGCCATATAGATTGCAAAATAGTTGGGAAGAGAATGTTGATGTACCGATTCCATGGTACAGGGTGTATGAGTTGATATATAAAATACAAGATTCAAGACTTCATGCTTTTCAGCTAAAATGATTATATAGAATTCTTGCCACCAACAGAATGTTGAATATTTGGGGCATAAAATCATCGAAGCTCTGCAGATTTTGTTGTGAGGATACAGAGTCAATAGACCATTTATTTTGGTATTGCCCTCAGGTAGCCTCCTCAGGTTCAGGAATGGCTGAAAATGCATAGCATGATCTAAAATTGACCCTAGAAATAGTACTGTTAGGAGATCTGGGTCAGTCAATTACTAATACTCTTAGTAAAAGTACTTATTTTAACTCGCAATCTGAGCATTCTATTCTATTAGATAGACTGTACGTTAAACATTGCAGCATAGTGAAAGACATGTGTTGCGTAGAAACCCAAAGTGGGCTGCCAGCAGAGATAGATGGGATGGGCTGAGGGAAGCTGAGGGTTGGTATGTGGAATTGTAGACAAGAGGGAGTGGAGTTGCTGTGTGAGAGATAGAATGATGGTCAAAGATAAAAGCACAAAAATAAAACATAATAAAAAGTACATTTGAATGACACTAAGTGGCAGTGTTTTTACAACTAACGCCGGTTTGCCTGAGGCTGATGCCGTGCAAGAACACACATGTAATAGCGCCAGACATGCACAAACATATACAGTTGGCATTGCTGTTATGATTTTAGTTGTCCTTAATGTCCTTTCTTTTAAATTAAACTATATATTTTTTATTGTTGTTTGCCGTTTTCTGTCTTTTCCTTCAGTTCATTCTCTTGGTTGTTGGTGCATTGGGGGGGGGGGGGGGGGGGGGGGTTCTTGGGGGGTGGGGAATGGAATTAATTGTATTTTATTTATTTTTTCTTCCTGGGGGAGGGGCCTCGAATGGTTGAGTGACAGCTATTGGGGAACTGTGAGGGGGATCTTGGAGGGTTCGGGTTCACGTTTTTTGGCCTGGTGGTAGATCGGTCAACATGCCCTTGAGCAGGGCATTGACCCTGGATGCTTCTGTGTGTCGCTCTGAATGGGAATCTGTTGGATGACTGGTATGATATAGTTATTGAGTGGCTTCACTGCAAGTATATTGTATGTTTAGAATATTCAATAAATAATATAAAAATAAAACATAACAAAAAATAAGAGAATGTACCATAACGAAAAGGTGCATATAGCAAAATCTAGGAATCGAATATGCTGCATGCACAACTTCTTATTTAACCCTCTGTTGTGTTAGTTTCATGTTAAATAATTCTGTGTCCCCAGTCCAAAATGACCGCCCCATTATAGCTGATCATAAATCCATAAAAATACATACATTATCACCTAATGTTGTGTTAAATCTTTATCAACTTAAGTTCTTGTGAACATTAAAAGTTTTGAACTTCAATTTGCTATGTATGGCCTTTAGGCCTCATTGACCTGAGCTCATATGACTCGTTTGAGTAAAAAAAAAGCATAATGTATGGATAATTTTGACTATAACAAATACTCAGATGAAACATAGTGCTATTTATCACAGACTACTTTGTGTCAAAGTTTAACAACCACTCTCTCCTCCTCACCAGTGTCATGATCAAAGATATGATCAAGAGCCTAATACAGTATATCATTTGGTCATTGTGCTGCCACAGAATGAATTGTGAGCAAGGCCTCAAAAAACCTTTATATATCAGAGCTGCGAGAAAAGTTAATCGGAACATTGTGAGAAAACCAACAGGTGTGGTTCCAGTGGGGGAAAGATTCTATTGGGGAAAGGTTCCTGTGGGGAGTGAGGTGTGTGTGTGCTCAAACACACATGCATGTTGGAGTCTGGGAGAGTTAGTGTGTCCATCTGATGAATGGACATGTGCCTGAACTCAATTTTATACACGAATTGTAGTCTAACCCATTCATTTTTGACCAGGAACACCACAGGTGTACAAAAGTTTAATGAAACACCAAAAATGTAATGATAATCATCTAAATGTATTTTGTGTGTTCAGATGAACTGTGTTGACAACGTCATGGAATTTTATGTCAATCAGATTAAATTAACTACATTTTTCAGAGAAAACTTGTAAATCGGTCCAATTCGACCGGAACACAACAGGAGGGTTGAGACTTGCCAAAAACGGTGTCTGTGGGCCACATTAGCTGTGGCTAAAAAACAAATAATTTAATTATCTACCAATTGTACCACAGTATGACTGCAAGCTACATAGGCCTATTGACTTAAGAAAACTGTTTAAAAGTCACATTTAGCTGTGTAGCTGATCACACAACTCAGAGTCACAGAACACATATTTAGCAAGTTAGCTGGCTTCTTGAAAAGTTCGAAGGGGGGCTAAAACAACCATAGTTGAAAGAGCAACAAAAAAAAACTAGAAATAGGACGTTGTAAACGGTGTGTGGGTGACTGTACCCATTTTGAAAATGCAAGCAAAAGAGAACAATGAGCGTCATATTCATTAACTGGCGACGATTCCACGAGCTTCCATTTCCGCAGCCCCAAAAAAACCCCGCCCTGCTACGTCGGGCCCAAAGCCCATAGAAGCTAACTACCTGTACCCAAGTAAAAAGTTAACTACTGACAAAAATGAATATTTCATCACTAACTTGTCTTATAACTAGTTAACGTTACTATCATCAGTGTCATCTAGCAAGCTACATTGCTTGCGGGCTCGCGGCCAATGAACATACGCTAGTTTTCAAAAACATCATAGCTAACGTTAGCTAGTTGCTTGAATTTTGCCTGCTGCAAATAAAACCTGTGGGTGCAATTCCATGTTACCTTGAACTTGGCTTTGCGCCATTATCGAGTCCTGAAAACATGTTCGTCGAAGTCATTGTGATGGCTGTCTTCGTGTGGGGGAGATTGATGTGGTAGCTAGCTCAATTTAAAAAAAAAAAAAGTTTTGTTGGGTGCGTGGTGCCTTTCAGAAACCGGGCAAAGCCCCCTCCCACTCGATAGGATGAGCCAGCAATAGGAAGAGCCTCAATGGTCAAAAACATTATCAGTCGAAACGTATGACCAATTTCATTGGTTAAATTACTAAGGATATAACGCCCTCTTTCCATTGTGATTTGGCTTTCCGCCTGTCTGTCAAATTGGGTGCACGCGGTTTTACTCGCCTGTAATGGCCCGGTCTTTTGAGCGGAATTTCCATAACTGGAAAACGAACCAACATTACAAGTTGAAACGGTTCCAGGTATGTAGTGCTCATTTAACTTTTGTTTATTTAGTGTCTTTCGCTTGCTTTGGCAATGTAAACATATGTTTCCCATTTTTATTTTTTATGTACTCCCTGACGAAGGCCATGCAGCCAAAACGCGTCGGATTTTTTATACCTTGTTTCTGTTGAACATGCCATACAAATAAAGGCATTTTAATTAATTATATGAAGAGTGCCTTGGTCCTCCTTTCTTTTTGATGACCAATTCACCCCTTTTACCAAAGAGCACCTTCTGTCTACCAACATTTACTATTGTGTACCTTAGTAGCGCTTCCCTTCCTCCTCTTTCTACTATTTCAGTGAGCCCATTGACATTTTTGTCTGGAAGATCTTCCACGGTCATCCACAGAGCAGAGGCAGGTGGAAGTCCAACAGGTCACATACTGTGTCCAATCCATCCTCACCCACTGGGTCCACGTCTCTTCTGACTGAGGCCCAGATGAAGGATTGAGCAGGGGGGAAACGATGGTCAGACCCAGGGGGGAAACAAGTCAGAAGCCAGGACAGTTGGTAAAATAACTGACTTGACAGTCTTGCACTGTTGTGGATCAATCAATGAAAACATAGCTAGCAAAATAAAAGTTGATTTAAAAAGATTCCGTCAAAAAACACCTAAAACGATTAAAATATGTACAATATTTAGAGCTTTCTGCCTAGGCGACCTCACGGCTCCATGGCAACCACGGATTCTGGGCGTTCCAATGCGAAAGTGATTGCTTTTGATAAAAACTTTTAATCTGCCTTCCCAATGAAAACTAGCGAGACAATTCAAACGTTTATTTTAGGATTTGGACAATTGACGATGGACCTTGTTGTCAAAATGACCGAGTGGCGCAGATTACTGTTCGATTTGAGAAGGGCACTCCTCCCTGCTTTCGCCCGATGACGTCACAGGTTTTGGCCCGGTTTAACCCGGGCGAATGTAAAATAACTCCCTGCTCACTCAACAACGTACGTAGATTGTGATATCCAATTGGTTCATTTGCGTCATCCTTCTCATCAACAATTTGAGCTCTTGGATGTCAATCATATGTCTTTCTCCCTCAACTGACCAATCAAGAGGTTTGTTTTTGAGTTGAGTGGGCGTGCTTGTCCAAGAGAGGGACTGTCAATCGAAGTTAGTTTAGCTTGCAACGTTTTCTCATGAAGACGTGAACACTAAAGTCAAGAAAAGGTAATTTATGAATTGCTTAAATTCTATATCTCACTACAACTGAATTCAATACTGTGCATAATGTCGTGTGAATTTGTGCTTGAGACTATTTGTTTGCTAGCAAGTAACGTTAGTTGACTGGGTTTTGGCCGCACATCGCTAGCAAACGTGGCCAAAAAACTTAGCTATCTAACGTTAGCAAGTAGCTAGCACCCGTGCAGCTGCTTTTTGGAGTGTGTAACCCGCTCCTCCTAAAATGTACCAATCGGAATGACACGGGTTACAAGGGGAAAGATAACAGCTGAGTCTGTCTACTGATTTATCATCTGAGGAGGTGAGGATAGCAACCACAGAATAAAACAATCAATCAAACAGTTAGCTACTGCTATACTTCTGCAGGAAAATTTTAGTTTGATAAGAGTTTGCTCACACTAGTTTGGACAATCATGATTAGAGAACACATACATCTGACACAGTAATGCGACATTATTGTTTGTGTCTTGTTTCCCTTCATGTGAATGTATTTCAAAAATTAAGGGTGCTTATTATTGTATGTGTGAGACGTGCCAGTTGTTTTAAAGTTGTAGGCACAGTAGTAATGTTTCTGCCCTCAAAATATTTGGAGATAGGTGAATCATAAAAAGGATGAAACACCTGAATCCGTGCGTGTCATTATGTTAGAAGTGATATGTTACTTGCAAATTATAGACGTTAAATGCAGTGTTTGATCTATATATGTATGGTATGACATTCTTGTAGTTGAAGACTCATAATATTCTATTGATTCGAATGCTTGTGGTTAGTTTCTCCAAGTGTACTTTATTTAATATGATGTATAAGGTAACCGTTGTTGCTTTCTGAAGCTGAGTTAATATCAGAAACAACTTTTTGATGCAGTTAACATAATGTCGTCGAACATCTTAATGATGAAAACAATTCTGGCGATGATGACGTAGTGATAAGCAAAGTTGAGACTGCGAGCGTTCTCTGCTCTTTTGTGGCTGTAGTAAAAACTAAAACCAGCTGGCTTATTATTCAGATTACTTTGAGGGTTTAAAGTATGTTATATAGTTACATTTTTGGTCAAATATTTCAGCCTATACAGATAATATTCACCTTGTTTAAGGCAATAAATTATTGAGTAATATTGTGGTACTCAGATAGTGAACAGTTGAGCTGCGCAGAGAGTTCAATTCAGTCGAAGCTTGAGCTAGGTGAAGACAGTCGCGGCTAGACCCTGTTCGTGCTTTGAATATGCCCAATTTTATATACTGTTGCATACCAAAACCGTCGGGTCGATGGTGAGAAGAAAGAAGACATCATCTGCTGTCGAAGAGCATGAAAATGGGTAACCTTGTCTGATAAAGAAGCACTTTAAATAGAGGTCGAATGTATCGAAAGGTTTTACGTTGTCGTTTCAGCGGGCGCTAAACTCAGGGGCGCTCGTATTTGAATTTCGGATAAAAATAAAACCATGTAAACTGTTAGAAGTTTTAGATAACTAACAAAAACACGCGAGCAATGTATATTAATATTTTGGCTTTCAAAATGTAAATGAAAAAACAGACCCAATTTTCGTGTTTCGATGGGACGGTGAGAGGGGATTTGAAACAAACAGCGGCGGCCATGTTGAGAGAAAGAGAACGTCGTCTTTTTTAAGTTGATTTACGTTGTGATGTCTTTTAAATTTCAAACATGTGTGTTGATTGTGTTTTGCCAGGATGACAGTTGGGCTGAGAGACGGCATCGGTGTCGATAGCCCGAATAATTCGGGCAGAAAGCTTGAAGGTTGTGACGAGGAGGAGAGCGGAGATCAGGGGAGCGAGGAGCGTAGTACAAAGAGAGACGAAGTGGAAATTCTTAATCCTTCAACTACGGGCTGCTCCAGTTCAGCACCGGTTATTACCACCTCCGTATCGAACCCATCTGGACCTTGCTCGAGCCAACAGCCCCCGTCTTCGACAACACCCAACCCACCGAGTCACGACCAGCATCATTTTTTGAGATCCAGCGTTCGACCCCCGAGCAAACGAATCCGGAAGGATTCCATCGCCCCAACTATCAATGGTCACAGCGGGGCAAAATCGAAAGGTATGCCGTGAAAGTGTTTGTGCCTGGGGGTCACCTGTGTGTGTGTTACAGGAGTACCCCATCCCTCTACTCCCCGTTGGTAGTGGACTTAGCTACTTTTGCTAATCCATTGATGATGGTCAGTGTTTTGAATGCAGGATATTGCGTTAATGCTGGCAACATCTATACTGAATGGAGACTTTAATTGTTTCTACGCAGGAGCCTGGAAACCACCATTAACTGCATTCAAGTTGCGAGGCCATCCCATATTATTGCTTATGAGAGGGAGCTGATATAGGATAACTCTTTATGAGTAGTCAGCATTTTAATCAATATTTTATTAAATGCTTATTTTGCGATATTGGAATACTACTCAACTCAATACTAATTATGACTCAACATATTTTTTAGAAGAAGTACTCACTCTGAGGTCTGTGTCCCTCCTGACCTGCACATTGTGAGGTGAAGGCCAGTGTTGCTCCAAGCCAGCCTTGAGTGTTGTTTTTGGAACTTCGCTCCACTCCTCGTTGCAGGCCTGGCAAATGGAACAGACTTGTTTTCCTGCTGCCTCACTTTGCCAGCACTTGAGCCACAGGAGGGGAGGGTCTCTGTGGTGTGTTTTTGGAGGACGATGATGTTGTATGTGACACACTGGCCTCAGTCTGACTGTTTGTGCTAAAACGGCGTTCTAACTTTATATATTTTTTTTAAAGCTATTGGTCTCTATATCAAATTTTATTTATCACATGCGCCGAATACAACAGGTGTAGACATTAGAGTGAAATGCTTACGTACTAGCCCTTAACCAACAATGCTTTAAGAATTTAATATGCATTATTATTATTTTTTATTTTTTTTAATACTTACGTCACAAATAATTAAACAGCAGCAATAAAATAACAAGCGAGGCTATATACATGGGTTACCGGTACAGAGTCAATGTGCTGGGGCATCAGGTAATTGCGGTAACATGTACATGTTGGTAGTGTTAGTGACTATGCATAGATAATAAACAGAGTAGCAGTAGTGTGAAAGATGGGTCTGGGTAGCCCTTTGATTAGCTGTTCAGTAGTCTTATGGTTTGGGGGTAGAAGCTGTTAAGAACCCTTCGGGACTTATACTTGGCACTCGGGTACCACTTGCCGTGCGGTAGTAGAGAGAACAATCTATGACTAGGGTGGCTGGAGTCTTTAGCAGTTTTTAGGGCCTTCCTCTGACACTGCACACGGCCTGGTATAGAGGTCCTAGATTGCAGGATGCTTGGCCCCAGTGATGTACTGGGCTGTATGCACTACCCTCTGTAGTGCCTTGCGGTCGGAGGCCTAGCAGTTTCCATACCAGGCGGTAATGCAACCAGTCAGGATGCTCTTGGTGGTGCAGCTGTAGAACCTTTTGAGGATCTGAGGACCCATGCCAAATCTTTTCAGTCTCCTGAGGGTAATAGGCTTTGTCGTGCCTTCTTCATGACTGTGTTGGTGTGTTTGGACCATGATAGTTTGTTGATGTGGGCACCAAGGAACTTGAAGCGCTCAACCTGTTCCACTACAGCCCCGTCGATGAGAATGGGGGCGTGCTCGGTCCTCCTGTAGTCCAAAATCATCTCCTTTGTCTTGATCACGTTGAGGGAGAGGTTGTTGTCCTTGCTCCACACGGCCAGGTCTCTGATCTCCCTATAGGCTGTCTGATCGTTGTCGGTGATCATGGCTACCGCTGTTGTGTCATCCGCAAACTTGATGATGGTGTTGGAGATGTGCCTGGCCATGCAGTCATGAGTGAACAGAGAGTGCAGGAGGGGACTGAGCACGCATAAACTGTCACAAACCATCTCAGGGAAGCTTGTCTTGCATGCTTGTTGTTCTCACCAGGGTCTAGACTTGACCGAAGTTCGGCATCGTAACTGACTTCAGTGGGCAAATGCTCCCATTCGATGGCCACTGGCACGCTGGAGAAGGGTGCCAGTGGTCCCTGTTTGAACTACCTGGCAGATGGCAGACAGTGTGGATGGCGTCATGTGGGTGAGCGGTTTGCTGATGTCAACGCTGTGAACAGAGTGCCCCATGGTGGGGTTATGATATGGGCAGGCGTAAGCTACAGACAACGAACACAATTGCATTTTATTGATGGCAATTTGAATACAGAGATACCGTGGCGAGATCTTGAGGCCCGTTGTAGTGCCTTTAACCCGCTGACATCACCTAATGTTTCAGCTTGATAATGCAAGGCCCCATGACGCAAGGATCTGTACACAATTCCTGGAAGCTGAAAATGGCCCAGTTCTTCCATGGCCTACATACTCACCAGACATGTCACCCACCAGACATGGGACAACATTCCACAGGCCACAATCAACAGCCTGATCAACTCTATGCGAAGGAGATGTCACACTGCATGAGGCAATAGTGGTCACACCAGATACGGACTGGTTTTCTACCTTTTTTAAAGGTATTTGTGACTAACAGACACGCATCTGTATTCCCAGTCATGTGAAATCCATCGATTTAGGGCCTAAGGAATTTATTTAAATTGACTGATTTCCTTATATGAACTTACATGAACTGCATGTTATTATTTTATTGTTTTATTTTTTTTTATTTAGTAAATTATTTTCTTAGCTCTTATTTTTCTTAACTGCATTGTTGGTTAAGGGCTTGTAAGTCAGCATTTCACGGTAAGGTCTACATCTGTTGTATTCAGCATATGTGATTGGTTACATTTGTATTTTTGTTAATTGTACTTTTCCTCACCTTCTTTCCCTTTTTCACACAGGGTCAGAGAATGGTCCCTCTCACCAAGTGTCAGCTGGTCAGTCCGGCTCCACGTCAGGCTCAATGGGGCCCTCGGGTAAGGCGGCCCCTAGAGGCCAAGGGCCCGGGGTCAAGGAGGAGCCGGTGGGCAGCCAAAAGAGACCCCGGCGACAGTGGGAGTCCTGGAGTGCAGAGGACAAGAACAGCTTCTTCGAAGGGCTCTACGAGGTAAGTCAACTTTGAGTAGTACGAAATATAAATAAACTCAGCAAAAAAAGAGATGTCCCCTTGTCAGGACCCTGTCTTACATAGATAATTCGTAAAAATCCAATTAACTTCACAGATCTTCATTGTAAAGGGTTTAAACACCTTTTGCCATGCTTGTTCATTGAACCATAAACAATTAATGAACATGCATCTGTGGAACGGTCGTTAAGACATTAACATCTTAGACGGTAGGCATTTAAATTCAGTTATTAAAACTTAGGACACTAAAGAGGCCTTTCTACTGACTCTGAAAAACACCAAAATAAAGATGCCCAGGGTCCCTGCTCATCTGCGTGAATGTGCCTTAGGCATGCTGCAAGGAGGCATGAGGACTGCAGATGTGGCCAGGGCAATAAATTGCAATGTCTACTGTGAGACGCCTAAGAGAGCACTACAAGGAGACAGGACGGACAGCTGATCGTCCTCGCAGTGGCAGACCACGTGTAACAACACCTGCACAGGATCAGTACATCCGAACATCACACCTGCGAGACAGGTACAGGATGGCAACAACAACTGCCCGAGTTACACCAGGAAAGCACAATCCCTCCATCAGTGCTCAGACTAGAGGTCGACCGATTTATGATTTATTAACGCCGATACCGATTATTGGAGGACCCCCCCCCCCAAAAAAAGCCGATACCGATTAATCAGCCGGTAAATTTTTTTTTATATATATATTTTTACATTTATTTATTTGTAATAATGACAATTACAACAATACTGAATGAACACTTTTAACTTAATATAATACATAAATACTATCAATTTAGCCTCAAATAAATAATGAAACATGTTCAATTTGGTTTAAATAATGCAAAAACAAAGTGTTGGGAGAAGAAAGTAAAAGTGCAATATGTGCCATGTAAGAAAGCTAACATTTAAGTTCTTTGCTCAGAGCATGGTGGTTCCTTTTAACATGAGTCTTCAATATTCCCAGGTAAGAAGTTTTAGGTTGTTATTATAGGACTATTTCTCTCTCTACGATTTGTATTTCATTTACCTTTGACTATTGGATGTTCTTATAGGCACTTTAGTATTGCCAGTGTAACAGTATAGCTTCCGTCCCTCTCCTCGCTCCTACCTGGGCTCGAACCAGGAACACATAGACAACAGCCACCCTCAAAGCAGCGTTATCCATGTAGAGCAAGGGGAACAACCACTCCCAAGTCTCAGAGTGAGTGACGTTTGAAACGCTATTAGCGCGCACCCGCTAACTAGCTAGCCATTTGACATGGGTTACACCAGCCTAATCTCGGGGATTGATAGGCTTGAAGTCATAAACAGCACAATGCTTGAAGAATTGCGAAGAGCTGCTGGCAAAACGCACGAAGGTGCTGTTTGAATGAATGCTTACGAGCCTGCTGCTGCTTACCATCGTTCTGTCAGACTGCTCTATCAAATATCAAATCATAGACTTAATTTGAACATAATAGCACGCAGAAATACGAGCCTTTGGTCATTAATATGGTAGAATCCGGAAACTATCACGTTTATTCTTTCAGTGAAATATGGAACCGTTCCGTATTTTATCTAATGGGTGGCATCCATAAGTCTAAATATTATTTTTACATTGCACAATCTTCAATGTTATGTCATAATTATGTACAATTCTGGCAAATTAATTACAGCCTCTGTTAGGAATAAATGGACTTCACACAGTTCGTAATGAGCCAGGCGGCCCAAATTGCTACATATACCCTGACTGCTTGCACGGAACGCAAGAGAAGTGACACAAATTCATGTTAGCAGGCAATATTAACTAAATATGCAGGTTTAAAAATATATACTTGTGTGTTGATTTAAAAAAAAAAAAAAAAGGCATTGATGTTTATGGTTAGGTACATTGGTGCAACGACAGTGCTTTTTTCGCAAATGCGCTTGTTAAATCATCACCCGTTTGTCGAAGTAGGCTGTGATTCAATGAGAAATTAACAGGCACCGCATTGATTATATGCAACGCAGGACATGCTAGATAAACTAGTAATATCATCAACCATGTGTAGTTTGATAGTTTTTTTTATAAGATAAGTTTAATGCTAGCTAGCAACTTACCTTGGCTTCTTGCTGCACTCGCGTAACAGGTAGTCAGCCTGCCATGCAGGCTCCTTGTGGAGTGCAATGAAAGGCAGGTGGTTAGAGCGTTGGACTAGTAACCGGATGGTTGCAAAACGAATCCCCGATTCCCCCCATGAACAAGGCAGTTAACCCCCGTTCCTAGGCCTTCATTGAAAATAAGAATGTGTTCTTTTATTCTGACTTTCCTAGTTAAATAAAGGTGTAAAAAAAAAATCTGTCAAATCGGTGGCCAAAAATACCGATTTACCGATTTTGTTATATGAACTTGAAATTGGCCATTCTGATTAACCTGTCTGGGAAAGGGGGCAGTATTTTCACAGCCGGATAAAAAAACGTACCCGATTTAAACGGGTTACTACTCTTGCCCAGTAACTAGAATATGCATATAATTAGTAGATTTGGATAGAAAACACTCTGAAGTTTCTAAAACTGTTTGAATGGTGTCTGTGAGTATAACATAACTCCTATGGCAGGCAAAAACCTGAGAAGATTCCATGCAGGAAGTGGCCTGTCTGACAATTTGTAGTCCTGTTGCATCTCTATCTAAATTACAGCATCTGTGCTGTTACGTGACACTTTTTCTAAGGCTTCCATTGGCTCTCTAAAGCCTTCAGAAAGTGGAATGACGCGTCTCCTGTCTCTGGGCATAGTACAGCAGCAGAGTTTGTAAGTGGTCTGCCTGGGGACAGTGAGACTGGAGATGCGCATTCACGAGACCTCACCATTTTTTAATTTTCCTCTTTGAATAAATACAGCGTTGTCCGGTTGGAATATTATTGCTATTTTACGAGAAAAATTGCATAAAAATTTATTTCAAACAGCGTTTGGTAATGGAATATTTAGATTTTTTTTTGTCACGGACTGCGCTCGCGCGTTACCCTTCGGATAGTGACCTGAACGCACGAAGAAAACGGAGGTATTTGGATATAACTATGGATTATTTGGAACCAAACCAACATTTGTTGTTGAAGTAGAAGTCCTGGGAGTGCATTCTGACGAAGAACAGCAAAGGTAATCCAATTTTTCTTATAGTAAATCTGAGTTTGGTGAGGGCCAAACTTGGTGGGTGTCAAATTAGCTAGCCGTGATGGCCGGGCTATGTACTCAGAATATTGCAGAATGTGCTTTCGCCGAAAAGCTATTTTAAAATCTGACACCGCGACTGCATAAAGGAGTTCTGTATCTATAATTCTTAAAATAATTGTTATGTTTTTTGTGAACGTTTATCGTGAGTAATTTAGTAAATTCACCCGAAGTTTGCGGTGGGTATGCTAGTTCTGAACATCACATGCTAATGTAAAAAGCTGGTTTTTGATATAAATATGAACTTGATTGAACAAAGCATGCATGTATTGTATAACATAATGTCTTAGGAGTGTCATCTGATGAAGATCATCAAAGGTTAGTGCTGTGGTTTTGGTTTTTGTGACATTATATGCTAGCATGAAAAATGGGTGTCTGATTATTTCTGTCTGGGTACTCTGCTGACATAATCTAATGTTTTGTTTTCGTTGTAAAGCATTTTTGAAATCAGACAGTGTGGTTAGATTAACGAGAGTCTTGTCTTTAAAATGGTGTAAAATAGTCATATGTTTGAGAAATTGAAGTTATAGCGTTTTTAAGGTTTTTGAATATCGCGCCACTCGATTCCACTGGCTGTTGACTAGGTGCGTCCCACATACCCGAGAGAGGTTAACGCGATTCTTATCTTTCAAATGGTGTAAAATAGTCATATGTTTGAAATTATAGCATTTGAGGTTTTTGGATTTCGCGCCACGCTCTTCCACTGGCTGTTGAATAGAGTGGGACGCTAACGTCCCACCTAGCCCATAGCAGTTAATCGGTCGACCTCTAGCTCAGACTGTCCGCAATAGGCTGAGAGAGGCTGGACTGAGGGCTTGTAGGCCTGTTGTAAGGCAGGTCCTCACCAGACATCACCAGAAACAAACCTATGGGCACAAACCCATTGTCGCTGGACCAGACAGGACTGGCAAAAAGTGCTCTTAACTGACGAGTCGCGGTTTTGTCTCACCAGGGGTGATGGTCGGATTCACGTTTATTGTCGAAGGAATGAGCGTTACACCGAGGCCTGTACTCTGGAGCGGGATCGAGGTGGAGGGTCCTTCATGGTCTGGGGCAGTGTGTCAGCATCATGGGACTGAGCTTGTTGTCATTGCAGGCAATCTCAATGCTGTGCGTTACAGGGAAGACATCCTCCTCCCTCATGTGCTACCCTTCCTGCCAGCTCATCTTGACATGACCCTCCAGCACGACAATGCCACCAGCATTGGGACCGGTTGGATTGGAGGGTGAGGTCTAGGGCCATTGCCCCCCCCAGGAATGTCCATGAACTTGCAGGCGCCTTGGTTAAAGAGTGGGGTAACATCTCACATAATAGTTCATTGCAAATCTGCCGCAGGCCATGAGAAGGAGATATGCATTGCAGTTCTTCACCTGTTATGGCTAGGGGGCAGTATTTTCACGGCTGGATAAAAAACGTACCCGATTTAATCTGGTTACTACTCCTGCCCAGTAACTAGAATATGCATATAATTATTGGCTTTGGATAGAAAACACTCCAAAGTTTCTAAAACTGTTTGAATGGTGTCTGTGAGTATAACAGAACTCAAATGGCAGGTCAAAACCTGAGAGATTCCTTTACAGGAAGTGGCCTGTCTGACCATTTCTTGAACTTCTTTGCCATCTCTATCTTTTACAAAGGATCACTGCTCTAACGTGACACTTCCTATGTCTTCCATGGGCACTCAGAGCCCGGGAAAAACCTGAATGTCGTCATCCCAGCCCCAGGCTGAAACACATTATCGCCTTTCTCAAGTGGCCGATCAAGGGACTGTGGGCTTAGGCGCGTGCCCTGGCCGCCCCCATCTTTGTGATTTTTCCTGTTTGCCAAAAAGGAGATTCCCGGTCGGAATATTATCGCTTTTTTACGAGATAAATTGCATAAAAATTGATTTTAAACAGCGGTTGACATGCTTCCAAGTACGGTAATGGAATATTTAGATTTTTTTTTGTCACGAATTGCGCCATGCGCACAACCCTGATTTACCATTTCGGATAGTGTCTGGGACGCACGAACAAAACGCCGCTATTCGGATATAACGATGGATTATTTTGGACCAAACCAACATTTGTTATTGAAGTAGCAGTCCTGGGAGTGCATTCTGACGAAGACAACAAAAGGTAATCAAACTTTTATAATAGTAAATCTGATTTTGGTGAAGGCTAAACTTGCCTGGTGTCTAAATAGCTAGCCCGTGATGGCTGGGCTATGTACTTAGAATATTGCAAAATGTGCTTTCACCAAAAAGCTATTTTAAAATCGGACATATCGAGTGCATAGAGGAGTTCTGTATCTATAATTCTTAAAATAATTGTTATGCTTTTTGTGAACGTTTATCGTGAGTAATTTAGTAAATTCTTAGTGAATTCGCCGGAAGTTTGCGGGGGGTATGCTAGTTCTGAACGTCACATGCTAATGTAAAAAGCTGGTTTTTGATATAAATATGAACTTGATTGAACAAAACATGCATGTATTGTATAACATAATGTCCTAGGGTTGTCATCTGATGAAGATCATCAAAGGTTAGTGCTGCATTTAGCTGTCTTCTGGGTTTTTGTGACATTATATGCTAGCTTGAAAAATGGGTGTCTGATTATTTCTGGCTTGGTACTCTGCTGACATAATCTAATGTTTTGCTTTCGTTGTAAAGCCTTTTTGAAATCGGACAGTGTGGTTAGATAAAGGAGAGTCTTATCTTTAAAATGCTGTGAAATAGTCATATGTTTGAAAAATGGAAGTTTTTGTATTTTTGAGGAATTTGTAATTCGCGCCACGCCTATCATTGGATATTGGAGCAGGTGTTCCGCTAGCGGAACGTCTAGATGTAAGAGGTTAATGCAGCTAGCTGGTGGCCACACCAGATACTGACTTACTTTTGATTTTGACCCCCCCCCCCCCCCCTTTGTTGAGGGACACATTATTCCATTTCTGTTAGTCACGTATCTGTGGAACTTGTTCAGTTCTGTCTCGGTTGTTGAATCTTGTTATGTTCATACAAATATTTACACGTTAAGTTTGCTGAAAATAAATGCAGTTGTCAGAGAGAGGAAGTCTCTTTTTTTGCTGAGTTTATATCAACCTTATTACTTTGGTGTGTGTGGGGCAATTGGATCACATACAGTATTTCATCACTAAGACTACTATGCACTCTCCTACTAGAAAACCACAGTATATGCAAACTGAAGTACTTACTCATTAGGAATTAGAAGTTTTAGGCTATCACTTGGGGAGAGAAATATGATTGTGCCTGTTAGTGGAATAAGTATACAAGTTTGTTAGAACCCGTTACAGTCTAAGCTGTGGAGGTTCTACTAGCATATACGGAATTTTTGTATGGTCATACCAATGATTATATTTGCTATTTGATTTTGAATTAAGATGCCTTTTAAGTATTAAAATAATTTGATACATTTAATTTGGCCTTACTGCCCATTCAAACGCATTTATAACAGATTCACAACATGGAACAACAGTCCCAAAAAATTATATTTGATGTTTGCTCTGAAGTATCTGACCCCTATATCTGAGCGATGCAAGAACGGTCAGGAAACAGATATATTTTTGTGTGTGTATATAATTTGACATGTATTTAACCCATTGTTTTTGCCACTTAACTTTGGGCTAGGCGTCCCGCTAGCGGGACAACTTCCAGTGAGACTGGAGGGCGTGCAATCCGAATAAATAATCCCCCAAAATTAATGATATTGAACATTTAGGTACATACAAGTGTCTTATATCAGTTAAAAGCTTAAATTCTTGTTAATCTAACTGCACTGTCCGATTTACAGTAGGCTTTACAGCAAAAGCATGCCATGCGATTGTTTGAGGACGGCGCCCCACATCAACATATTTTTCCACCGGCACAGGCTTCATAAAATCCCAAATAGCTATTAAATATTCACTTACTTTTTGAAAATCCTCCTCTGATTTGTCATCCAAAGGGTCCCAGCTATAACATGTAGTGTCGTTTTGTTAGATAAAATCCTTCTTTATATCCCAAAAAGCCAATTTAGTTGGCGCCATCGATTTTGAGTAATCCACTTGTTCAACATGCCAAGATGGGAATCTGAAATTCTACCCCTAAACTTTGTTTCAACAAGTCAAAATATGTTTCTATTTAATCCTCAGATACCCTAAAATGTAATTAAACTGTAATATTTCATACGGAAAGAAGTCTGTTCAATAGGAAAACGATATTAGCAGGTGCGCGTCCTCTGCGTCGCTCGCGCATACACACATTTCCAAGTATGTCCCTGTAGTAAAACTCATATTTCTTACTCGTTTTGGAAGAAACAAGCCTGAAACCTTGAACAGACTACTGACACCCAGTGGAAGCCATAGGAATTGCGTACTAGGAGCTAGATTTATTTTTTTCCCTTTATAAATTCCGTTGGAAAGAGCATGGGCTCTCAAAAAATAATAATAATCTGGTTGGATTTTCTCCTACCATATCTATTGTGTTTCAGTCTCCTACATTATTTTAACATTTTCTACAAACTTCAGAGTTTTCTTTCCAATGGTATCAATTATATTCATATCCTGGCTTCAGGGCTTGAGCCACAGGCAGTTTACTTTGGGCACGTCAGTCAGGCGCAAATTGAGGAAATGGACCCTAGCCCTAACAAGTTAAGTCCCCATAATTACAGTATCAGTCAAGTTTGGACACCTACTCATTCAGGGTTTTTCCTTTTATTTGAATTTTTTTATGTTTCCATTGTAGAATAATAGTGAAGACAAACTATGAAATAACACACATGGAATGTGTTAAACAAATAAAAATATATTTTACAGTTGAGATTCTTCAAAGTAGCCACCCTTTCCCAACCGTCTTGAGGGAGTGTCCACATAAGCTGAGCACTTGTTGGCTGCTTTTCCTGCAACCTACGGTCCAACTCATCTCAATTGGGTTGAGGTCGGGTGATTGTGGAGTAGGGGTGAGCGACAATATCAATAATTGAGGTAATTGCTTCCCTCAATTTGATATAAATGTTTAGATTCATTTTAGATAATGTCAATATAGAATAATTAGGTACAGCAGTCCATTTCACCTTTGTGACGCAGCAGGAATGTGGGGAGAAGTGACAATGTGCACATGGAGAGGTATACACCCACTAAAAACCACTTTGCACCTGAAGTGATGGAGTAGCTATTATTAACCACGAAAAATGAGTGATGTAGGTGAAAACAGTGGCAGTGATAACCATGGAGAAGGAGCAGCTTCCAACGAAGAAATTATTGATAAAAAGGGTTCAACTGTTTCAGTTATTTGGAAGTGGTTTGGCTTTTTGAAGTCCGACAAAGAGCAGAGCAATGTTCGGTGCAAATTGTGCAGTAGACGGCTCACGTCAGAGCCTTATATTAGCCTTACTGTCCACTATATTGACAAAGAGTGGAATCTTTAAAAGAAATGCCTTCAAACATCATACTTTCCCGACGACCACACTCGTGAAGCTATAGCAGAGGGTCTCATTGAAGCTCTCGCCTCCTGGGGACTAAGTCAAGACAGACCGGTCTGCTTTACAACGGATAGTGGTGTGAACGTGGTGAAGGCCGCTCAAATCAACAAATGGACCCAACTGCAATGTTTTGGACATTGTCTGCACTTGGCCATTGGTAAGTAACCTTGTCAATTGTGTATTATTTATGTGATTGGTTAGATGAAACTAAATGCTTTTTAAAAACATTTTTATCAGCTGATTAAGTTAAATATTTCGATTTTTACATTTTAGGTACCTTTTCCTATTCATGGAAAAAGAAGAGAGACCTGTCAGTTGCTCAAAGAACACAACCTACCCCTGCATAACTTGGTGACAGTCGCCTACCAGGTGGGGATCACGTTAAAAGATGGTGCAAAGAGTACTGGAGCAGCAGAAAGACATTTCACAGGTCTTGTCCAGTGACAAGAAGACCTGGCACTTAGCTCCCACATATACAGTTGAAGTTTACATACACTTAGGTTGGAGTCAATAAAACTCGTTGCTGACCCACTGTATCACAATTCCAGTGGGTCAGAAGTTTACAAGGCACAGTCAACTAAGTGCCTATGTAAACTGCTTGGAAAATTCCAGAAAATGATGTCATGGCTTTAGAAGCTTTTGATAGGCTAATTGACATCATTTGAGTCAATTGGAGGTGGACCTGTGGATGTATTTCAAGGCCTACCTTCAAATTCAGTGCCTCTTTGCTTGACATCATGGGAAAATCAAAAGATGTCAGACAAGACCTCAGAAAACAAATTGTAGACATCCAAGTCTTGTTCATCCTTGGGAGCAATTTCCAAACGCCTGAAGCTGCCACGTTCATCTGTACAAACAATAGTACGCAAGTATAAACACCATAGGACCACGCAGCCGTCATACCGCTCATGAACGAGCCGTGTTCGGTCTCCTAGAGATGAACGTACTTTGGTGCGAAAAGTGCAAATCAATCCCAGAACAACAGCAAAGGACCTTGTGAAGATGATGGAGGAAACCGATACAGAAGTATCTATATCCACAGTAAAACAGGACCTATATCGTCATAACCTGAAAGGCCGCTCATCAAGGAAGAAGCCACTGCTCTAAAACCACCATTAAAAAAAGCCAGACTACGGTTTGCAACTGCACATGGGGACAAAGATCATACTTTTTGGAGAAATGTCCTCTGGTCTCATGAAACAAAGAGAGAACTGTTTGGTCATAATGACCATTGTTATGTTTGGAGGGAAAAGGGGGAGGCTTGCAAGCCGAAGAACACCATTCCAACTGTGAAGCACGGGGGTGGCAGCATCAAGTTGTGGGGATGCTTTGCTGCGGGAGGGACTGGTGCACCTCACAAAATAGATGGCATCATGAGAAGGAAAATTATGTGGATATATTGAAGCAACATCTCAAGACATCAGTTAGGAAGTTAGCTTGGTCGCAAATGGACAATGACCCCAAGCATACTTCCAAAGTTGTTGCAAAATGGCTCAAGGACAAAGTCAAGGCATTGGAGTGGCCATCACAAAGCCCTGACCTCAATCCCGTAGAAAATCTGTGGGCAGAACTGAAAAAGCAGGTGCGAGCAAGCATGTCCGAGCAATCCTGACTCAGTTACACCAGCTCTGTCAGGAGGAATGTGCCAAAATTCATCCAACTTATAGTGGGAAGCTTGTGGAAGGCTACCCAAAACGTTTGACCCAAGTTAAACAATTTATAAGCAATGCTACCAAATACTAATTGAGTGTATGTAAACTTTTCACCCACTGGGAATGTGATGAAATAAATAAAAGCTAAAATAAATCATTCTCTCTACTATTATTCTGACATTTCACATTCTTAAAATGAAGTGGTGATGCTGACTGACCTAAGACAGGGAATTTTTACTAGGATTAAATGTCAGGAACTGTGAAACTGAGTTTAAATGTATTTGGTTAAGGTGTATGTAAACTTCTGACTTCAACTGTAGATGTTCTTGAGTCCATCATCACTCCTAGAATTCACCGATGCTCTGTCCGGTGAGTCTCATGTCAGTGGTTCTTACCTGAAGCCAGTACTACACCTGTTCAATACAGAGGTCATGAAACCTAATGATGGTGAAATGGAGCTCACCCAAACCATCAAAACGATAGTCATGGACTATCTGAATGAGAAATATGATGATCTAGCCACAGATGACCTCCTGGACATAGCCTCGTTGGTCGACCCTCGGTTTAAAACACATTACATCTAAGAGGAGAAGGTGGGCCACATAAAAGCGAGAGCTGTCTCAGATGGTCAATGAGGGCCATCCAAGCCCAGCACAGGGAGACGTTGCTGCTGCTTCACCACAACTGCCAGCTAAAAAGAGAAAGTCACTGGGCAGTTTTTTTCAAAAAGCCATGCTCCACCACCACAGGTCTTACTGAAATCCAGCTGGTAGAAAAGGAACTCAGCTGCTACTTTGTCTCCTGATGCAGACCGTGAAACCAATCCACTAGACTGGTGGAAGATCCACCCAAAAAACATTCCCCAAGTCAGCCACCTGGCAAAGCGCTACCTGTGCATTCCTGCGACCAGCTCCCCCTCAGAGCATGTTTTTAGCACAGGTGGCAATATAGTGACCTGCCGTAGGGCAACTTTAAAGCCAGAGACCGTAGACAGACTTGTCTTTCTTGCTTTAAGACAACAACTACCCCAACGTCAACTGTGATGTGCCATTAGGCTAACAGTTATAATACACAGCCTTGCACTATTTGTTTTTTTATTTTCTGCTCTGCTTCTGACATGGCCTACCTCTTCCATGATGGCATAACAGTGGGATGTTTTGATTGTCTTGTCCCGGTCCTTGTATATATTTTTAAAGAAAGAAACAATCAAATTTTTCCATCTACGGAGTGAACATACTCACCTGCAACCCGCCTCACCCAATGTGGTATGGATCTGCTATTTTTTTTTTTAATACTTAAGAACCATAACCCCTTTCAGAAGCTAGCCAGATAACTAGCTAGTAGTCAGTTAGCCACTGCTAGCGGTCATCACCGTTAACTCGGACATCTTCCAGCTTTAGCCCTGTCAACTGCAAAGCACGATATCAACCCAGAGCATTTCGGACTGCTTTTCTCCACCATATCTCCAGATTCCTACCGAAAGCTCTGAACCTTTACTCTGGATTATCTGTTAGCTAGCTGCTATCCGGGTGGCTACTCCTGGCTTACGTCTCTGTCCCGAAGCAAGCACCAGTTAGCCTGGAGTTAGCCTCGAGCTAGGCTCATCTCCCGGCTAGCTGAAGAAATACATCAGATAATCCCTGGGCTTCATTTACCTATTTTTTTCCAATTGGCCTGGACCCTTTGCTGCCCCGCCGATCCATCACGACTGGTCTGCCGACGTAACCGTACGAGGGGGTTTCAATCAGGCTCCCCCGTTGCGACGTCCCCCTGAGGCCCATCTGCTAGCCCTGGCCTGCTAGCGGTCTGAATCACCCTATGATTACTCGGCTACACATGCCTCTCCCTAATGTCAATATCCCTTGTCTATTACTGTTTTGGTTAGTAATCTTTGTCTTATTTCACTGTAGAGCCTCCAGCCCTGCTCAATATGCCTTAGCTAGCCCTGTTCCGCACCTGGCGTTAATGGTGCTTCTAGAGACACAACCTCTCATCGTCACTCAATGCCTAGGCTTACCTCCACTGTACCCACATCCTACCATACCCTTGTCTGTACATTATGCCTTGAATCTATCCTTCTGTGCCCAGATACCTGCCCCCTTTACTCTCTGTTCCGAACGCACTAGACGACCAGTTCTTTTAGCCTTTAGCCATACTCTTATCCTACTCGTCCTCTGTTCCTCTGGTGATGTAGAGGTTAACCCAGCCCTTTGTGTCCCCAGGTGCTCTCATTTGTTTACTTCTGTAACCATAAATGCCTTGGTTTCATGCATGTTAACATCAGAAGCCTCCTCCCTAAGTTTGTTTTATTCACTGCTTTAGTAGACTCCGCCAACCCGGATGTCCTAGCCGTGTCTGAATCCTGACTTAGGAAGACCACCAAAAACCCTGAAATTTCCATCCCTAACTACATCTTCCGACAAGATAGAACTGCCAAAGGGGGCGGAGTTGCAATCTACTGCAGAGAGAGCCTGCAGAGTTCTGTCTTACTATCCAGGTCTGTACCCAAACAATTCGAGCTTCTACTTTTAAAAATCCACCTTTCCAGAAACAAGTCTCTCAGCGTTGCTGCTTGTTTATAGACCCCCCTTCAGCCCCCAGCTGTGCCCTGGACACCATATGTGAATTGATCGCCACCTATCTATCTTCAGAGTTCGTATTGTTCGGTGACCTAAACTGGGACATGCTTAACACCTTGGCCGTACTATAATCTAAGCTAGATGCCCTCAATCTCCACAAATTATCAAGGAACCTACCAGGTACAACCCTAAATCCGTAACCATGGGCAACCTCATATCATCCTGACCCCCTTGCCCTCTAAATACACCTCTGCTGTCTTCAACCAGGATCTCAGCGATCACTGCCTCATTGCCTGGGTGCGTAATGGGTCCGCGGTCAAACGACCACCCCTCATCTCTCAAACGCTCCCTAAAACACTTCAGCGAGCAGGCCTTTCTTACCGACCTGGCCCGGTTATCCTGGAAGGATATTGACCTCATCCCTTTCAGTAGAAGATGCTTGGTTGCTCTTCAAAAGTGCTTTCCTCTCCATCTTAAATAAGCATGCCCCGTTTAAAAAAATGTAGAACTAAGAACAGATATAGCCCTTGGTTCACTCCAGACCTGACTTCCCTTGACCAGCACAAAAACATCCTGTGGCGTTCTGCATTAGCATCGAATAGCCCCTGCGATGTGCAAGTCTTCAGGGAAGTAAGGAACCAATATACTCAGTCAGTTAGGAAAGCAAAAGCTAGCTTTTTCAAACAGAATTTTGCTTCCTGTAGCACAAATTCCAAAAGGTTTTGGGACACTAAAGTCCATGGAGAATAAGAGCACCTCCTCCCAGCTGCCCACTGCACTGAGGATAGAAAACACTGTCACTACCGATTTTTAAATATACGATAATCTCCCCCCCCCCGCTTCTCCTTCACCCAAATCCAAACAGTTGATGTTCTGAAAGAGCTGCAACATCTGGATCCCTACAAATCAGCTGGGCTAGACAATCTGGACACTATCTTTCTAAAATTATCAGCCGCAACCCCTAGTACTAACCTGTTCACTCTTTCGTATTGTCTGAGATCCCTGAAGATTGGAAAGCTGCCGCGGTCATCCCCCTCTTCAAAGGGGGAGACACCTTAGAACCAAACTGTTACAGACCTACAGTTGAAGTCGCAAGTTTACTTTCACCTTAGCCAAATACATTTAAACTCAGTTTTTCTCAATTCCCCAATTCCTAAAAATTCCCTGTTTTTAGGTCAGTTAGGATCACTACTTTATTTTAAGAATGTGAAATGTCAGAATAATGGTACAGTGATTTTATTTCAGCTTTTACTTCTTTCTTCACATTCCCAGCGGGTCAGAAGTTTACACGCACTCAATTAGTATTTGGTAGCATTTCCTTTCAATTGTTTAATTTGGGTAAAACGTTTTGGGTAGCCTTCAACAAGCTTCCCACAATAAGTTGGGTGAATTTTGGCCCATTCCTCCTGACAGAGCTGGTGTAACTGAGTCAGGTTTGTAGGCCTCCTTGCTCCTACACGCTTTTTCAGTTCTGCCCACAAATGTTCTATAGGGTTGAGGTCAGGGCTTTGTGATGGCCACTCCAATACATTGACTTTGTTGTCCTTAAGCCATTTTGCCACAACTTTGGTAGTATGATGGGGTCATTGTCCATTTGGAAGACCCATTTGCGACCAAGCTTTAACTTCCTGACTGATGTCTTTGTCCCCATGTGCAGTTGCAAACCGTAGTCTGGCTTTTTTATGGCGGTTTTGGAGCATGGCTTCTTCCTTGCTGAGCGGCCTTTCAGGTTATGTCGATATAGGACTCGTTTTACTGTGGATATAGATACTTTTGTACCTGTTTTCTCCAGCGTCTTCAAGGTCCTTTGCTGTTCTGGGATTGATTTGCATTTTTCGCACTAAAGTACGTTCATCTCTAGGAGACAGAACGCGTCTGTTTCCTGAGCGGTATGACGGCTGCGTGGTCCCATGGTGTTTATACTCGCGTACTATTGTTTGCACAGATGAACGTGGTACCTTCAGGCGTTTGGAAATTGCTCCCAATGATGAAGCAGACTTGTGGAGGTCTACAATTGTTTTTTTTTTTCTGAGGTCTTGGCTGATTTCTTTTGATTTTCCCATGATGTAAAGCAAAGAGGCACTGAGTTTGAAGGTAGGCCTTGAAATACACCCACAGGTACACCTTCAATTAGGCTAATTGACATAATTGAAGTTATCAGAAGTTTCTAAAGCCATGACATTTTCTGGAATTTCCCATTTCTAGAATTGTGATGCTGTGAATTATAAGTGAAGTAATCTTTCTGTAAACAATTGTTGGAAAAATGACTTGTGTGAATCAAAAAGTAGATGTCCTAACCAACTCGTCAAAACTGTAATTTGTTAACAAGGAATTTATGGGTTGGTTGAAAAAGGAGTTTTAATTACTCTAACCTAAGTGTATGTAAACTTCTGACTTCAACTGTATATCCATCCTGCCCTGCCTTTTTTTTTAACTTTGAAAGCCAAGTTAATAAACAGATCACCGACCATTTCGAATCCCACCGTTCGTTCTCCACTATGCAATCTGGATTTCGAGCTGGTCATGGGTGCACCTTGGCCACGCTCAATGTCCTAAACAATATCATAACTGCCATCGATAAGAGACAGTACTGTGCAGCCGTCTTCATCAACCTGGCCAAGGCTTTCGACTTTGTCGATCACCGCATTCTCATCGGCAGACTCAATAACCTTTAGCTTCTCAAATGACTGCCTCTTCTGGTTCACTAACTACTTCTCAGATAGGTAAGTGTGTCAAATCAGACGGCCTGTTGTCCGGACCTCGGGCAGTCTCTATGGGGGTGCCACAGGGTGTAATTCTCAGGCCGACTCTTTTCTCTGTATATATCAATGATGTCGCTCTTGCTGCTGGTGATTCTCTGATCCACCTCTATGCAAACGATACCATTCTCTATACTTCTGGCCCTTCTTTGGACAGTGTGTTAACAAACCTCCAAATGAGCTTCAACGCCATACGACACTCTTTCCGTGGCCTCCAACTGCTTTTAAATGCTAGTAAAACGAAGTGCATGCTCTTCAACCGCACTCTCCCGGCCGACTAGCATCATTATTCTGGACGGTTCTGACTTAAAATACACTGCTCAAAAAAATAAAGGGAACACTTAAACAACACAATGTAACTCCAAGTCAATCACACTTCTGTGAAATCAAACTGTCCACTTAGGAAGCAACACTGATTGAATATAAATTTCACATGCTGTTGTGCAAATGGAATAGACAACAGGTGGAAATTATAGGCAATTAGCAAGACACCCCCAATAAAGGAGTGGTTCTGCAGGTGGTGACCACAGACCACTTCTCAGTTCCTATGCTTCCTGGCTGACGTTTTGGTCACTTTTGAATGCTGGCGGTGCTTTCACTCTAGTGGTAGCAGGAGACGGAGTCTACAACCCACACAAGTGGCTCAGGTAGTGCAGCTCATCCAGGATGGCACATCAATGCGAGCTGTGGCAAGAAGGTTTGCTGTGTCTGTCAGCGTAGTGTCCAGAGCATGGAGGCGCTACCAGGAGCCAGGCCAGTACATCAGGAGACGTGGAGGAGGCCGTAGGAGGGCAACAACCCAGCAGCAGGACCGCTACCTCCGCCTTTGTGCAAGGAGGAGCAGGAGGAGCACTGCCAGAGCCCTGCAAAATGACCTCCAGCAGGCCACAAATGTGCATGTGTCTGCTCAAACGGTCAGAAACACACTCCATGAGGGTGGTATGAGGGCCCGACGTCCACAGGTGGGGGTTGTGCTTACAGCCCAACACCGTGCAGGACGTTTGGCATTTGCCAGAGAACACCAAGATTGGCAAATTCGCCACTGGCGCCCTGTGCTCTTCACAGATGAAAGCAGGTTCACACTGAGCACATGTGACAGACGTGACAGAGTCGGGAGACGCCGTGGAGAACGTTCTGCTGCCTGCAACATCCTCCAGCATGACCGGTTTGGCGGTGGGTCCGTCATGGTGTGGGGCGGCATTTCTTTGGGGGGCCGCACAGCCCTCCATGTGCTCGCCAGAGGTAGCCTGACTGCCATTAGGTACCGAGATGAGATCCTCAGACCCCTTGTGAGACCATATGCTGGTGCGGTTGGCCCTGGGTTCCTCCTAATGCAAGACAATGCTAGACCTCATGTGGCTGGAGTGTGTCAGCAGTTCCTGCAAGAGGAAGGCATTGATGCTATGGACTGGCCCGCCCGTTCCCCAGACCTGAATCCAATTGAGCCCATCTGGGACATCATGTCTCGCTCCATCCACCAACGCCACGTTGCACCACAGACTGTCCAGGAGTTGGCGGATGCTTTAGTCCAGGTCTGGGAGGAGATCCCTCAGGAGACCATCCACCACCTCATCAGGAGCATGCCCAGGCGTTGTAGGGAGGTCATACAGGCACGTGGAGGCCACACACACTACTGAGCCTCATTTTGACTTGTTTTAAGGACATTACATCAAAGTTTGATCAGCCTGTAGTGTGGTTTTCCACTTTAATTTTGAGTGTGACTCCAAATCCAGACCTCCATGGGTTGATAAATTGGATTTCCATTGATTATTTTTTTGAGCAGTGTATGTGGACAACTACAAATACCTAGGTGTCACGTTAGACTGTAAACTCTCCTTCCAGACACACATCAAGCTTCTCCAATCCAAAATTAAATCTAGAATCAGCTTCCTATTTTGCAACAAAGCCTCCTTCACTCACGCTGCTAAACATACCTTCGTAAAACTGACTCTCCAACTGATCCTTCGGCGATGTCATTTACAAAATAGCCTCCAACACTCTACTCAGACTGCATCCAATTTGCTATCACAGTTCCATCCATTTTGCCACCAAAGCCCGATATACTACCCACCACTGCGACCTCTATGCTCTCGTTTGCTGGCCCTCACTTATATTCGTCGCCAAATCCACTGGCTCCAGGTCATCTATAAGGCGGGGCTTTACCTAGCAAAGACTTTTCAGCTCACTGGTCACCATAGAAACACGTGTGTAGGTATATTGCACTGGTCATCCCCAAAGCCAACACTTCCTTTGGCCGCCTTTTTTTCCAGTTCTCTGTTGCCAATGACAGGAACTATTTGCAAAAATCACTGAAGTTGGAGAGTCATATCTCCCTCACTTACTTTAAGCATCAGCTGTCAGAGCAGCTTACCTGTACACAGCCAATCTGTAAATAGCACACCCAACTACCTCCTCCCCATATTATTACTTGCCCTCTTGCACCCCTGTATCTCTACTTGCACATCATCATCTGCACATCTATCACTCCAGTGTTAATGCTAAATTGTAATTATTTTCACCTCTGTGGTCTATTTATTGCCTAACTCCCTGCTCTTCTACATTTGCACACACTCTACGTAGATCTTTCTATTTTTCTATTGTGTTATTAACTGTACATTTGTTTGTTTAACTGTTGTTTTTGGCGCACTGCTATGCTTTATCTTGGCCAGGTTGCAGTTGTAAATGAGAACTTGTTATCAACTGGCCTACCTGGTTAAATAAATGTGAAATAAAATAAGCAACATTGAAGCCTTTGGTTTGTTCGGGCATTCTTATTCTGATGCAGAAATGACCCTTGTAAACATTATTTGATTAATATCATGAGAATTATCGTTATCGAATAAAAATTATATTATTTAAATTTATATTGCCCCAGCCTTATTGTGGAGGCCAGGTCATCTGATGCAGCACTCCATATTTCCATCAATCTAATGTCCATTGCTCGTGTTTCTTGGCCCGAGTCACTTCTTATTGGTGGTGTTATTAAATAGTAGTTTCTTTACAGCAGTTCGACCATGAAGGCCTGATTCACTCAGTCTCCTCTGAACTATTGATGTTCAGATGTCTGTTACTTGAACTCTGTGAAGCATTTATTTGGGCTGCAATCTGAGGTCCAGTTAACTCTATTGAACTTATCTACAGCAGAGGTACTTCTGGGTCTTCCTTTCCTGTGGCAGTCATCATGAGTGCCAGTTTCATCATGGCACTTGATGGTTTTTGCGACTGCACCTTGAAGGAACTTTCAAAGCAATGATGGACTTTCGTTTCTCCTTGCTCATTTGAGCTGTTCTTGCCATAATATGGACTTGGTCTTTTACTAAATAGGGCTATGTTCTGTGTACCACACCTACCATGTCACAACCACAACTGATTGACTCAAACACATTAAGAAGGAAATAAATTCCACAAATTGACTTTTAATAAGGAATTTTATATAAAATATATTTGGATTTTTTTGTTGTTGTGGTTACTACCTGATTCCATGTTATTTTATGGTTTTGACTTCACTATTATTCTACATTGTAGAAAATGGTACAAATAAAAACCCTTGAATGAGTAGGTGTGTCCAAACTTTTGACTGGTACTGTACTTCATTTCATTTATTTTATTTTATTTTTTCATCTCGTACCGGTGGACCTTCATTCGTTTCTTGTGAGGCCTGTGGGCTTCCTAGAGCAAAACAACCGACATTTACGTGTTTGAGAGTCTCGTCTTTCCATAGAGGGGTCATAACCGTTTGGACGCTGCAGACTATTTTGTGAGAAGACCGGTTTTTGGGATGTCTCATGGTCTGATGTACACCGCTCTTACCTTTCACCGCAGATGCGGAAGTGCGACATCGACGGATGCGGAGGATTTGAGACATCCAATGCAAAACAATTCCGATGTCTCTACCTTTAAACCTACAGATTTTTATGGGGATTTTTCTATGCTAATCCGCAGGTGCTGGTCCCTGAAGGCATTCAAAATGCAGCTTGTGGATTCACTTTGATGTGGCTACAGTGGCGGGGAGCCAAGAGTGTCCTACCAGTGCGTGTGGACAGAGTTGTAACTTGTTTGAAGGCCAGTTGTGAGGGTGTGCATCCGGAGTGGATGCAGGGCAAAGAGTGGGAGATGTATAGAAACCTCCTTTCAGTGTTCGGTGCTCTTTGCAGGATGTGTCTGTGCTTTCAGAAGTTCCATGACATGCAGGCTAAATGCAAACGCTAAAGTCAAACTGCACGCAGAGACATACAAATGGTATCCGCAAGTTCATCCGACTCTGGAGAAGTAGAATGAGGGCCTCATTGCCAAAATCCCGAAGTGTCCCTTTAAACAGCTGTTAATTTGATCGGTAGCAGGTAATTCTGTTCTGATTTTAAGATTTGAACAGCAGAGGAGAGGAAGCTTTTTGTCTTAGTTGTTGGGAAAATGGTCAAAGTAGCTGATTTTTGTGTCGAGTTACATTGCATTCTATTCACTGTAAGCAATGTTTGGAGTGACGATCACAATGGAACCTTCAGAATGCAGAGAAATTCCCGTACGTGGATGGAGGACAAAAGAATGGCAGTTTAATATTTTTTTAAATGCTCAAAAACTATTTGATCTGTCTACACGTTTTAATGTTTGAACAGCATTTCTACCTTAAACAATGTAAGAGGAGTAGCTTTGTAAAAAAAAATATATAACAACTATAAGTCCAAAATAATTCTTACAATATCTAGTGTGGCTGCTGTCGCAAGTCTTATAAGTCGAAGTTTGTTGGAGATTTAAAGTGGGGACTCTATTATTAGTGGGGCTTGCGAAGAAAAAAAAATCTATTGCATTTTTAAAGCAACTTTCCACCTACAGTGGGTGCTCAGTGCTTTACATTGTAAGGGGGGAAAACACCTCTTCCACCACTCATGTAGCACTGCAACCATTTTGTGCCAGAACACTCACCACAAATCAGTTATTATGGTGGAAAGGTTAGGAGTGTTGCATGCCAATTGGAAATCAATTGGATGATTAGGTGGCCATGATTTGAAAGGGGCCAGGTTGGGAATTTAGCCAGGACACCAGGCTCTTACAGTAAGTGCCATAGGGTTTTTAATGACCACCGAGACTGCACTCTACATCCTGGGTTCTCCCGTAGACCAGAGGGAAGAGTGCCCCCTACTCCAACACAACTTCCATATCTCTAATGGTTTCTCTCGCTCTCTGTAGCATGGGAAAGACTTTGAGGCGATCCAGACGAACATAGCTTTGAAGCATAAGAAGAAGGGGAAGCCAGCCAGCATGGTGAAGAACAAAGAGCAAGTCCGACACTTCTACTACCGCACCTGGCACAAGATCTCCAAGCACATCGACTTCGCCAATGGTAAGCTAGCTTGTCTCTCTGTTTCGCTCTCTTTCGTTATTTCTCATAGAAATCTCCACTCACCTCTTGCTTGTTTAGTCTCATTTTCTTTTTTTTTATGCCCGTGTTTCGGTTTGTTGACTAAAACATTGACCTTCAAAATCAGTGTGAAACTTTGCCTGCGACCTGTATGCAAAGTTTCACTTGCGAATGCCAACTGGTCTTCATAAAAAGCAGTTTGGTTGCAATCTGCGTTCATTTCTTCTTTTGAATCCTGTTATGTTTGACACACACACACCTGCAAGCGACTCATTAAATGTGCAAGAGAGAAACTGTCTTTTGATCTTACTATCAGTGTGAGACCTGTCTTTAAATTGGTTGTGGAGTACCCAAGATCACTGGTGTGCTGCAGTTGTTTTCTTTTCACTTTTATCCCATAACATGCCCAGTTCCTCCTGTCCCACAGTGTACTCCCGTGTGCTGAAGAAGTCTTCTCAGGAGCTCTATGGTCTAATCTGCTACGCTGAACTCAGGAAGAAGGTTGGAGGATGTAAGTCAAGCAGGGGGTGGGGGGGCTGTATCTGTCTGTCTTGGATGGTGTGTTTGTGACACTGGCCTCAGTCTGGCTCTGTTTCTGGGGCTGATTTAAGTGTTGCGCTGGACAGGGCTGGGGTCATGAGGGACAGTTAAGTGTGGCGTTAATGTTACTATGTCTGTGTTAATCTTGTATCCAAAGATGGCTTTTCTACCTCCTGTTGGAGGACATTGCAGATATGTTAATGTTTGTGTTGTCTTCACAAAGCAAGAGCACGGAGGTACGCACTCTAGCTTTTCTAACTCTGTTGTTCTTCATAGTGATGGACGATAAGAACGTGGCCAAGCTTAACGAGCTCATCCAACAGGGGTAAGACTGAGACCAAAAATGATATCAATGTAACCACAGTTTTTTGAAATATACCACCTCTTTTCTCCAAGACTTTAGGGTTATAAGTAGTTGATTTGTTTATACATTTGAAATAAACCATTATATACACCCGTTTATTATGTACACCCATCTAGTACCTGGTCGGTACCCCCTTTGCCTCTAGAATAGCCTGAATTCTTCGGGGCATGGGTTCTACAAGTCGGACATTTTCCACAGGGATGTTGGTCTGTTTTCAAGCGATGGCATCGCGCAGTTGCGGCAAATTGGACGGCGTTACATTGCCGCCACCAGTCTGTATTGTTGACACCAGGAAGGATGGGTCCATGGACTCGTGCTGCTTACGCCCAATCCTTACTGTGCCATCAGCATGACGCAACAATAATCGTGAATCGGGACTGGCACTGTCAATGTTTTTTGTCGCACCATTCTCAGGAAACCCTGGAAACTGTCGTTCATGAAAAGCCATTGAGTGCTGACGTTTCTGAGATAGTGGATCCGGCGTGCCTGGCACAGACGATCATACCACGCTCAATCGCTTCTGTCACTCACTTTGCCCATTCTAATGTTCAAACAGTAACTTGATGCCTGTCTGGCTGCTTTATATAGCAAACCACGGCCACGTGACTCACTGTCGGAAGTTGAGGGAGCTTGCAATTGGCATGCTAACTGCAGGAATGTTCATTAGAGCTGTTGGCAGAGAATTGAATGTTCATTTTTCTACCATAAGTCGCCTCCAACTTCTTTTTATTGAATTTGGCAGTATGTCCAACCGGCCTCACAACGGCAGACTACATGTAATCAGGACAGCCCAGAACCTCTACATGCTGCTTCTTCACTTGCGTGATCGTCTGAGACCTGCCAACAGGACAGCTGATGAAATTGAGGAGTATTTCTGTCTGTAATAAAGGCCTTTTGTGAAAAGAAAAAAATAAAATAATTCTGATTGGCTGGGCCTGGCTCCCAAGTGGGTGGGCCTATGCCCAGTCATGTGAAATCTATAGATTAGGGCCTCATTTCTTTCTTTAAATTAACTGACTTCCTTACTGTCAAATTCTCTAAAATGATGGAGGCAGCTTATGGTAAAGAAATGAACATTAACGTTTCTGGCAACCACTCTGGTGGACATTCCTGCAGTCAGCATGCCAACTGAACACTCCCTCAAAACTTGAGACATCTGTGGCATTTTGTTGTGACTGAACTGGACATTTTAGTGGCCTTTTATTTTCCCCAGCACAAGGTGCACCTGTGTAATGATCATGCTGTTTTATCAGCTTCTTGATATTTCACACCTGTCAGGTGGCTGGATTATCAACACTTCACATTTAGAGTTTTTGTTCAGTGTAGATAGTTGATATTGTGCAATTGTCATTTTTGGTGTAGTTTGTTTTTTGCAATTATCTCATGTTTCTGCTCTATTCTCCCAGGGCCACCACGGTGCGTTCTAAAGGCAGGAACCTGCGCATCAAAGCTCCCATGTGCCGTGCGCTCAAGAGGCTATGTGACCCAGATGGTGAGTGGACACACGCACAAACACACATTAACAGACACTCACACAGCAGGAAGAGGGAGGAAGTGTATGAATGGGGACGTTGAGTCATGCATGTGGGCAGGAGGGGATGGATTTCCATGGCAATACTCGGGAAGGGGGCGGTATGAGTAGGGGAGAGTAAGTGGTGGTGATGATGATGCTGATCATCTTAGGACTGGAGAGAACAAATGTTATCCCTCTTTCCTTTACACCTCCCTCACTCACTCTCTCTCAGGAGTGAGTGATGAAGAAGACCAGAAGCCTGTGCGTCTACCTCTGAAGGTCGCCGTGGAGCTGCAGCCGCGTAGCAACCACTCCTGGGCCCGTGTCCAGAGTCTTGCCCATAATCCCCGCCTCAGGTCAGTGTCAACTGACTATAAAGACTATCATTTCTGAAGATTTTTTTTGTCTATCTTCCTGTATACGAAAGGTGTACCGCAGGGTCAGTATTGGGACCAGTTCTCTTTTAATATTTATATAAATAAAACTGTGTTGAAACGTGTGATATTAATCTGTATGCAGACGATGCTGTTATGCATGCTGTTGCCCCAACTGTAGATGTTGTGTTGAGCTGCAATCTGACTTTGTTGCCTTACAACAAGCACTGGTTGGTTTAGAACTTATGCGGGCTAGACTAAATGCATGTTCTCTAATTCTTTCAGATGGACTACATATTTATTCATTGAGTGTTTCTCCCATAGATCGGGTTTCCGCCTATAAATGTCTGGACATTTGGATTGATAAACACTTAACGTTGAAGAAGCATACTGATGAAATCCATGGCGTTTTGTTTTATAGTATGAAGAGTACAGTTTAACGTAGCTGAATAAATCAAAAGGATATTTTCTCCAAACAATATGAGGGTGTGTACATGCAGCTATTGTGTTGAGCTGTTAACAAAGAAACAAGTCCTGCTATATGTTCTGATTTTTAACCTCTATGGGCTAGCGTCCCACCTACTCAACAGCCAGTGTAATCCCGTGGCGCGATATTCAAATACCTCAAAAATACGACTATTTTACACCATTTTAAAGACAAGACTCTCGTTAATCTAACCACACTGTCCGATTTCAAAAAGGCTTTACAACGAAAGCAAAACATTAGATTATGTCAGCAGAGTACCCAGCCAGAAATAATGACACCCATTTTTCAAGCTAGCATATAATGTCACAAAAACCCAAACCACAGCTAAATGCAGCACACTAACCTTTGATGATCTTCATCAGATGACACACCTAGGACATTATGTTATACAATACATGCATGTTTTGTTCAATCAAGTTCATATTTATATCAAAAAACAGCTTTTTACATTAGCATGTGACTAGCATTCCCACCGAACACTGCCGGTGAATTTACTAAATTACTCACTATAAACATTCACAAAAAACATAATTATTTGAAGAATTATAGATACAGAACTCCTCTATGCACTCGATATATCCGATTTTAAAATAGCTTTTCTGTGAAAGCACATTTTGCAATATTCTAAGTAGATAGCCCGGCATCACAGGGCTAGCTATTTAGACACCCAGCAAGTTTAGCACTCACCAAAGTCAGATTTACTATAAGAAAAATGTTATTACCTTTGCTGTTCTTCGTCAGAATGCACTCCCAGGACTTCTACTTCAATAATAAATGTTGGTTTGGTCCCAAATAATCCATTGTTATATCCAAATACCGGCGTTTTGTTCGTGCGTTCAAGACACTATCCGAAAGGGTAAATAAGGGTGCGAGCGGCGCATTTCGTGACAAAATATTTCTAAATATTCCAGTACCGTACTTCGAAGCATGTCAACCGCTGTTTTAAAATCAATTTTTATGCCATTTTTCTCGTAAAAAAGCGATAATATTCCGACCGGGAAAGCGTGTATACGTACAAAGAGAGAGAAAATAAAAACATCTCGTGCCCTCATGCACGAGCCTGAGTCTGAGTACTCTGACTGGCCACTATCCAAACGCGATAATGTGTTTCAGACTGGGGCTGCCTCGATATCATTCAGCTTTTTCCCGGGCTCTGAGAGCCTATGGGAGCCGTAGGAAGTGTCACGTTACAGCAAAGATCCTCAGTCTTCAATAAACAGAGACAAGAAGAACAAGATCTTGTCAGAGAGGGCACTTCCTGTAAGGAATCCTCTCAGGTTTTTGCCTGCCATATGAGTTCTGTTATACTCACAGATACCATTCAAACAGTTTTAGAAACTTTAGGGTGTTTTCTATCCAAAGCCAATAATTATATGCATATTCTAGTTACTGGGCAGGAGTAGTAACCAGATTAAATCGGGTACGTTTTTTATCCGGCCGTGTCAATACTGCCCCCTAGCCCTAACAGGTTAATACATTCTAAGGCTGCATGATGCCACTAATGATTTGGGGAAAAGAATAGCATGAAAGGCATGAGCTCTGCATTGTTTTTTTGTGCCAGCTGAATACGCCTGATCAGTCTCATTCGCAATTTGACAAACACTTGATAATGACTCAAATTTCCCAGCGGCATCCCCTTTTTGTGGCCGTAATGCCCCCTAAAAAAAAATACATACCTTTTTTGGCCGGTGGTCTTTGTGCCCTTGGCCTGAAAATAATAATTATAATTCCATTCTCCCGGCTTCGTTGCTTCCGAAGCACCTCTCAGATATCTGAATTCTTATTAGCCAATGCCAGTCACGTGATCGGGTCCTTCTCACAGGCTACAAGTGAAGACCGACACGTCGGGGACGCAACTGCGCGCGTCCTTATCGAATTCCGAAGCGCATGTTGAAGAACTGTCCACATTACTTTTCGTCAGCCAACATGAGTAGGCCTAATGAACAGCAAAAGGACTAGCCTATGTCAATCTACTGTCCCCCATAGTACAAAAGTTTACCTATTCTGTGCGATTTAGTAAATATTTCAAACATAATCTGGGACAGTTGTGGGATGCGATAGATCCCAAGTTAATACAACCACTAGCTTCAAAAAAGCAATGAGGCTGACGCAACAGATCAGAACATTTAGCTTAAAATGTTGATAAACTATTAGGCTATTTCTTGACATAAGTGCAGCAATGTGCACATGGCAGTAGGCTATAAGCGTGAATGTTCCAAAATGCAATCAATTAGCGGGAAAACGGCATTCTCAAAAATCACCACAAATGCGATAATAAAAGCATTACATGCATAAAGGTGATTTCAAAATATATATATATTATCTTCCCCAAACTTGAAACTCACGTGCTGCGTGTATGTATGCCAGTTAGGCTAAACACCTGTTGTGAAGCGGATTAATATTCTTAATTTTAAGTTTTGTCCACTTAGATTGTGACACAAACTAGAGGTCGACCGATTATGATTTTTCAACGCCGATACCGATTATTGGAGGACCAAAAAAAGCCGATGCCGATTTGTTTTTATTTATTTGTAATAATGACAATTACAACAATATTGAATGAACACTTATTTTAACTTAATATAATACATCAATAAGATCAATTTAGCCTCAAATAAATAATGAAACATGTTCAATTTGGTTTAAATAATGCAAAAACAAAGTGTTGGAGAAGAAAGTAAAAGTGCAATATGTGCCATGTAAGCAAGCTGACGTTTAAGTTCCTTGCTCAGAACATGAGAACATATGAAAGCTGGTGGTTCCTTTTAACATGAGTCTTCAATATTCCCAGGTAAGAAGTTTTAGGTTGTAGTTATTATAGGAATTATAGGACTATTTCTCTCTACGATTTGTATTTCATATACCTTTGACTATTGGATGTTCTTATAGGCACTTTAGTATTGCCAGTGTAACAGTATAGCTTCCGTCCCTCTCCTCGCTCCTACCTGGGCTCGATCCAGGAACACATCGACAACAGCCACCCTCGAAGCAGCGTTACCCATGCAAAGCAAGTGATGTTTGAAACGCTATTAGTGCGCACCCGCTAACTAGCTAGCCATTTCACATGGGTTACACCAGCCTAATCTCAGGAGTTGATAGGCTTGAAGTCATAAACAGCGCAATGCTTGAAGCATTGCAAAGAGCTGCTGGCAAAACGCACGAAAGTGCTGTTTGAATGAATGCTTACGAGCCTGCTGGTGCCTACCATCGCTCAGTCAGACTGCTCTATCAAATCATAGACTTAATTATAACATAATAACACACAGAAATACGAGCCTTAGGTCATTAATATGGTAGAATCCGGAAACTATCACGTTTATTCTTTCAGTGTAATACGGAACCGTTCCGTATTTTATCGAACGGGTGGCGTCCATAAGTCTAAATATTCCTGTTACATTGCACAGCCTTCAATGTTATGTCATAATTACGTAAAATTCAGGCAAATTAGTTCGCAACGAGCCAGGTGGCCCAAACTGCTGCATATACCCTGACTCTGTTGCAAGAGAAGTGACACATTTTCCCTAGTTAAAAGAAATTCCTGTTAGCAGGCAATATTAACTAAATATGCAGATTTAAAATATGTACTTGTGTATTGATTTTAAGGAAGGCATTGATGTTTATGGTTAGGTACACGTTGGATAGGTACACGTGATGACCATGCTCTTTTGAGTGAGAGAACGTCGGTTTCTTACTTCATTTTAATTTATTGAAAATTATGAAGTATGAAATTACTTTTTAAGGATACAAGGTGCTGAAATTGTGTCAAAACACTTTTACTTGAGCATAGACTAAGTGATTTGCTAAAATTTTCGATAAGATTTTGCATTGATGTCAGAGTGATTAGAGGGACAACTGTGCTGAATGCCAGGCAGTTAGCAAGTTTGGTAGGCTACTAATGCAGCATCAGAGCTTGGAGAACCCTATTACCGTGACTAAACGGTCACATGGAATTTGACTGCGGTCATGACCCGTGACCGCTGGTGTGGCTGTAATACAGTTACCGTGACAGCGCTAAATGTATCTTTTTCCCAAATTTTGTGTTGTGCTATATTTTTATTTTACATTTGTATTGATTGCTTTTTCCTATTTGATTGTTGTATTACTGATCAGGGCACCCTTGCTAACGAGAGCCTGGTCTCAATTGGGTTTTCCTTGAATAAATAATAGATTTTAAAAAAAAAATCAAGATGGGCATAACAATCTTTATGATTTTGGGACACCCAACCCTGATTGTTTGGATCCCTAAACATAGCAGCCATTACATGAAGCATATTGTCATTATCATATTGAGTTTTGCTAGGTTGTGTCCTGCTGAACATGCCCTGTCAGTGTTTTGAGGTGTGTGTTGTCTACAGGAGCTGTCTTTGCTGAGAAATTAAGTATTTTCTAACATTGTTGTTCTGTGTGGTGATGTAGGATGGTGGTGGAGCTGCATCGGAAGGTGTCCAGCCTTATTGAGTTCCTGAAACAGAAGTGGGCCGTCCAGGACCAGCGCATCGTATCCTTCCACATCACAACAGTTATGTAATGGCCATCTTATAGCACTTAGACCACAACCTAACTGATTATTTTTTTTATCTGGTCGAGTATAGAATCACATGAAATTAGCACCAGACAACTAGCTGGTAAAAAGTCTCAAATGAGCTGATCCATAGTACTTCAAGAGATCAACAGATAATATTTAGCCAAGTTGATGCTCAATTCTTGTTTTTGTTTGACATCTCTGCTGACCCTCCTTGACCGTACTGTGTTCAGCTGAAGAGCCTGCAGGAGCGCGAGGCATTAGGGGGAACCCAGCAGCACAGTGGTAGCGGCAGCCCTGCTCTCCCCTGTAGAGCAGACAAGGAGGACCTGTTCCTATACCCAGCTGAGACTAGCACCTTGACCCCCCTGCCCAGTGTAGCCCGTGTGGTCCACTCCAAGGCCTCCTGCACTGTCCACTGGCAGGAGAGTGGCAAGCCCCGGCCCGGCCCCAAGGAGCTGATCCCCACCGCCCAGATTCTGGGCATCCAGGGGGCCCCGCTCCTCCTCCAACCCCGGGGGGGCGTGGCCAAACCTGGACGTAGTGGTGGGGATGCTCGACGTGTAGGGGTAGAGACCCCCATATCCACACCTGAAGGAGGAACGTCGGGAGGAGGAGCAGGGCCAGAGCACAAGAATCTGAACCAGATAACATCTCCTCCTGTACCTCCACTTCCTCCTCCTTTGTCTACGCTGCTGTTGTCTATGACTCAGAAACAGGAGGGTGGTGTAGCCGCGGGGCAGGTGGAACGGGAGAAGGGGCTGGGGGGAGGACCAGGGGTAGGGGAGGCCTTGGGGGCCAAGGGAGGAGATGGGGACTCCAATTCTCAGGACCAGGGGGGCAGTTCTTGCTCTGCAACTGTTCCGTACAGGTTTGAAGAGCGGACCACAGGGGTTAACGGCAGTGACAGTGCCTCTCCAGAGAGGAACTCCCTCCCCCTGTTGGACCCACTGGTTCCCACCACACCTCCACCGGCACCGCGACAGGAGGAGGACGTCCCTCCAGACCAGGGGCAGGGGTGCGCAGCAGCCCCAGGAAAGGAAGAGTCTGGTGGGGTTGGTGGTGGAGGAGGAGGCAGCACACCAACCCCGGTGTCCTGCGGTCGGTCGGCCCAGCAGATCTGTCATGAGGGCTGGAGCTCGCGGGGGTCAGACAGCAACGTCACTCTGGCAGAGCTGTACCTGATGCTGGGGAAACCTGGGAAACTGCAGCTGGAGTACGAGTGGCAGCCGGCTGCTGTTGCAGTCCCGGAGCTGGGGGACGAGGGGCTACAGGGACCAGGGCAGACATTCCCACAACTACAGTCACCATGCCCCCTGCCCCCACCCTCCACCCACCGCGTCCTGCGCTGTCTGCTCCGGCTGGTGTCATCAGAGGTCAACCCCAAACCTGTGAGTCAACACGCCTAGTGAGGCATTCTTCATAGCCACTGGCCACATTCGAATTCTCTACACTTCGTCCGAAGTGTGCACTCCTGCACTCTCCCTCATGGATTTAAAAGTAATCAAAGGGAAAAGGGGATACCTAGTCAGTTGTACAACTGAATGCATTCAACTGAAATGTCTTTCTCATTTAACCCAACCCATCTGAATCAGAGAGGTATGGGGGGCTGCCATAATCGACATCCAAGTCGTTGGTGTGAGGATTATGGTGGAACCACCCTCTAGCCGTGCTTACACCAAACATTTAAATGCATGAGGGGGAGGGAACGAGTGCACACTTCTGGAGAAGGGTAGAGAATCGGAATGCAGACACTTTGTAGGAGACTTTGTAAACAGATTATGCGATTTAATATCCTTAAGTCATTTTGTTTTCTTCTAATGCTCTCTCCCATCTCCTTTCCTCTCCTTCAGGCCCCAGAGCTGTGCTCCACAGCCACGTCTCCGGTAAAGCCATCCCAGGAGGAACAGTCCCTCACCCCCCCAGGCAAGGCCCCGGCTGTGGGGGTACGAAGCCCCAACTGTGGACGACCGCAGCCCCTGGGGGTCCGAGCGACAAAGCTGATGTTACCAAACACTGGATCCTCCGGTAGCTTACCAAACTCCTCTCACAAGCAAATGCGTGCGCGCACACACACAACACACACTTATCGAATCTTCTCCAGTAACTCCAAAGTTTTAGGTCAGAGGACCAATTCTTGAAGTAGTGTTTGTCTTTTACCTCGATCTTTCTATGACATCTCATGTACAGCAATACTAATTAACTGTAACCTTGGCTTTGAACCCCTCAGGTCGTAACCTCCCGCGGTCTCTGCTAGTGCCCGGGGGGGACTCAGATGGTGGGGTGTTTGCCGTTCCCACCACCCTGCCCCCCAACAGCTCCCGACACTCCCGCATGTTCTCTCCCAACAAGGAGGCCGAGCTCGCCTTCCGACAACAGCTTGACTCCATCAGCGTAAGGACATTTTGCATACTCTCCATATTTTGTCTGTCTCAGAAAAATAAACTAGCTGGACTCTATCAATATCTCTTCATCCCTTCCAATCATTTTATTTTCCCTCTTCAGGGATGCAAACTCGTCACTTTTTTGGTGATTTTTCGATATACCGTGCATTCGGAAAGTATTCAGACCCCTTGACTTTTTCCAAATTATGTTACAGCCTTATTCTAAAATGGAAAACATAAAAAATATATATTTTTCGTCAATCTACACACAATACCCCATAATGACAAAGCAAAAACAGGCTTTTGGAAATTCTTGCAAATGTATAAAAAAAAAAAAAAACAGAAATACCTTAATCCTTGGGGCGGCAGCGTAGCCTAGTGGTTAGAGCGTTGGACTAGTAACCGAAAGGTTGCAAGTTCGAATCCCCGAGCTGACAAGGTACAAATCTGTCGTTCTGCCCCTGAACAAGCCAGTTAACCCACTGTTCCTAGGCCGTCATTGAAAATAAGAATTTGTTCTTAACTGACTTGCCTAGTTAAATAAAGGTAAAATAAAGAATTCAGACCGCTTGCTATTTGAGCTCAGGTGCGTCCTGTTTACATTGATCGTCCTTGATGTTTCTACAACTTGATTGGAGTCAACCTGTGGTAAATTCAATTGATTGGACATGATTTGGAAAGGAACACACCTGTCTATATAAGGTCCCACAGTTGACAGTGCATGTTAGAGCAAAAACCTAGTCATGAGATCGAAGGAATTGTCCGTAGAGTTCCGAGACAGGATTGTCGGGAAGGGTACTAAAAAATGTCTGCTGCATTGAATGTCCCGAAGACTGGGGCGAAAGTTCACTTTCCAACAGGACAATGACCCTAAGCACACAGCCAAGACAACGTACAGTGAGGGGAAAAAACAAGGGGCAGACATGCTGATTTTGTACATTTGCCCACTGACAAAGAAATGATCAGTCTATAATTTTAATGGTAGGTTTATTTGAAAAAAATCCAGAAAAATGTATGTCAAAAATGTTATAAATTCATTTGCATTTTAATGAGGGAAATAAGTATTTGACCCCCTCGCAATCAGAAAGATTTCTGGCTCCCAGGTGTCTTTTATACAGGTAACTCTTAAAGGGAGTGCTCCTAACCGCAGCTTGTTACCTGTAAAAAAGACACCTGTCCACAGAAGCAATCAATCAGATTCCAAACTCTCCACCATGGCCAAGACCAAAGGATGTCAGGGACAAGATTGTAAACCTACACAAGGCTGGAATGGGCTACAAGACCATCGCCAAGCAGCTTGGTGAGAAGGTGACAACATTTGGTGCGATTATTCGCAAATGGAAGACACAAAAGAACTGTCAATCTCCCTTGGCCTGGGGCTCCATGCAAGATCTCACCTCGTGGGGTTGCAATGATCATGAGAACGGTGAGGAATCAGCCCAGAACTACACGGGAGGATCTTGTCAATGATCTCAAGGCAGCTGTGACCATAGTCACCAAGAAAACAATTGGTAACACACTACGCCGTGAAGGACTGAAATCCTGCAGCGCCCGCAAGGTCCCCCTGCTCAAGAAAGCACATATACATGCCCGTCTGAAGTTTGCCAATGAACATCTGAATGATTCAGAGGACAACTGGGTGAAAGTGTTGTGGTCAGATGAGACCAAAATGGAGCTCTTTGGCATCAACTCAACTCGCCGTGTTTGGAGGAGGAGGAATGCTGCCTATGACCCCAAGAACACCATCCCCACCGTCAAACATGGAGGTGGAAACATTATGCTTTGGGGGTGTTTTTCTGCTAAGGGGACAGGACAACTTCACCGCATCAAAGGGACGATGGACGGGGGCCATGTACCGTCAAATCTTGGGTGAGAACCTCCTTCCCTCAGCCAGGGCATTGAAAATGGGTCGTGGATGGGTATTCCAGCATGACAATGACCCAAAACACATGGCCAAGGCAACAAAGGAGTGGCTCAAGAAGAAGCACATTAAGGTCCTGGAGTGACCTAGCCAGTCTCCAGACCTTAATCCCATAGAAAATCTGTGGAGGGAGCTGAAGGTTCGAGTTGCCAAACGTCAGCCTCGAAACCTTAATGACTTGGAGAAGATCTGCAAAGAGGAGTGGGACAAAATCCCTCCTGAGATGTGAGTAAACCTGGTGGCCAACTACAAGAAACGTCTGACCTCTGTGATTGCCAACAAGGGTTTTGCCACCAAGTACTAAGTCATGTTTTGCAGAGGGGTCAAATACTTATATCCCTCATTAAAATGCAAATCAATTTATAACATTTTTGACATGTTTTTCTGGATTTATTTGTTATTCTGTCTCTCACTGTTCAAATAAACCTACCATTAAAATTATAGACTGATAATTTCTTTGTCAGTGGGCAAACGTACAAAATCAGCAGGGGTTCAAATACTTTCTTCCCTCACTGTAGGAGTGGCTTCGGGACAAGTTTCTGAATGTCCTTCAGTGGCCCAGCCAGTTCCCGGACTTGAGCCCGATCGAACATCTCTGGAGAGACTTAAAATTATCTATGCAGTGACGCTCCCCATCCAACCTGACAGAGCCTCGTGGTCATGCAACAACAAATGCGCTCCTTAAGTGACAGGGCAGGGCTAGGTCTGTGTGGAAAGCGGCATGTGGAGAGGGATGACGCAAGAAGCGGTGTAAACTATAAAATGGATGTTTCACACAGCATATCACATTTAACAAACTAAACATTCAAATACCGTTATAGAAGGTAAAGTCAAAACTCAAACCGATCCGTGCATCAATACCGTAAAATACCGTATACCGCCCAGCCCTAGGAGAGACATCTGGCTATCTCATCCAATGGGTTTTGAGAAGGAGAGGATACGAGGAGTGTGCAACTGAGATTCTCCCACTGTTCATCCAATGTCACGCGTGACAGCTGTGAGCAGCCAGCCGCATCCCCTAACCAGCCATTAGCTTACTCAGCTGCTTCTCTCTATCCGTTCTTTCGGCGCATCTCTATCAGTTTTCAAATGTTATTTACTGTGATGGAGAGCTGGGGCTTGCAAACAGTGATGGTATTTATGTTGCATTTGTTTAATCGTTGGAGCAGCTCGCTGCATGAGTGAAGTGCATACGTACAGTCAGATCCATAAGTATTTGGACAGTGACACAATTTCCACCATTTTGGCTCTGTACACCCCCAAAATGGATTTGAAAGAAAACAATCAAGATGTGCTTTAAGTGTAGACTTTCATCTTTAATTTAAGGGTTTTGTAAAACGTTTTTTTTTTTAACTGTCGGAATTACAACCATTTGTTTACGTAGCCCACCAATTATAGGGGCTCAAAAGTAATTGGACAATTAACATGATCAAACATTTAAATTGTGTGTATTAATACTTGGTTGTAAATCCTTTGCAGTCAATGACTGCCTGAGGTCTGGAACCCATAGACATCACCAGATGCTGGGTTTCTTCCCTGGTGATGCTTTGCCAGGCCTTTACTGCAGCTGTCTTCGGTTCCTGCTTGTTCTTGAGGTGTTTTACCTTAAGCAAGTGAAATGCATGCTCAATTGGATTCAGGTCAGGTGATTGACTTAGCCATTGCAGAACATTCCACTTCTTTGCCTTAAAAAGGTATTGGGTTGCTTTCGCAGTATGCTTCAGGTCATTGTCCATCTGCACTGTGAAGCGTCGTCCAATGAGTGTTGAAGCATTTGGCTGAATCTGAACAGTTAATATAACCCTAAACACTTCAGAATTCATCCTGTGCTTTTGTCAGCAGTCACTTCATCAATAAATACAAGGGAACCAGTTCCATTGGCAACCATACATGCCTATGCCATGTTTCATAGATCAGATGTATTTTTTTAAATATTTTTTTTATTTTTATCTTGGCAAACTCTAATCTGGTCTTCGTGTTTTTGAGGCGTAGCAATGGTTTACATCTTGTGGTAAACCCTCTGTATTTACTCTGGTGAAGTCTTGGTTGTTGACTTTGACACAGATACGCCTATCTCCCTAGAGGGTGTTCTTGATCTGGCCACCTGTTGTGAAGGTGTTTTTCTTCACCAGGGAAAGAATTCTTCTGTCATCCACCAGTTGTTTTCCGTGGCCTTCCTGGCCTTTTGGTGTTCCTGAGCTCACCAGTGTGTTCTTTCTTTTAAGAATGTACCAAATAGTTTTGGCCACACCTAATGATTTTGCGATCTTTAAAAAAAAAAAAAAAACATTTTTGCCTAATGATGGCTTGCTTCACTGGCAGTGCATGCTCTTTGGACTTCATATCTCAATATTAATACATCTAGACGCCTCGCCAATATCCAATGATAGGGCGTGGCGCGAATTACAAACTCCTCAAAAATCCAAAAACTTAAATTTTTCAAACATATGACTATTTTACACCATTTTAAAGACAAGACTCTCCTTTATCTAACCACACTGTCCGATTTCAAAAAGGCTTTACAACGAAAGCAAAACATTAGATTATGTCAGGAGAGTACCCAGCCAGAAATAATCAGACACCCATTTTTCAAGCTAGCATATAATGTCACAAAAAACAAAACCACAGCTAAATGCAGCACTAACCTTTGATCTTCATCAGATGACACTCCTAGGACATTATGTTATACAATACATGCATGTTTTGTTCAATCAAGTTCATATTTATATCAAAAACCAGCTTTTTACATTAGCATGTGATGTTCAGAACTAGCATTCCCACCGAACACTTCCGGTGAATTTACTAAATTACTCACGATAAACGTTCACAAAAAACACAATTATTTTAAGAATTATAGATACAGAACTCCTTTATGCAATCGCGGTGTCCCATTTTAAAATAGCTTTTCGGTGAAAGCACATTTTGCAATATTCTGAGTAGATAGCTCGCCATCACGGGCTAGCTAATTTGACACCCACCAAGTTTGGCACTCACCAAACTCATATTTACTATAAGAAAAATTGGATTACCTTTGCTGTTCTTCGTCAGAATGCACACCCAGGACTTCTACTTCAACAACAAATGTTGTTTTGGTTCCAAATAATCCATAGTTATATCCAAATAGCGGCGTTTTGTTCGTGCATTCAAGACACTATCCGAAGGGTGACGCGCGGATGCGTATCGTGACAAAAAATTTCAAAATATTCCATTACCGTACTTCGAAGCATGTCAAATGCTGTTTAAAATCAATTTTTATGCAATTTTTCTCGTAAAATAGCGATAATATTCCGACCGGGAGTCGTTGTTTTCGTTCAGACTGAAAAAGTAAAATGGACTCTTCACGTGCACGCGCACACCCGTCTCATTGTTCTCAGATCGACCACTTACCAAATGCGCTACTGTTTTTCAGCCAGAGACTGCAAAGTCATCATTCAACGTTCTGGCGCCTTCTGAGAGCCTATGGGAGCCTTTAGAAAATGTCACGTTACAGCAGAGATCCTTTGTTTTGGATAGAGATGACAAAGAAGGCCAAGAAATGGTCAGACAGGGTACTTCCTGTACAGAATCTTCTCAGGTTTTGGCCTGCCAAATGAGTTCTGTTATACTCACAGACACCATTCAAACAGTTTTAGAAACTTTGGAGTGTTTTCTATCCAAAGCTACTAATTATATGCATATTCTAGTTTCTGGGCAGGAGTAATAACCAGATTAAATCGGGTATGTTTTTTTTATCCGGCCGTGAAAATACTGCCCTCTATCCATAACAAGTTAACAGCAACAGATTCTAAATGCAAATGCCACACTTTAAATCAACTCTAGACCTGTTATCTGCTTACTTGTAAATTAACTAATGAGGGAATAGCACACACCTGGCCATGGAACAGCTGAGCAGCCAATTGTCCAATTACTTTTGGTCCCTTAAAAAGGGGATGACCACATATAAAAAGGTCTGTAATTCCTACACCATTCACCCGATTTGGATGTAAATACCGTCAAAGTAAAGCTGTAAATCTACACTTTCAGCTCATATTCATAGTTTAATTTGAACTCAAATATGCTGTGGTAGACAGCTAAAATAATAACTTGGTCAATGTCCAAGTATTTATGGACCTGGATTTTGCCTGTAAGAACAAGCAGGCCAGTCTAACTTTGCTGTCACGCAGCCTCTAAGTGCCACTGCATAGAGGAAAAACTGAGTACAGTGACCGTCATGCTTGTGTCTTTACAACAGTTAATACCACAAGTTTCTAGCCTAAACCCTTTTTTACCGCGAATGTGTGCACATGTTACATCATTTTATAAACCATGTCGCGGGCCCTTTTTAAACTACTTGTGGGCCGCAAGTCTTTGGTTTGATAACAAATTACCTTGTTTAGTAATGTTACCTGGCTAGTTAGATATCAACATGGTACCTTGGCTATGCACATGTTTGGATGGTACAGGAAAAAATGGAAAAGAGAGCCTACTCAAAGAGATGCTTCAAAGTTAAGATGCATATGCCTAATAAATCTTTTTTCTGGTGTTCCTTAAATTATTTTTGGTGCCTACCTGTTGGGAGGTGTGTGTGGTGTGATTGTGAGAGAGTGTAGGCTATGTGTGTAAAGTTGTAAGCTAAAAATGGTTTCATATAGGCCTAACCTGAGTGTAACCCTTACTGCCACAATGAAAATGCACATCATTATACATTTTATATTCCTTACTACATTCCTCCTGCCCAATCACAGGTAGGCCTTTGGATATGTGTAAATCAGCTATTTTCTACAGTCATGATTCTACTCGCTATCGTGATACTTGGCCTGGTATATCGCTAGTAAATGTTGGTGTTGCGACAATCTCATTCTGAAAAAGGCCCATTTTTCTTGCAGTTCAGATTTATTTATTTATTTTTCAGCTTTTTGGCCCATCACCAATTTGCATCTCTGCCTCTTACAGATGCAGTCAGACATTTTCCTGCCGAAACAAAGGAAAAACAGAAGCCGGCCACTTCGAAAGCCCCTCGTGGTCCAGGTAAGTCTTTCATCTTAGTCCATTGTTTGGTGCAGCTATTGAATTGACAGTTATTCTTAGGACATCTTGAAATCTGAACAGAATGTTTTAATGTGAAATTGTTGTTTTTGTTACTCCTCAGAGAACACTGCTCCCCCGCACCACTGGAGACACTCCTCAACACGTCTGCTCCTTCTCCATCCTCTCTAACTCATCTGCCACAGGTATGCCACCTGTCAACATAACCCATACACCTAGTTAAAAAATTATAAATTCATTAGAAAACATGCTTTTACTTATCTAATCACAGGAGGGAAGTAGGAATGTTTGAAGTATCGGAAAAACATATTTTTCTAGTAATTATGCTTCAGGAATAAAAACCGCTGGGGAGCAGTAATATTCTGTGTTCGGGTCCAAAAATGTTTTATCCAACTATCTGAACAGGGCTAGAAATACTCAACCACACTCACCTCCGTAGTTTGGACTTGACTAACTTTTTCTTCTTACTGTCCCCCCCCTCAGGAACAGGCTCCTTCCGGCCAATCCAGCCCCGTCTCTCTCCCTCCACCCGTCCCCTCCTCCCCAGAACTCCGCCCATTACCTCTGGCTATGGGATGTCCAGTCAGCTCTCCAGTACGTACCGCTTCTGTCAACCTGTTCAGGGCCTGAAACTAACTTTTTGGTCCATCAGCCACTGTGGCAGGTAGATTTACAAAATCTACCAGCTACTCAGATTTCTTTCCAAAATTACACAAATTATCAAATTAAACCGATGAGCATGCTTTGATGTTTCTAAAATAAATGTATTACTATTAAGAACTAATGTGGTATATTGCTTAATTTCGTTTCATTGTTTGTTACCGGGGTCTTTTAACCAAAATATCAGAGATGAGACCAAAAATGTCACCTTCCCCGTTTTAAGAGGTGAGAGTTACCGTGTTAACGCGACTCATGTTTGTGCCTGTGAGATTAAGAGATTCAGACTAGTAGTCTTGTAATTCATCCCACCTGCTTTTCATACTGCACCCCCTGGCTTTCTGTCCAACTCCCACATGCTACCAGAAGAACTGGTCCCAAACCCAACCGCAGTCCTGCAATGTTATTTTAGGCGTATGTGACGCGCTTATTTGCCAGTAATGGTCCCAGTAATTTTGCGCCCTATAGGCAATATCAAAATGTGTAAAAACAACCTAAAGAAATAGGTTAAATGACCTGAGATGTGGCCCATTTTTATAGTAGGGTATCAGTATTAAATAGCCAAGAAACACGAGGACAAGGTCTCACTTGAGTTGACTTTAGACCAACTTTTATGCCTGTGCGCAGCAGTGCTGCTGCGCTATACAGGATTCGTAGTTCTTTGACTTTGTGCGATTCATTTACCAGCTAAGAAACAAAACGGCAGAAATACTTTGAAACCAGCTACTGCAGCATTTACATGCATACATGCATACATACACCTTAGCCAAATACAATTAAACTCAGTTTTTCACAATTCCTGACATTTAATCCTAGTAACAATTCCCTGTTTTAGGTCAGTTAGGATCACCACTTTATTTTAAGAATGTGAATTGTCAGCATAATAGTAGAGAATTATTTCTTTCAGCTTTTATTTCTTTCATCACATTCCCAGTGGGTCAGAAGTTTACATACACTCAATTAGTATTTGGTAGCATTGCCTTTCAATTGTTTAATTTGGGTCAAATGTTTAAGGTGGCCTTCCACAAGCTTATCACAATAAGTTGGGTGAATTTTGGCACATTCCTCCTTGACAGTGCTGGTGTAACTGAGTCAGGTTTGTAGGCCTCCTTGCTTGCACACGCTTTTTCAGTTCTGCTCACAGATTTTCTATGGGATTGAGGTCAGGGCTTTGTGATGGCCACTCCAATGCCTTGACTTTGTCCTTAAGCCATTTTGCCACAACTTTGGAAGTATGCTTGGGGTCATTGTCCATTTGGAAGACCCATTTGCAACCAAGCTTTAACTTCCTGACTGATGTCTTGAGATGTTTCTTCAATATATCCACATCATTTTCCATCCTCATGATGTCATCCATTTTGTGAAGTGCACCAGCCCCTCCTGCAGCACAGCACCCCCACAACATGATGCTGCCACCCCCGTGCTTCACGGTTGGGATGATGTTCTTCGGCTTGCAAGCCTCCCCCTTTTTCCTCCAAACATAACAATGGTCATTATGGCCAAACAGTTCTATTTTTGTTTGATCAGACCAGAGGACATTTCTCCAAAAAGTATGGTCTTTGTCCCCATATGCAGTTGCAAACTGTAGTCTGGCTTTTTTGTGGTGGTTTTAGAGCAGTGGCTTCTTCCTTGCTGAGAGGCCTTTCAGGTTATGTCAATATAGGACTCGTTTTACTGTGGATATAGATACTTTTGTACTTGTTTCCTCCAGCATCTTCACAAGATCCTTTGCTGCTCTTCTGGGATTGATTTGCACTTTTTGCACCAAAGTACGTTCATCTCTAGGAGACAGAACGCGTCTCCTTCCTGAGCGGTATGACGGCTGTGTGGTCCCATGGTGTTTATACTTCAATACAGATGAATTTACAGATGTATGTACAGATGAACGTGTGGTACCTTCAGGCATTTGGACATTGCTTCCAAGGATGAACCAGACTTGTGGAGGGCAATTATTTTTTAAGGTCTTGGCTGATTATCTTTTGGTTTTCCCGTGATGTCAAGCAAAGGGGCATGAAGGTAGGCCTTGAAATACACCCAGAGGTACACCTCCAATTGACTCAAATTATGTCAATTAGCCAATCAGAAGTTTCTAAAGCCATGACATTTTCTGGAATTTCCCAAGCTGTTTAAAGGCAGTCAACTTAGTGTATGTAAACTTCTGACCCACTGGAATTGTGATACAGTGAATTATAAGTGAAATAAGCTGTCTGTAAACAATTGTTGGAAAAATTACTTGTGTCATGCACGAAGTAGATGTCCTAACCGACTTGCCAAAACTATAGTTTGTTAACCTCTCTAGGGGGTGTGGGACGCTACTGTCCCACCTGGCCAACATCCAGTGAAATTGCAGAGCGCCAAATTCAAAAACAGAAATACTCATTATAAAAATTAATTTAACATACAAGTGTTATACATCGGTTTAAAGATTAACTTCTTGTTAATCCAACCACGGTGTCAGATTTCAAAAAGACTTTACGGCGAAAGCAAACCATGTGATTATCTGAGAACAGCTCCCAGCAAACAAATCATTACAAACAGTAACCAGCCAAGTAGACGTGTAACAAAAGTCAGAAATAGCGATAAAACTAATCACTTACCTTTGATCTTCATATGGTTACTCACAAAACTCCCAGTTACCCAATAAATGTTTGTTTTGTTAGATCAAGTCCCTCTTTATATCCAAAAACCTCCGTTTTGTTCAGTAATCCACTGTCTCAAACAACATCAGGTGAAATTGCAGTGTAAAACACAACAAAACAGAAATTCTCTTAATAAACATGCATAAAAGATACACATGTTATACCTCAGCTTAAAGATAAACTTCTCGTTAATCCAGCCGCTGTGTCAGATTTCAAAAATGTTTTACGGCGAAAGCAAACCATGCGATTATCTGAGAACAGTGCCCAGCAGACAAATCATTACAAACAGTTAGCAGCCAAGAAGAGGAGTAACAAAAGTCAGAAATGGCGATAAAATGTATCACTTACCTTTGATCTTCATATGGTTGCACTCAGACTCCATGTTACACAATAAATGTTCATTTTGTTCAATAATGTCCCTCTTTATGTCCAAAAACCTCCGTTTTGTTGGTGCGTTTTGTTCAGTCATCCATTGGAACCATGCGCGGTCACAACAGACAGACGAAAAATCTAAAAAGTACCATAAAAGTTCGTAGAAACATGTCAAACGATGTTTCTAATCAATCCTCAGGTTGTTTTTATCATAAATAATCGATCATATTTCAACCGGACAATAGCTTCGTCAATAGAAAAGGAGAAACAAGAAAGGCGCGCTCCTGGTCACACGCTGGACTCATGTCTGGATATTTCCACTGTCCTCTCATTGAAAGTGGTGTCTCTACCTCATTTTTCAGAGTAGAAGCCTGAAACAATGCCTAAAGACTGACCACATGTAGTGGAAGCCATAGGGATCGTGAACTAGGTCATAAGTCTTTGTATGGTGGATAGACTTTCAATGGAAAAACAGGCATTTCAAAATAATAGCACTTCCTGGATGGATTTTCCTCACGTTTTCGCCTGCCATATCAGTTCTGTTATACTCAGACATTATTTTAACAGTTTGGTCAACTTTAGGGTTTTCTATCCAAATCTACCAATTATATGCGTATCCTAGCTTCCAGTTTACTTTGGGCACGCTTTTAATCCAAAATTCCGAATGCTGCCCCCTACCCTAGTTAGGTTAACAAGACATTTGTGGAGTGGTTGGAAAACGAGTTTTAATGACTCTAACCTAAGTGTATGTAAACTTCCGACTTCAACTGTACATGCATACATACGCAAAAATGTCTGTGGATACCCCTGCTATTTAATGGATTTGGATATTTCAGCCACACCCATTGCTGACAGCTGTATGCAATCGAAAATCTCCATAGACAAACATTGGCAGTAGAATGGCTTTACTGCGGAATTCAATGACTTTCAACGTGGCACCGTCATAGGATGCTACCTTTTCCAACTAGACAGTTCATCAATTTTCTGCCCTGCTAGAGCTGCCCTGGTCAACTAAGTGCTGTTATTGTGAAGTGGGAATGTCAAATGGCAAAAATGGCTCAGCCGCGAAGTGGTAGGCCACACAAGTATACAGAACGGGACTGCCAAGTGCTGAAGCGCGTAGTGCGTAAAAATCGTTTATCCTCGGTTGAAACACTCACTCCGAGTTCCAAACTGCCTCTGGAAGCAACATCCGCACAAGAACTGTTTGTTTGGAGCTTCATGAAATGGGTTTCCAAGGCCAATCAGCCAAACACAAGCCTAAAATTACCATGTGCAATGCCATGCGTCGGCTGGAGTGGTGTAAAGCTTGTTGCTATTGAACTCTGGCGCAGTGGAAATTCGTTCTCTGCAGTGGTGAATCAGTGATGATGCCAGGAGAACACTACCTGCCCAAATGCATAGTGCCAACTGTAGTTTGGTGGAGGAGGAATAAGGGTCTGGGGCTGTTTTTCATGGTTCTGGCAAGGCACCTTAGTTCCAGTGAAGGGAAATATTAACGCTACAGCATACAATGACATTCTAGACGATTCTGTGCTTCCAACTTTGTGGCTACAATTTGGGGAAGGCCGTTTCCTGTTTCACCATGACAATGCTCCCGTGCAAAAAGCAAGGTCATTACAGAAATGGTTTGTCGAGATCGGCGTAAAAGAACTTGACTGGCCTGCACAGAGCCCTGACCTCAACCCCATCGAACACCTTTGGGATGAATTGGAACGCCGACTCCGAGCCAGGCCTTACCGCCCAACATCAGTTCCCAACCTTGTGATGAAGTCCTGCATGGAGCCTTCACCGTGCACTGTCACTTTAAGAGCACATCAGCAGTAAGGAAGGAGGAAATAAAGACAGCTCTTCCGGCTCTCTGGGAAGTAGCTCTTGGTTGGCGTTGCAGTTTGATTGTGTGTGCAATGCTGCAGAAGTCTTGTTTATTTTCAGCGTGTTTAGTTTGTAAAGTCTTTAACTCAATCATCGTTGTGACCGCTCTAGGTCGTGGTTGTTAACGTTTGGGACCGCACCGGTTATGGATCGCATGGATTAGTAGCAACGTTGCTAAGCTTTGACATACGAATCATCAGACGGACAGACAGTACAACTGCAAGCCTGAAGTCAACAGCTAAGATCTTTTGCTCTCTCTTTCCCCACTATCGTTCCAGTGCTTTACACTGCAGCAGACGTTCTATTTTTCTCCATGCGCTTCCCGTTGGTGTTCATTGTCACTGGACTATTATTGCCATGCCAGAAGTATTTGGGTTGACATTTTTAGTTAAAAGGGAGGTTGCTTGCAAGTCTGTGTGTTGTTATTTGAACTGTATTTAAGTGGTGTGGTACTAATAACATGTGGCTGAGAAGATTTTGGACATTTTAAGGCCTTTGTTTTGTCTGTGAACACACCCACATTCATACCCTCTGCACTGGGAGGTAATACAGATTATTGCAAGTCCTCAAATGTTGATGACTGGGTTCTTTCTTGTGAATTGTTTCTATGAAGTTGCCGTTCAATTGCTCTGCCATTATTATTATTATTATTATTATTATTATTGTATGAGGTAGTATTGGTGGGGTTACCCCTGTGCTGTGACATGGGTTTTCTATGGTGTGTCTTAGCCAGTGAAGAGTAAAGATATCTGGAAAACAGGCTACACACTAGGCAGTCTCTTCTGCCGATTGTGTGTGGGTCTGGTAGTGGTACTCTCTCTGTCCTTTTTTCTTTTGGCAGGATTAATACCTGCCTGGCGCCCAAACAAAATCATTATCTTTACCCGTCTCTAACAATACCGCTAAAAACCTCACAAATGCTCTTGTGGAAGAAAGTCCCCTCAGCAATGTTCCAACATCTAGTGGAAAGCTTTCCCAGAAGAGTGGAGGTTGTTATAGTCACAAAGGGGGGACCAACTCCATATTAATGCCCATGAATTGGGAATGATATGTTTGACTAACAGGTGTTCACATACCTTGGTCATGTAGAGTATATTGCAATAAATGTGATCATACTTGGTTATTTCATTAACAAATGTGAGAAATTCTCGCACTGTGGAACCCTGTCCACCCACCAACATGGCTGATGAAATAGACCTCTTACCCGCCAATGCCAAAATCTACTCTAATTTGGCAGGTGGTGGGTGTTCAGTGTAGGCCCTGGTCATGTTTTGTTTTTTCTCTTCTCTTTCACCTTTTTAGACCATCTTCTATTTTAAGGCCCACCTAGGCCAATTAGCGCACTCGGACTCTTGACAATTTAACGTGGGATGATTCTGTGTTTTTCCATCCAGGTGCCATTGACCTGGCAGCTAAGTCAGCAGGCATCATTCCAGGCAGCCCCTGTCGAGAGCTGGAGGCCCCCAGACCAGACGGAAGGCCACTCTCGACCTCTCACCCTGGAGTGGTGTATGCTGGTCCTGGTCCTCCCCAGCCACTGCTCCTCCAGCAGGCCTCCTCTGAGGTGAGTGTAACGCTGAAAGAAGGGAAAGAGAAACGGTGATATGGAGAGAGATCTAAAAGACAATGGACCCTATCTCTACCTGGGTCATGTTCAAAAGGCCGGACACTGTTTTGAACGAGGGAGGTGCTACAGGAACTTGTCCAATAAGAGCACAGATTTTCATATTTTTATACATTAATTCTAACCCTGTATCATTCTTTCACTAACCCTCCAGCAGGTTTCGCTGCAGAACGGCCTCCCCCTTCCGTCTCCAGGAGTAGCAGGTGACTCGCTCCTCTCCCCGCCCAGCGTGGCCTCTTTGCTGGACATCTCTCTCCCGGGACCCCCAGAGGAAGCCATGGCTCCTGGAGGGCCACAAACACACATCAGTGACTCAATCATTGAGCTGGCCATCAACTCGGCACACTACGGTAAGTGAAGGGGGCATTGTTAGAGGTGCGTGTGCTTCTAAAAATAGGATTTTGTACTGCTTTTGTAGTGTAGCCTGAATCTGTTTACATCTCTCTCCCGTGCTGTCTCTTTCTTTCGCTCTCTCTCTCAGGTGATGAGGCATCCCTCTCACCTGCCAAGCTGAATGGTAGTGAGTGCTCTAAGCTCCTACCCTGTACCTCAGTCAGCCCCTCCAGAGGCTGGATCCCTTCCCCCAGCCACGACCCTCAGTGGTACCCCAACGACTCCACTGACTCTTCATTTGGCTGCCTGCTATGTAAGACACACACACACACTTTTATATGTATGCACAGTTGAAGTCGAAGTTTACATACACTTATGTTGGTGTCATTAAAACTCGTTTTTCCACCACTCCACAAATTTCTTGTTAACAAACTATAGTTTTGGCAAGTCGGTTAGGACATCTGCTTTGTGCATGACACAAGTAATTTTTCCAACAATTGTTTACAGACAGATTATTTCACTGTATCACAATTCCAGTGGGTCAGAAGTTTACATACACTAAGTTGACTGTGCCTTTAAACAGCTTGGAACATTCCAGAAAATGATGTCATTGCTTTAGATGCTTCTGATAGGCTAATGTACATCATTTGAGTCAATTGGTGTACCTGTGGATGTATTTCAAGGCCTACCTTCATGCCTCTTTGCTTGACATCATGGGAAAATCAAAAGAAATCAGCCAAGACATCAGAAAAACAATTGTAGACCTCCACAAGTCTGGTTCATCCTTGGGAGTAATTTCCAAACGCCTGAAGGTACCATGTTCATCTGTACAAACAGTACGCAAGTATAAACACCATGGGACCACGCAGCCGTCATTCCGCTCAGGAAGGAGACACGTTCTGTCTCCTAGAGATGAATGTACTTTGGTGTGAAAAGTGCAGACCAACAGCAAAGGACCTTGTGAAGATGCCGGAGGAAACGCTGTTGCGCCACCTTCACCACACTGTCTGTGTGGGTGGACCATTTCAGTTTGTCCGTGATGTGTACGCCGAGGAACTTAACTTTCCACCTTCTCCACTACTGTCCCGTCGATGTGGATAGGGGGGTGCTCCCTCTGCTGTTTCTTGAAGTCCACAATCATCTCCTTTGTTTTGTTGACATTGAGTGTGTGGTTGTTTTCCTGACACCACACTCTGAGGGCCCTCACCTCCTCCCTGTAGGCTGTCTTCGTTGTTGGTAATCAAGCCTACCACTGTAGTGTCGTCTGCAAACTTGATGATTGAGTTGGAGGCGTGCATGGCCGTGCAGTCATGGGTGAACAGGGAGTACAGGAGAGAGCTGAGAACGCACCCTTGTGGGGCCCCAGTGTTGAGGATCAGCGGGGGGAGATGTTGCTTCCTACCCTCACCACCTGGGGGTGGCCCGTCAAAGTCCAGGACCCAGTTGCAGAGGGCGGGGTTGAGACCCAGGGTCTCGAGCATAATGACAAGTTTGGAGGGTACTAAATGCTGAGCTGTAGTCGATGAACAGCATTCTTACATAGGTATTCCTCTTGTCTAGATGGGGTAGGGCAGTGCGATTGCGTCGTCTGGACCTATTGGGGCGGTAAGTAAATTGGAGTGGGTCTAGGGTGTCAGGTAGGGTGGAGGTGATATGGTCCTTGACTAGTCTCTCAAAGCACTTCATGATGACGGAAGTGTGTACTACGGGGCGATAGATGTTTAGCTCAGTTACCTTAGCTTTCTTGGGAACAGGAACAATGGTGGCCCTCTTGAAGCATGTGGGAACAGCAGACTGGGATAGGGGTTGATTGAATATGTCTGTAAATACACCAGCCAGCTGGTCTGCGCATGCTCTGAGGACACGGCTAGGGATGCCGTCTGGGCTGGCAGCCCTGCGAGGGTTAACACGTTTAAATGTTTTACTCAAGTTGGCTGCGGTGAAGGAGAATCCGCAGGTTTTGGTAGTGGGCCGTGTCGGTGGCGCTGTATTGTCCTCAAAGTGAGCGAAGAAATGTAGTTTGTCTGGGAGCAAGGCATCGCGGTCCGCGACGGGGGCTGGTTTTCTTTTTGTAGTCCGTGATTGACTGTAGACCCTGCCACATTCCTCTTGTCTGAGCCGTTGAATTGCGACTACATTGTCTCTCTACTGACGCTTAGCTTGTTTGATTGCCTTGCGGATGGAATAGCTACACTGTTTGTATTCGGTCATGTTTCCGGTCGCCTTGCCCTGATTTAAAAGCAATGGATCGCGCTTTCAGTTTTGTGCGAATGCTGCCATCAATCCACGGTTTCTGGTTGGGGAAGGTTTTAATAGTCGTTGTTGGTACAACATCACCGATGCACTTGCTAGTAAACTCGCTCACCGACTCAGCGTATACATCAATGTTGTTCGACGCTATCCGGAACATATCCCAGTCCACATGATCGAAGCAATCTTGAAGTGTGGAATCAGATTGGTCGGACCAGCGTTGAACAGACCTGAGCATGGGCGTTTCCTGTTTTAGTTTCTGTCTATAGGCTGGGAGCAACAAAATGGAGTCGTGGTCAGATTTGCCGAAAGGAGGGCTTTGTATGCGTCGCAGAAGTTAGAGTAACAATGATCCAGAATTTTCCCAGCCCGGGTCACGTATTCGGTATGCTGATAAAATTTACGGAGCCTTGTTTTCAGATTATCCTTGTTAAAATCCCCAGCTACAATAAATGCAGCCTCAGGATATGTGGTTTCCAGTTTACATAGTCCAATGACGTTCTTTCAGGGCCGTCGAGGTGTCTGCTAATATAATCGAAGAGAATTCTCTTGGTAGATAATGCAGTCAGCATTTGATTGTAAGGAAATACTAATTGAGTGTATGTAAACTTCTGACCTACTGGGAATGTGATGAAAGAAATAAAAGCTGAAATAAATCATTCCCTCTACTATTATTCTGACATTTCACATTCTTAAAATAAAGTGGTGATCCTAACTGACCTAAGACAGGGAATTTTTACTAGGATTAAATGTCAGGAATTGTGAAAAACTGAGTTTAAATGTATTTGGCTAAGGTGTATGTATGAACTTCTGACTTCAACTGTATGTATGCACACACACGTACAGTATATACGCACACGCAGCCACTATCACCAGTCTCTGGCAATGATGATTTTCTCATGAACTGAACCTAATGAAGCCAATTGAAGCAGGATTACTCTGAGCCCAGAAGCATTAGCTCAACTGACATTGTTTTGAATTGTGTTCTTTCAATTTCAAACAATTTTAACTCACTCCCTTCTCCTCCCCCCCCCCCCCCCCCCCCCAACAGCGAGCCTGGTGTCCCCTGATAAGGGCAGACGAAGCTCCCTGACCTCCTCCGGCCCCTCCAGTGGAACAGCCCTCCTCGGACCCAGATTTCTGGACTGCAACTCCCATGATTCCTTTCAGTCCCGTGGCCTGCCAGACGTAGCGGAGGTAAGACCACCCCAGTAGGAAGCATATTACTACATCCCTCCCTTGCACTATTTTCACATTTTTAAACTTTTCTTTACAGTTTAAATCAAATGTATTTGTCACATGCGCCAAATACAACAGGTGTAGACCTTACCGTGAAATGCTTACTTACAAGCCCTTAACGAACACTGCAGTTTTAAGAAACATATTTACTAAATAAACTAAAGTAAAAAAAATAAGAGCAACAATAAAATAACAAGAACGAGGCTTTATACAGGGGGTACCGGTACCGAGTCAATGTGCAGGGATACAAGCGTCCCACCCCTGGTACACCCTATCAACAGCAGGTGAAATATCAAGGGTGCCAAATTTGATAACAAATAAATGTCATAATTCATATTTCTCAAACATACAACTATCTTACACCCTTTGAAAGATAAACATCTCCTTAATCTAACCACGTTGTCCGATTTCAAAAAGGCTTTACGGCGAAAGCATAAAGTTAGATTATGTTAGGACAGTACATTGAAAATAGCTGTGTGTAATGTTTTGTCAATGCAAAGACAGGCGTCACCAAAAGCAGAAAACCAGCTAAAATTATGCACTAACCTTTGACAATCTTCATCAGATGACACTCCTAGGACATTGTTAGAACAAAAAATGCATGTATTGTCTATCAAGTTCATATTTATATCCAAAAACAGCGTTTTACTATGGCGTTGATGTTGAGGAAATATTTTCCCTCCAATACCGCCAGTCAATCAGCACAACAAATAAAATAATTACTATTCGAAAACATTGGTAAAATATTATATTGTCATTCAAAGAATTATAGATTAACATCTCGTGAACGCAACCGCATTGCCAGATTTAAAAATAACCTTACTGGGAAATCACACTTTGCAATAATCTGAGTACTGCGCCCAGAAAAATAGGCTTTGCGATACAGACTAGGCGCCATCTTGGAGAGATCTAAAATCAAAAATACTATGTAAATAATCCCTTACCTTTGATTATCTTCATCAGAAGGCACTTCCAGGAATCCCAGGTCCATAACAAATGTAGTTTTGTTCGAAAAAGCTCATCATTTATGTCCAAAAAGCTCCGTGTTGTTAGCGCGTCCTGTAGGCTACAAGTCCGACGCCCGCCGGACTTGTCTTCATCAAAGAAGGAAAAAAAAATATTTACGTTCGTTCAAACATCTCAAACGTTGTATAGCATAAATCATTAGGGCCTTTTTCAATCAGAACTTCAATAATATTCAAGGCGGACGATTGCATTCTCTTTTAAAACGTATTGGAACGAGAGTACCCAAACATGTACTCGCGCGCCAGAGTAGTATCGGCCATCCGCTTATGACCAACGTTCCAAGTCTCTTGTTCGGTCAGTTTTCACAGTAGAAGACTCAAACCACTTTGTAAAGACTGGTGACATCTAGTGGATGGCGTAGGAAGTGCTCAATGATTAATAAGCCCCAGTGTGTTTCAATGGCATAGGCTTAAAAGTAATTCAACACATCAGGTATCCACTTCCTGTCAGAATTTGTCTCAGGGTTTTGACTGCCATATGAGTTCTGTTATACTTACAGACACCATTCAAACAGTTTTAGAAAATTCAGAGCGTTTTCTATCCAAATATGTTAATAATATGTATAGCCTAGCTTCTGAGTTGGTGTAGGAGGCAGTTAAAAATGGGCACATATTTTTTTCAAAATTCTCAATACTGCCCCCTAGCCCCAACAGGTTAATTGAAATGCATTCCAGGTGACTACCTCATGAAGCTGGTTGAGAGAATGCCAAGAGTGTGCAAAGCTGTCATCACACAAAGGGTGGCCGTTTTGAAGAATCTCAAATATAAAATTTGTTTTGATTTGTTAACACTTTGGGTTATTACATGATTCCATATGTGTTATAGTTTTGATGTCTTCACTATTATTCTACAATGTAGAAAATAGTAAAAAATAAAGAAGAACCCTGGAATGAGTAGGTGTGGCCAAACCTTTGACTGGTACTGTACATGTAGGCAGGGGTAAAGTGACTAGGTAATAGATCATAAATATAGAGTAGTGACAACGTAAAAAAAAAAAAAAGTGGGGTCAATGCAAATTCTCCAGGAAACCACTTGAGTAGCTGTTCAGTAGTCTTATGGCTTGGGGGTAGAAGCTGTTAAGGAGCTTTTTGGACCCAGACTTGGTGCTCCGGTACTGCTTGCCATGCAGGAGCAGAGAGAACAGTCTATGTCTAGGGTAGCTGGAGTCTGGCAATTTTTAGGGCCGTCCTCTGACACCGCCTGGTATAGAGGTCCTAGATGGCAGGAAGCTTTGCCCCAGAGATGTATTGGGCCGTACGTACTACCCTTTGTAGCGCCTTGCGGTCAGAGGCCGAGCAGTTAACATACCAGACGGGATGCAACCAGTCAGGATGCTCTCAATGGTGCAGCTGAATAACTTTTTGTGGATCTCAGGACCCATTTCAAATCTTTGAAGTCTCCTGAGGGGGAATAGGCATTGTCGTGCTCTCTTCACAACTGTCTTGTTGTGTTTGGACTAGGGCTGGGTGATATGGCCAAAATATAGTATCATATATGGCATTTTTCAAATTTGATGGTATTTTATGTTTTTGATTGAACCTCTCTGGGCTAGGCGGGCCGAATTCGTCCCACCTACGCAACAGCCAGTCTAATCCAGTGGCGCGATTTTCAAATACCTTAAAAATCCTATTACTTCAATTTCTCAAACATATGACTATTTTACAGCTATTTAAAGACAAGACTCTCGTTAATCTAACCACACTGTCCGATTTCAAAAAGGCTTTACAACGAAAGCAAAACATTAGATTATGTCAGCAGAGTACCCAGCCAGAAATAATCAGACACCCATTTTTCAAGCTAGCATATAATGTCACAAAAACCCAGAAGACAGCTAAATGCAGCACTAACCTTTGATGATCTTCATCAGATGACAACCCTAGGACATTATGTTATACAATACATGCATGTTTTGTTCAATCAAGTTCATATTTATATCAAAAACCAGCTTTTTACATTAGCATGTGACGTTCAGAACTAGCATACCCCCGATTTTAAAATAGCTTTTTGGTGAAAGCACATTTTGCAATATTCTAAGTACATAGCCCAGCCATCACGGGCTAGCTATTTAGACACCCGGCAAGTTTAGCACTCACCAATATCAGATTTACTATTACAAAAGTTTGATTACCTTTTGTTGTCTTTGTCAGAATGCACTCCCAGGACTGCTACTTCAATAACAAATGTTGGTTTGGTCCAAAATAATCCATCGTTATATCCGAATAGCGGCGTTTTGTTCGTGCGTTCAAGACACTATCTGAAAGGGTAAATAAGGGTCGTGCGCATGGCGCAATTCGTGACAAAAAAAATCTAAATATTCCATTACCGTACTTCGAAGCATGTCAACCGCTGTCTAAAATCCATTTTTCTCGTAAAAAAGCGATAATATTCCGACCGGGAATATCCTTTTAGGTAAACAGAGGAAAGAAAACAAAGCTTTCGGTCGACGCGGGCACGAGCCTGAGTCTCACAGTACTGTAACCAGCCACTACCCAAACGCGCTACTTTTTTTCAGCCAGAGCCTGCAAAGCCACGATTCAGCGTTTTGCCGCCTTCTGAGAGCCTATGGCAGCCGTAGGAAGTGTCACGGGACAGCTAAGATCCTCACTCTTCAATAAACAGAGACAAGAAGAACGACACCTTGTCAGACAGGCCACTTCCTGCATGAAATCTTCTCAGGTTTTTGCCTGCCATATGAGTTCTGTTATACTCACAGACACCATTCAAACAGTTTTAGAAACTTTAGGGTGTTTTCTATCCAAAGCCAATAATTATATGCATATTCTAGTTACTGGGCAGGAGTAGTAACCAGATTAAATCGTGTATGTTTTTTATCCAGCCGTGTCAATACTGCCCCCTAGCCCTAACAGGTTAATAAGTATGGCCACACACACACACTCATATTATATGAGTGTGTGTATGTAGCCCGCTAACTAGTGATTAGCATTAGTGGCTAACACAAACTAATATTGTAATTATAGAAAACTTGTGGATTTATATTAACCTCTTAGGGCTAGGGGGCAGTATTTACACCGCCGGATAAAAAACGTACCCGATTTAATCTGGTTACTACTCCTACCCAGTAACTAGAATACGCATATACTTAATAGATATGGATAGAAAACACCCTAAAGTTTCTAAAACTGTTTGAATGGTGTCTGTGAGTATACCAGAACTCATATGGCAGGCAAAAACCTGAGAGATTCCTTTACAGGAAGTGGCCTGTCTGACCATTTATTGGCTTTCTTTGACATCTCTTTCCAAAACTAAGGATCTCTGCGGTAACGTGACACTTCCCACGGCTCCCATAGGCTCTCAGAGCCCGGGAAAAAGCTGAATGTCGTCATTCCAGCCCCAGGCTGAAACACATTATCGCCTTTGTCAAGTGGCCGATCAGGGGACAGTGGGCTTAGGCGCGTGCACTGGTCGCCCCCGTCTTAATTTTTTTCCCCTCTATTTATCGAAACGCAGATTCCCGGTCGGAATATTATCGCTTTTTTACGAGATAAATTGCATAAAAATTTATTTTAAACAGCGGTTGACATGCTTCGAAGTACGGTAATGGAATATTTAGACATTTTTTGTCACGAAATGCGCCATGCTCGTAACCCTGATTTACCATTTCGGATAGTGTCTAGAACGCACGAACAAAACGCCGCTGTTTGGATATAACGATGGATTATTTGGGACCAAACCAACATTTGTTATTGAAGTAGAAGTCCTGGGAGTGCATTCTGACGAAGAACAGCAAAGGTAATAACATTTTTATAGTAAATCTGATTTTGGTGAAGGCTAAACTTGCTGGGTGTCTAAATAGCTAGCCCGTGATGGCTGGGCTATGTACTTAGAATATTGCAAAATGTGCTTTCACCAAAAAGCTATTTTAAAATCGGACATATCGAGTGCATAGAGGAGTTCTGTATCTATAATTCTTAAAATAATTGTTATGCTTTTTGTGAATGTTTATCGTGAGTAATTTAGTAAATTGTTAGTAAATTCCCCGGAAGTTTGCGGGGGGTATGCTAGTTCTGAACGTCACATGCTAATGTAAAAAGCTGTTTTTTCATATAAATATGAACTTGATTGAACAAAACATGCATGTATTGTATAACATAATGTCCTAGGGTTGTCATCTGATGAAGATCATCAAAGGTTAGTGCTGCATTTAGCTGTGGTTTGGGTTTATGTGACATTATATGCTAGCTTGAAAAATGGGTGTCTGATTATTTCTGGCTGGGTACTCTGCTGACATAATCTAATGTTTTGCTTTCGTTGTAAAGCCTTTTTGAAATCGGACAGTGTGGTTAGATTAACGAGAGTCTTGTCTTTAAAATGGTGTAAAATAGTTATATGTTTGAGAAATTGAAGTAATAGCATTTTTAAGGTATTTGAATATCGCGCCACGGGATTAGACTGGCTGTTGCGTAGGTGGGACGATTTGGTGCCACCTACCCTAGAGAGGTTAAGATCAAATTGGAAACAACATTGTTGCATGTGCTGCATTGACCATGCAGACTGAATGAAAGTGTCTCGTGGTCAAGCGACAACAAATGCGCTCTTTGAGTGATGGGTTGAGACTAGGTCTGTGTGGAAAGCGGCATGGAGAGAGAGCGGAGAGGGATGACTCAAGTAGCGGTGTGAACTATACAAATGGTCATTACACACGCCGTATCACATTTAACAAACCAAACATTCAAATACCATTATAGAAGGTAAAGTAAAAACCCAAACCAGTCCGTGCATCAATAGCGGCATAAAGAAAAATACGGAATACCGCTCAGCCCTAGTTTGGACCATGATTGATTTGTTGGTGATGTGGACAGAAGTTCTCAACCTGCTCCACTACAGCCCCATTGATGAGAATGGGTGCATGCTCAACCTCCTTTTCCTGTAGTCCATGATCATCTCCTTTTGTCTTGATCACGTTGAGGGAGAGGTTTTTGCCACACTTCCAGGTCTCTGACCACCTCCCTATAGGCTGTTTCATTGTTGTCAGTGATCAGGCAAACGGAATGATGTTGTTGGAGTTGTGCTTGGCCACGCAGTCATGGGTGAACAGGGAGTGCAGGAGGGGACTAAGCACCACCCCTTAGGGGCCCACATGTTAAGGATCGGCATGGCAGATGTTGTTGCCTACCCTTACCACGGCCCTTCAGGAACTCCAGGATCCAGTTCCAGAGGGAGGTGTTTAGTCCCAGGGTCCTTAGCTTAGTGATGGGTTTTTAGGGCACCATTGTGTTGAACGCTGAGCTGTAGTCAATGAACAGCGTTCTCAAGTCAGTGTTCCTTTTGTCCAGGTGTGAAAGGGCAGTGTTAAGTGCAATAGAGATTGCGCCATCTGTGGATCTGTTGGGGCGGTTTGCAAATTGGAGTGGGTCTAGGTTTTTTGGTATGATGGTGTTGTGAGCCATGACCAGCCTTTCATAGCACTTCATGGCTACCAACATGAGTGCTATGGGTCAGTAGTAATGTAGGCAGGTTACCTTGGTGTTCTTGGGCACAGGGACTATGGTGGTCCGCTTGAAACATGTAGGTATTACAGACTCAGCCAGGGACAGGTTGAAAATGTCAGTGAAGACACTTGCCAGTTGGTCAGCGCATGCTCGGAGTACATGTCCTGGCAATCCGTCTGGCCTTGCGGCCTTGTGAATGTTGACCTGTTTAAAGGTCTTCCTCGCATCGGCTACGGCGAGTGTGATCAGTCGTCCGGAACAGCTGGTGCTCTCATGCATGCTTCAGTGTTACTTACCTCAAAGCGCACAAGTCACTTAGCTTGTCTGGTAGGGTTGTGTCACTGGGCAGCTTGTTTAGAGTTTGAATCCATTATATTGTAGTATTTTATTTTTTTTTATTTTTTTTTTGCGCAACAACAAATTCATTATTTTGGGGCATATTTATCAAAAACAAGTCACTCCCTTGTCAATACTCTGGAAGCATGTTCTTTAGTCATTCCGTGACAATCTAATATGTGGTTATCTTCATCCCTGCAGGTAGACACCCAGCTGGCCTGCATGATGAGTGAGAGCAGCGTGGATTACATCGCCCGCTTCAACGATTTGGCACAGGAGCTGGCTGTCACAGAGCCGCACCTCACACCCTCATAAATTTGAAATAATCTGGGGCAGGGTTTAGGATCTGTCTGCCACAGAGTTGCCCCTCCCACTCCTTCAGAAGTGCAAGGATGTAGGGGGTGGAGAGACACTCCTTCACCTATATTGTTTGTGAAAGAAAGTGCAATAACCAAGGCCATTAGCCTGAACAGAAGAAGCACTCAAATCTACCTTAGCACAGTCCAACTGGAACAGGTTTAAACTCTTTCTGATGGTTTCTAATGGGTTCTGAAATGGTTTCCTCTGGTTCTGAAGACCTGTGGACCGGTTTTAACTGGTTCTGATTAGTTTGGAACTGTTTTCAACTGATTCGGATGGGTTCGGAAACAGTTTCAGATAGTTCTGACTGATTTAAACTGGTTCCTATGGGTTCCAGCTGGCTTGTTTGTTTGGACCATTCTGTCTGTTCTGCCTACCAAGCCATCCTTTTTTTTTTCTTTTTTTTTTTACACTTAAAATATGAATCTCGTTTACAAAACTGAACCTCATGTAAAGAAAAAAACAATGCCATATATGAACAAAAGACTGGGTCTGTCCTTGTCCTCTTGTCTCACTCTTCCCTCTGAGAAATATCAAACCGAAGACATTTGAATGCAAAATGTAAATGTCAGACAAACTTGAAAATAACTACTGACGAACTTCTGAACTGCTGGTAGCGTGTCCTTCTCTCTTGTCAGTTTAATACGTCCACGTGAACTAACACCACTTAATAATTTAATCTGTTGGAACTGATATGAATTTGTATCCCAGGCCAAGCATACGTGTCCCCCTCCCTCCATATCAATGCAAAAAAGTTTGACACTCCACTTGAACATCTACTCCAACTCACCCAGCAACATATCTGTGTTAGTCTCTGTTTTTTCTTCTCAACCAAAAGCTCATTTCAGTTTTCTGTAGCAAAATGTTTTGTAACGTTTTGCCCAACTGAATGCAACCCTTGTGTGCTTTTGTTTAACACCACACGGCACTCTATCCTATGATGCCTGGTTGGTTGTCAGTCGAGGGGCGTATTTTAGAGGTTCCCAGCTGACTAAAGGATCAATCATATTATGAGGGTTTTTAGACACAGAAATAGGGTCACGCTCCAGGATGGCTAAATTGGAGATGTTGCATTGCATCAACCAATGTTTGTATCATCAACTATGCAGTCCGGCATCAGATTACTACGCTCGAGTTCCTGCCTGACTACATTGCAGCAAATGCCAGAAATTATGAAGCTTGTTTCCAGGACTAACTGTGTCCAAAATGGCACCCTATTTCCTATATAGTGCACTGCTTTTGACCAGAGCCTATAGGGCCCAGGTCAAAAGGAGTACGCCATGTAGGGAATAGGTTGCCAATTCGGGGACACCTAATGCCTAGATGTCAGCTAAGGATTTTGATGAGTAATCACATTGACACAATGTTCAAATACTAAATGTCAGATTTTTATTTTATTTTTTTATCACACTAAAAGAAATGTTCAAGCTACAAATGTGGATTATGTCTAAAGACTTCTATAGCGGGTGTCTTTTAAATTGGGGCATGGAGTCCTTTCTCTTTCTGTGTAACTTTAATCTATAGCAATTCCAGTATTCACTGCGCTTTTGTAACATAATACTGTAAATTATTCTTATTTGGACTATTTATTGTAAACAGGTTGAGAAAAAAAATGTTTGTTTTAAAATGAGCTATGTAATATTTTTGCATTGTAATTTCAGAAAAATACCATAATATATCAGCAGTAATATTGGAGAGTGTTTAACAATGTTTAATAAAAAAAAATTGGGCCCATACAAAATTGGTTGTCATTAGTTACTTTAGCCACAAAGTCAGAGTTAGTGTGATATTGTGCATATTCCGGTTTATGGTTCGCGGGCAATGACCAATCAGATGAGGCGGTGTGTGTATGCCATCCGGCTTGCGGGGGAAACGAGAGCCGTACGTTTCTTCTATCTAGTGTTCCATCAATGATTCGTTTTTTTTATTAGCTATAATAAAAGCGACTGTTCTAAATGCAAAAGGGTAATCGGATGTCTTAATCAAAGTCAGCTTGCAAGCTTATCATGTTTTCCCTTACTCATAGTTACTTTTCTTAACCCAAAATAGGTTTACTTCAATATCTGTATTTTTAAAATGGCATGTAGACAAACAGATTGACACATCTTGATTTTAGATTTATTTTAGCCACAAGTCAAATGTACAGTTTCACAATCACAAATATATATTCTTTATTGATTTAAGATAAACTTCAACCCTCTTACTTTATTTTACACCTAGTCATTTATTTAACTTAACGTAGCTTTTGGTATGATGTACCAGTTTCCATTTGTACAAAGGCATGGAATATGGCAAAACACTATTATAATTGGACTTACATGGTGCTTTTCTAGACACCCAAAGCTCTTTACAGTGTAAGGTGTACGGCGGAGCTCAGGTCTTCACTAGTGTATACAACCTTATGTTATACGAGGGAAATTGTATTTACGGAGCTAGGGCTGATAGTGAGGACTTGTGAAGAGCAGAATCAACAACCTCTACATAATCAAAACAGTTGCTTCATGAGAAGGTGTTCAGTTAGCTATTGTTACGTGAATCTGAAAAGTACAAGTGGCCTGGCTTTGGCCCTAAGTAAGAGCAGGTCCGCCGGAGCCATGGCCCAGTGAGACAGAGGCCGATCTGCATAGTTGAAAACAGAAAAATCTGAGCCTTTTGGGTGAAACACTGGGGTAAGTGCTGTGTCGAAATGTGCAATTACATACACAATTAAAAAAATAATAGTAATTATTAGCCCATCCAGGCTACTCAGAGGACAAAAGTTAATTAGTTTTAACTGTTTTTATATATCAAATCTTATTGGTCACATACACATGTATGTGTATTGGTCACGTGTGTTAATGCGAGTGTAGCAAAATGCTTATGCTTCTAGTTCCGACAGTGCAGTAATATCTAACAAGTAATCTAACAAATTCACAATGACTACCTTATACACCCAAATGTAAAGGGATGAATAAGAATATGTACATATAAATATATGGATGAGTGATGGCTGTGCGGCATAAGCAAGATGCAGTAGATGGTATAGAATACAGTATATACATATGAGAGGAGTAATGTAGGATATGTAGACATTTAAAATGGCGTTATTTGAAGTGACTAGTGATCCATTTATTAAAGTGGCCAGAGATTTGAGTGTTGGCAGCTGCCTTTCTGTTAGTGATGGCTGTTTAACAGTCTGATGGCCTTGAGATAGAAGCTGTTTTTCAGTCTCTCGGTCCCAGCTTTGATACACCTGTACTAACCTCGCCTTCTGGATGATAGCTGGGTGAACAGGCAGTGGCTCGGGTGGTTGTTGTCCTTGATGATCTTTTTGGCCTTCCTGTGACATCGGGTGCTGTAGATGTCCTGGAGGGCAGGTAGTTTTCCCCCGGTGATGCGTTGTGCAGACCGCACTTCCCTCTGGAGAGCCTTGCGGTTGAGGACGGTGCAGTTGCCATACCAGGCAGTGATACAGCCCGACAGGATGCTCTCGATTGTGCACCTGTAAAAGTTTGAGTGTTTTAGGTGACAAGCCAAATTTCTTCAGCTTCCTGAGGTTGTTTGAGGTGCTGTTGCTCCTTCTTCACCATGCTGTCTGATATTGTTTTATACATTGTTCATACAGTATTACATACAGTATGAAATGTATGCACTCGCTCTGGTAAATGACAAATGTACATGGTACTTTTTATTTATTTATTACATGATTAGATTAGTTTGATATCATGACATACTCTTGCAATAAGTGCCATAGGATCTTTAGTGACCAGAGTTGGGACACTCGTTTTTAAAGACAGTCAATAAAATTGAAGATGGGACTGAGCAACATTCCATTGTTAGTTAGTACTTCAACATTTATTAAAATTAAATGTAACGGTACATGGTATAAATGACAAAGATCTGTCTTTGAACTGACTGCCTTCTTGCTAATTTCAGCAGCATATTTCTCTTTTGGCTTTTGTTTGACTTTCCCCTGGTGGCATTCATATGTCTTTGTTCCCACAACTTGAAACGGAACACATTTGAATGGGAGACTTATCCTCTCCCAACTGTTTTTTTTTTTCGTTCCAAAGGCTGTGCATCTGAAGGTCAACAGATGAGGCCTCCCGCTCTTTTCTATTCCATCAGCGTCACTCAGAGGCGTGGTTATTTCACAAGCAGAATCATCAATGGCAGAAATCGCCCTGACATTATCTAGTTGCTAAAATGCTAAAAGTTGTTTATATTCAGCTTAAGTATTGCAATTCACCTAGCTTCCACATGGGTGAGACATTCTACATGTACAGTGCATTCGGAAAGTATTCAGACCCCTTCCCCTTTTCTACATTTTGTTACAGCCTTATTCAAAAATGTATTACATTGTTTTTTTGCGCGTCAATCTACACACAATACCCAATAATGACAAAGCAAAAACAGGTTTTTAGACATTTTTGAGACTCAATTTAGCTCGGGTGCATCCTGTTTCAATTGATCATCCTTAAGATGTTTCTACAACTTGACTGGAGTCCAGTTGTGGTAAATTCAATTGATTGGAAATGATTTGGAAAGGCACACACCTGTCAATACAAGGTCCCACAGTTGACAATGCATGTCAGAGCAAAAACCAAGCCATGAGGTCAAAGGAATTGTCCGTAGAGCTCCGAGACAGGATTGTGTCAAGGCACAGAGAGGTGACCAAGAACCCGATGGTCACTCTAACAGAGCTCCAGAGTTCCTCTGTGGAGATGGGAGAATCTTCCAAAAGGACAACCATCTCTGCTGCACTCCACCAATAATGCCTTTATGGTACAGTGACCAGACAAAAGCCACTCCTCAGTAAAAGGCACATGACAGCCCACTTGGAGTTTGCCAAAGGGCACCGAAAGGACTCTCAGTCCATGAGAAACAGAATTCTCTGGTCTGTGAAACCAAGATTGAACTCTGGCCTGAATGCCAAGCGTCACGTTCTGGAGGAAATCTTGCACCATCCCTACGGTGAATCATGGTGGTGGCAGCATCATGCGGTGGGGATGTTTTTCAGCAGCAGGGACTGGGAGACTAGTCCGAATCGAGGGATAGATGAATGGAGCAAAGAACAGAGATCCTTGATGAAAACTTGCTCCAGAGTGCTCAGGACCTCAGACTGGGGTGAAGGTTCACCTTCCAACAGGTCAAGTGTCTGTATGTCCTTGAGTGGCCCGGACTTGAACCCAATCGAACAACTCTGGAGAGACCTGAAAATAGCTGTGCAGCGACGCTCCCCATCCAACTTGACAGAGTTTGAGAGGATCTGCAGAGAAGAATGGGAGAAACTCCCCAAATACAGGTGTGCCATGCTTGTAGCGTCATACCCAAGAAGACTCAAGGCTGTAATCGCTGCCAAAGTTGATTCAACAAAGTGCTGCGTAACGGGTCTGAATACTTAAGTAAATGTGATATTTCAGTTTATTTGTGCAAATATTTCAAAAAACCTGTTTTTTCCTTGTTGTTATGGGGTGTTGTGTGTAGATTGAGAGAGGAAAAAAACAATTCAATCAATTTTAGAGGAGAATGGTGATGCTGGAGAGACTGATGAGTAATAGGAAAGTCTAGTGCGGGGTGAGTTGGACTAGCACCCCACCACAGTCCTCTGCAAGGGGGCAAACCAAAAGGAACCATACCCCCAGGGCCTTCCAAGAGGGGTTTACTTGGACGGGTAACACTAATGACAAGGCTTGCAGAAAGTGGAACAAGATGCCACTGCATAAAACTGTAGGAACATAAAGACTACAAATCCACCAAACGAAGGCGAAGTGCCGACCTGAGCCAACAAAGCAGCAGCTTACAGACTTGGTATCTGGTGAGACGCAGGAGGTTTCCAGCCAGGAAACGCACCACTGTGCTGAAGACCTCTCCGCAACTGAAAAACTTGGAGGCTGCCACGCCTTCAGAGGAGGAGAAAGTCAGACATCCCAGAGGAAGTGGAACCCAGAGCAAGGAATGTCAAGTGGCCACAGATTAACAACAAAGCAGCCTGGCAACAGCTGGATGATGACATGGACAACATCCTAGAAACAACACTGGTGGGAAATGTGGAAAAGAAAAAAGCTTGTGCCCGCGGTGAGCAGTGAAAGATTTGACAATGAAGAGGCCAAGAGAGCAACAGGCAACAATCAACCCAACAGACAGAACGTGGTTTTAAGGCTTCGCAAAGAACTGCAGTCACTCATGAAGTGCTTCAGGGAGGCAGATGCCACACAATGCAAAGCGCTACAGAAACTGCAGGACACAGAGAGTAACCCTGAAGTCACTCCAGAATGCGGAAAGGGCAAAAACAAGGAGACAGGAGACAGCAAAGGAGAGGGCCAAGTTTATCTCCAACCCCTTCCACTTAATTTAATTTACACTGGAAGGGGAGAGATCTGGCAATCTTCAGGCAACTAAGATGGAGATAGAAGGGTACCTACCTCAAAGAAACATACTCCGACCAGGGAAGGAACTAACCTTTTGGACTGTGCCTGAGAATTTCACCAATCAACCAACCTGAGTTCCAACATGGAGGGAAGTCGTGGTGACGAAGGCCAGAGCAAGATCGGTACCTGGTCCAAATGGATTTCCATACAAGGTCTACAAAATGTGCCCTAAACTCCTATGCAGGCTATGGAAGCTGACCAGAATGTTTGGAGGAAGGGAGAGATACCAACATGCTGGCAGAGGGCTGAAGGAATTTTGTCCTCAAAGAAAATAACTCTTCCAACATGAACCAGTTCCACACCATATTCATACTCAGCATGGAAGAGCAATCTTATCCATCCTTGCAAGAAGACACCACCTAAATGAGAAACAACTACACTGACTCATCTGTCCAGAAGGGAGACATATCAGGATTCCATGGGTGTATTGATCACGCAAGTGCCATCAAACATTTGATAAGGGAGGCCAAGATCAATGGCAGTGATGTCACGGTTATCTGGCTGGACTTAGCCAACACATATGGCTTCCTTCCCCACTCCCTGATCTTCGAAGACCTGAAGCTCTACCACATTCCCAATAACACCCAAAGGCTGATCAGCAGCTACTACAGCAACATCAAGCTCAGGTTCTCAGACAATAACGTCACTACATCATGGCAAGCGCTGGAAAGGAGAATAGTCACAGAATGTACCATCTCAGTGACACTATTCGTGATGGGAATTAACCTGGTCATCAAATCTGCTGACAAAGTCATGAGACCCGGGAAGAATCCGACAACCACAGAATAGGGTTTATTGATGACCTCACCATCACTACCGCCGTCCATGTGCAGGCACGATGGGTCTTGTCAGCTCTGGAGGAAACGGCAGGATGGGCCAGGATGACATTCAAACCTCGCAAAACAAGAAGCCTGGTAATAAGAAAAGGCAAGGTGACCGACAGGTTCACCATGACAATTCAGAAAAAGGTAATTCCATCAATCATCAATAACTCTATCAAGTGCCTGGGAAAGTGGTACGCCAAGACCCTGAAGGACAGCTATAACATCAAGTGCCGACAGACCCGGTTGAAAGAAAGCCTCCCTGGTAAATCCAAACCCTGGATGTACCAGCACTCTGTTCTCTCCTGAATAACCTGTACGAGTTTACCTTATCAACAGCAGAGACACTAGAGAGAGCTGCACACCGACACCCTGGCAGATGGCTTGGCGTGCCCCAGCTTCTCAAGAGAGCTACAACTACCAATCTCATCACTGGCAGAAAAATTCAAAGTAGCAAAGGCCAGGCTTGTGATGACCCTCCGGGACTCCAAAGACCTAAAGATACAAGGTGCCATGATTGAGGTCAGAACAGGAAGGAAATGGTCTGCCACCAATGCCGTCAACCAGTCCGAGAGCAGGCTGTAGCACAGTGACATAGTGGGGAACATCTGCGAAGGAAGAGAGGGCCTTGGAACAGCACAAACCACATACTGGGCCAAAGCCAACATCACCGAAAGGAGGCACCTGGTGCAGCAGGAAGTCAGGAAAATGGGGGAGGAACAGAAAAGGGCTAAAGCAGTATGGTTGGGAGCACAGTGAGCCTGGACAAGGTAGGAGAAAACAGAGAAGAGTCTTTCTTGTGGTGAGCTGTGGAGGATGAAGCCTGCCAGAATCCACTTCCAGTTAAGATCCGTCTATGACATGCTCCCATTCTCCACTAACTAACATACATAGGGTTTTTAGTGAGGCCTCTCTGTAACAAACCTGGCACATGTATTAACATCCTGTACTGTCACCCTCTCCCAAGGCCGCTACAGGGCTCCCAAGTGGCGCAGTGGTCTAAGGCACTGCATTTCAGCTAGAGGCATCACTACAGACAACCTGGTTCAAATCCAGACTGTATCACAACCGGCCGTGATTGGTAGTCCCATAGGGCAGCGCACAATTGGCCCAGCGTCGTCTGAGTTTGGCCGGTGAAGGCCGTCATTGTAAATAAGAATTTGTTCTTAACTGACTTAAATAAAGGTTAAAAACAGATGGAGGCATGACCAAGTTGAGGTAACTGGCCGATATCCTCGAAGGAGAGGAAGAAAAAGATGACTCCCACCAACAAAGGCCACCACATCAACTTCGTCAGGCTTGGAGAACTGGGAGCAGGCAGAGCCAAGAAAGATGGCATCCTAGAACAAGCCAGGACGTGGGAGATGCGTGCTGGCCTGGACAGACGGCTAAGCTTCCCCCTGACATTGTTGTCACTACTCTCCGTCCACACATCATGATATTGGCAGAGAAGGCGAAAAAGCTGCGAGTAGAAGTGCGAAGAGGTATACCAGCGCAAGATGGAAAAGTATGCAATCATGGCAAATGAGGTGCGAGGAAAGGGTGTCTGCGTTTACCCAGTTGAAGTCGGCTGCCGCTGTGTCCGAATACCTGTACTTGCGTTCTAAATAGTAGACATTTTGGGTATGTAAAAAAAGTTGTATATTAGCAATCAGCAAATCAAATGTATTTATAAAGCCCTTTTTACATCAGTAGTTGTCAGTGCTTATACAGAAAACCAGCCTAAAACCCTTAGAGCAAGCAATGCAGTAGTAGAAGCACAGTGCTTAGGAAAACCTCCATAGAAAGGATGAAACCTAGAGAGAAATCTGGCTCTGAAGGGTTGCCAGTCCTCTTCTGGCTATGCTGGTTGGAGATTATAAGAGTACATGAACTTTAAGCCCAGATTTTTCTTCAAGGTGTTCATAAATGACCACCAGGGTCAGTTGTTATAGAGAGTGCAACAGGTCTACTGGAGACTGAGAGGGGGGGTCTGGGGACATTGTGGCCCAGTCTGAAATTACCTCCGGACAGGGAAAACCAGGCAGGATATAACCCCACCCACTTTGCTAATGCACACACACCACCAAAGGGATATCAACAGACCACTAACTTACTACCCTGTGACATGGCCAAGTATAGGCCATGAAGATCTCACCGCACAAGCCCCAAAACTGGACAAGAACTTCACGCCAGTGACTCAACCCATTCAAGTCGAGTATAGTGAAAAAAGCCTGGCATGATGTGATGCACCCCTTCTAGAGACGGCATGGGAGAGCACGAGCGAGCCAGTGACTCAGCCTTCATAATAGGATCAGAGGCAGAGAATCCCAATGGAGAGAGGGGAGCGGGCCAGGCAGAGACAGCAAGGGTGGTTCGTCACTGCAGTGCCTTGGTGTTCACCTTCGCACCCCAGACTACACTCAATCATAGGACCTACTGAAGAGATGAGTCTTCAGTAAAGACTTAAAAGGTTGAGACAGTCTGCGTCTCTCATATGGATCGGCAGACCATTCCATAAAAATTGAGCTCCATAGTAGAAAGCTCTGCCTCCAGCTGTTTGCTTAGAAATTCTAAGAACAATAAAGAGGACTGCGTCGTGAGCGTAGGTGTAGGTTTGTACGGCAGAACCAAATCGGAGATATACTGTAGGTAGGAGCCATGTAATGCTTTGTAGGTTAGCAGTAAAACCTTGAAATCAGCCCTACCCTTAACAGGAAGCCAGTGGAGAGAGGCCAGCACTGGAGTAATATGTTCAAATTTGTAGGTTTCAGTAAAGATTCTAGCAGCCCTATTTAGCACTAGTTGAAGTTTTATTTAGTGCCTTATCTGGTTAACCCGAAGAGTAGAGCATTGCAGTAGTCTAATCTTGAAGTGACAAACTTTTCTGCATATTTTTTTGACACAGTTTCTGATATTTGCAATGTTACAAAGATGGGAAAAAAACTGCTCTTTAAATATTTTTGATGTGGTCGTCAAAAGAGAGTTCAGGGTCCAGAGTAATGCCAAGGTCCTTCACTTTTATTTGAGACAAGTGTATTATCATCGAGATTGTCAGATCTAACAGCAGATCTTTGTTTTTTGGGACCTAGAGCTAGCATCTCTGTTTTGTCCGAGTTTAAAAGAAAAACATAGGCTTCCAGGATAGGCAATTTTGGGGCTTCACCATGTTTCATAGAAATGTACAGCTGTGTGTCGTCTGAATAGCAGTAAAAGTTGACATTGTGTTTCCGAATGACATAACCAAGAGGTAGGATATACTGTATATTGAAAACAACAGTGGTCCTAGAACAAAACTGTGAGAAACACAAACTTACCAATGATTTGTCAGTGGATAAACCATCCACAGAGATGAACTGATATCTTTCTGACAGATCTAAACCAGGCAAGAACTAGACCAATTTATCGTTTGCCATCTCCAAAAGAATGGCGATCGATGGCGTCAAGTGGCACTAAGGTCTAGGAGCAGGAGGACAGATGCAGAGCCTTGGTCTGACGTCATTAAAAGGTAATTTACCACCTTCATGAGTGCGGTCTCAGTACTATGATGGCGTACATAACCAGACTAGAGCGCTTTGTATACATTATTTGTCGTCAGGAAGGTAGTGAGTTGCTGAGCAACAGCTTTTTCAGTTTTTACACATCCGGAGGATAGGGAAACATTTATTATTGGCCAAGCACAGGAAGTAGCTCTTTCAGTAGTTTAGTTGGAATAGTGTCCAGTAGACAGCTGGAAGGTTTAGAGGCCAGAACTATTTTGTGAATGTGTCAAGAGATACAGGATTAAAAAAACTTGAGTGTCTTCATTGGTCTGAGTTCTGTGCAAACTCAGGACAACTAAAGTATGTGACATTTCTAAAACGTATGTTTTAAATGCTAGGATGTCATACTAATTTCGGCTTTTCATCTAGTAGAATTGCTGCACACTAATGAGGAAGAGAATTGTCTTTCGAGACCCATGTGTATTTGACAACAGCTGATAATCAGCTGAGGGGATGCGCTGTACCAAAAAGATGAGCCTAGTATGCTGATTTTTGTTGCTTACTGCATTCGTTTTTACTAAACATAATGTTCTAAATAGTATATAGTACGACTAGTATGCAGTTTGAGTAGTAGGCAAAGATTTTGGACCATTGACTTGACACACTGACTTAGGTCTTATTTATACTGAACAAAAATATAAATGCAACATGTAAAGTGTTGGTCCCATGTTTCATGAGCTGAAATAAAAGTTCACAGAAATGTTCCATATGCACAAAAAGCTTATTTCTCTTAAATTTTGTGAGCATTGTCCCCTGTTAATGAGAATTTCTAATTTGCCAATATAATCCATCCACCTGACAGGTGTGGCATATCAAGTAGCTGATTAAACAGCACGATGATTACACAGGTGCACCTTGTGCTGGGGGCAATAAAAGGCCACTCTAAAATGTGCAGTTTTGTCACACAACGCAATGCCACAGATGTCAAGTTTTGAGGGAACTGGGCGACATCCTCGAAGGATCGGAGCAAAAAGAGAACTTCCACCAACAAAGGCCACCACATCAACTTCGTCAGACCTGGAGAAGCGGGAGCACCCAAAATATGCAATTGTCATGCTGACTGCAGGAATGCCCACCAGAGCTGTTGCTAGAGAATTTAATGTAAATGTTTCTATCATAAGCCGCCTCCAACCTCGTTTAAGAGAATTTGGCAGTACGTCCAACCGTCCTCACAACCACAGACCATGTGTAACCATGCCAGCCCAGGACCTCCACATCCAGATTCTTCACCTGTGGGATAGTCTGAGACCAGCCACTCGGACAGCTGATGAAACTGTAGGTTTGCACAACCCAAGAATTTCTGCATAAACTGTCAGAAACCACCTCAGGGAAGCTAATCTGTGTGCTCGTCATCCTCACCAGGGTCTGAACCTGACTGCAGTTCGGCGTCGTAACCGAATTCAGTGGGTAAATGTTCACCTTCGATGGCCATTGGCACTCGTCATCCTCACCAGGGTCTTAACCCGACTGCAGTTCGGCGTCGTAACCGAATTCAGTGGGTAAATGTTCACCTTCGATGGCCATTGGCACGCTGGAAAAGTGTGCTCTTCATGGATAAATCCCGGTTTCAACTGTACTGGGCAGATAGTATGGCGTCATGTGGGCGAGTGGTTTGCTGAAGCCAACGAATGTGAACAGAGTGCCCCATGGTGGGGTTATGGCATGGGCAGGCATAAGCTACGGACAACGAACACAATTGCATTTTATCGATGGCAATTTGAATGCACAGAGATACCGTGACTGGATCCTGAGGCCCATTGTCGTGCCATTCATCCACTGCCATCACCTCATGTTTCAGCCTGATAATGCACGCCCCTATGTCGAAAGGATCTGTACACAATTCTTGGAAGCTGAAAATGTCCCAGTTCTTCCATGGCCTGTATACTCAACAGGCATGTCACCCGTTGAGCATGTTTGGGATGCTCTGAATTGACGTGTACGACAGCGTGTACACGTGAACATAGTGGTCAGAAAACATCTCAAACATCTTCATTCAAAAAGTCAGAGTTTCCTGAAAAATACGAAAAGTAGTGTATACTAGCATCGGCGCGTCATTTCAGCGGTGATCATCTAGGGATGCAAATAAACAATTTGTTTATATAAGAGTAGATTGTGGGACTACCGAAATTAACGTACCTTTATAGTTCATCTCCATACAGTTTTTAGATCTAGGTTGCTCTGTGATGCAACCATTAGTGCTTATGAACACCTTTTGTGTGCTATATAATATAAATATAAAGCCTACAGTTGCTGTAGTCGTAAGTAGACCTGTCAATCCAGCACCAAGTAACTTCTTGTACAGGACAGATCCCCAAGACTCAAATGTTCACCTAAACAAGTTTATTTAACTCATTCACATGGCAGAATACCATTGAACTGAATGCCGTGATGAATAAAATACATTTACATTTTAGTCATTTAGCAGACGCTCTTATCCAGAGCGACTTAGTGCATTCATCTTAAGATAGCTAGGTGGGACAGCCACATCACAGTCATGGTAAGTACATTTTTCCATAAAGTAGCTATCAGCAAAGTCAGAGCTAGTAAGGGGGGGAAAAAGTAAAGTGTGAGTGTTCATGAAGGGCATTCTTTTTGGGGGGGTGAGAAGGGGGGCTCCTGTAGGATTATTTAAAATACTCTTTGAAGAGGTAGGGTTTCAGATGTTTGCGGAAGATGGGCTTGGACTGGGCTGAGTGGGAGCTGTCCTCCCGTAGGGGTGGGAGGACCAAGAGACCAGAGGTGGCAGAACGGAGTGCTCAGGGTTGGGGTGTACAGTCGTGGCCAAAAGTTTTGAGAATGACACAAATATTAATTTCCACAAAGTTTGCTGCTTCAGTGTCTTTAGATATTTTTGTCAGATGTTACTATGGAATACTGAAGTATAATTACAAGCATTTCATAAGTGTCAAAGGCTTTTATTGACAATTACATGAAGTTGATGCAAAGAGTCAATATTTGCAGTGTTGACCATTCTTTTTCAAGACCTCTGCAATCCGCCATGGCATGCTGTCAATTAACTTCTGGGCCACATCCTGACTGATGGCAGCCCATTCTTACATAATCAATGCTTGGAGTTTGTCAGAATATGAGGGGTTTTGTTTGTCCACCCGCCTCTTGAGGATTGAACACAAGTTTTCAATGGGATTAAGGTCTGGGGAGTTTCCTGGCCATGGACCCAAAATATCAATGTTCTGTTCCCCGAGCCACTTAGTTATCACTTTTGCCTTATGGCAAGGAGCATCCATTATGCTGGAAAAGGCATTGTTCGTCACCAAACTGTTCCTGGATGGTTGGGAGAAGTTGCTCTCGGAGCATGTGTTGGTACCATTCTTTATTCATGACTGTGTTCTTAGGCAAAATTGTGAGTGAGCCCACTCCCTTGGCTGAGAAGAAACCCCACACATGAATGGTCTCAGGATGCTTTACTGTTGGCATGACACAGGACTGATGGTAACGCTCACTTTGTCTTCTCCGGACAAGCTTTTTTCCGGATGCCCCAAACAATCGGAAAGGGGATTCATCAGAGAAAATGTCTTTACCCCAGTCCTCAGCAGTCCAATCCCTGTACCTTTTGCAGAATATCAGTCTGTCCCTGATGTTTTTCCTGGAGAGAAGTGGCTTCTTTGCTGCCTTTCTTGACACCAGGCCATCCTCCAAAAGTCTTCGCCTCACTGTGCGTGCAGATGCACTCACATCTGCCTGCTGCCATTCCTGGGCAAGCTCTGAACTGGTGGTGCCCCGATCCCGCAGCTGAATCAACTTTAGGAGACGGTCCTGGCGCTTGCTGGACTTTCTTGGGCGCCCTTGAAGCCTTCTTCACAACAATTGAACCGCTCTCCTTGAAGTTCTTGATGATCCGATAAATGGTTGATTTAGGTGCAATCTTACTGGCAGCAATATCCTTGCCTGTGAAGCACTTTTTGTGCAAAGCAATGATGACGGCATGTGTTTCCTTGCAGTTAACCATGATTGACAGAGGAAGAACAATGATTCCAAGCACCACCCTCCTTTTGAAGCTTCCCGGCTGTTATATTCAAGCTCAATCAGCATGACTGAGTGATCTCCAGCCTTGTCCTCGTCAACACTCACACCTGTGTTAACGAGAGAATCACTGACATGATATCAGCTGGTCCTTTTGTGGCAGGGCTGAAAGGCAGTGGAAATGTTTTTGGGGGGATTCAGTTCATTTGCATGGCAAAGAGGGACTTTGCAATTAATTGCAATTCATCTGATCACTCTTCATAACATTCTGGAGTATATGCAAATTGCCATCACACAAACTGAGGCAGCAGACTGTGAATTTATTTTTGTGTCATTCTCAACTTTTGGCCACGACTGTATATTTTCTCCAAATTAATTCCGAAGGAGTGCACACATCCGGCTATAAGAAACCATTATTTATGCAACTTAGTTGTGATACAAACATTGAGCTATATATTGATACATAATTTAATACATTCTAAGGCTGCATGATGTACCTCTAATGATGAAAAAAACATTCACGATTTGACAAGCACTTGATAATATTCTCAACAGGCCTTGAATTCCCAGGAGGCTTCCCCCTTGTGTGGCCATAATGCCCCCTATAAAACCCATGGCTTTTGCAGCCAAAGTGGCTGTTGTGCCCATGGGCTGAATATAATAATTAGAATTCCCTTCTCCCAGCAGCCTTGCTCAGAAGCACCTCTCACTCACATTGCTCTCTCAAATATCTCAATTCTTATTAAACCCCTACAACTCATCCAGAACGCCGCAGCCCGTCTGGTGTTCAACCTTCCCAAGTTCTCTCACGTCACCCCGCTCCTCCGCTCTCTCCACTGGCTTCCAGTTGAAGCTCGCATCCGCTACAAGACCATGGTGCTTGCCTACGGAGCTGTGAGGGGAACAGCACCTCCGTACCTTCAGGCGCTGATCAGGCCCTACACCCAAACAAGGGCACTGCGTTCATCCACCTCTGGCCTGCTGGCCCCCCTACCTCTGAGGAAGCACAGTTCCCGCTCAGCCCAGTCAAAACTGTTCGCTGCTCTGGCACCCCAATGGTGGAACAAGCTCCCTCCCGACGCCAGGACAGCGGAGTCAATCACCACCTTCCGGAGACACCTGAAACCCCAACTCTTTAAGGAATACCTGGGATAGGATAAAGTAATCCTTCTGACCCCCCCCCAAAAAAAGATATAGATGTACTATTGTAAAGTGGTTGTTCCACTGGATATCATAAGGTGAATGCACCAATTTGTAAGTCGCTCTGGATAAGAGCGTCTGCTAAATGACTTAAATGTTAAATGTTAAATGTAGCCAATGCCCTTCATGTGATCGGGTCCTTCTCACAGGCATCTCGATTCTGAAGTAGGCTACAAGTGAATACAGACACATTGGGGATGCAACAGCGTGCGTCCTTCATCGAATTCCGAGGAGCATTTTGAAGATGTTAGAGCTGTCCACATAAGATGAGTAGGCATAACAGCAAAAGCACTAGCCTATGTCAATCTACTATCCCCCGTAGTACAAAAGTTACATTACATTTAAGTCATTTAGCAGACGCTCTTATCCATATAGGGCCTGATCAGAGCCTGAAGGTATGGCGGTGCCGTTCCCTTCACAGCTCCGTAGGCAATCACCATGGTCTTGTAGCGGATGCGAGCTTCAACTGGAAGCCAGTGGAGAGAACTTGGGAAGGTTGAACACCAGACGGGCTGCGGCGTTCTGGATGAGTTGTAGGGGTTTAATGGCACAGGCAGGAAGCCCAGCCAACAGCGAGTTGTAGTAATCCAGACGGGAGATGACAAGTACCTGGATTAGGACCTGCGCCGCTTCCTGTGTGAGGCAGGGTCGTACTCTGCGAATGTTGTAGAGCATAAACCTACAGGATCGGGTCACCGCCTTGATGTTAGTGGAGAACGACAGGGTGTTGTCCAGGATCACGCCAAGTTGACTTATTCCATTGATCAACTTGTCCTTCTGTGCAAGAACAAACTCTGGGACAGTTGCGGGATGTGATAGATCCAAAATTAATACCACTCGCATCAAATCTAAAAGCAATTAGGCCCTTCGTCACCAAAGCCCCATATACTACCCACAACTGCGACCTGTATGCTCTCGTTGGCTGGCCCTCGCTTCATATTCGTCGACAAACCCACTGGCTCCAGGTCATCTATAAGTCGTTGCTAGGTAAAGCCCCGCCTTATCTCAGCTCACTGGTCACCATAGCAGCACCCACCCGTAGCACGTGCTCCAGCAGGTATATTTCACTGGTCACTCCCAAAGCCAATTCCTGCTTTGGCCGCCTTTCCTTCCAGTTCTCTGCTGCCAATGACTGGAACGAATTGCAAAAATCACTGAAGCTGGAGACTCATATCTCCCTCACTATCTTTAAGCATCAGCTATCAGAGCAGCTCACAGATCATTGCACCTGTACGTAGCCCATCTGTAAATAGCCCATCCAACTACCTTATCCCCATATTGTTATTTATTTTATTTATATTTTTTATACACTGCTCAAAAAAATAAAGGGAACACTTAAACAACACAATGTAACTCCAAGTCAATCACACTTCTGTGAAATCAAACTGTCCACTTAGGAAGCAACACTGATAGACAATACATTTCACATGCTGTTGTGCAAATGGAATAGACAACAGGTGGAAATTATAGGCAATTAGCAAGACACCCCCAATAAAGGAGTGGTTCTGCAGGTGGTGACCACAGACCACTTCTCAGTTCCTATGCTTCCTGGCTGATGTTTTGGTCACTTTTGAATGCTGGCGGTGCTTTCACTAGTGGTAGCATGAGACGGAGTCTACAACCCACACAAGTGGCTCAGGTAGTGCAGCTCATCCAGGATGGCACATCAATGCGAGCTGTGGCAAGAAGGTTTGCTGTGTCTGTTAGCGTAGTGTCCAGAGCATGGAGGCGCTACCAGGAGACAGGCCAGTACATCAGGAGACATGGAGGAGGCATTCAAAAGTGACCAAAACATCAGCCAGGAAGCATAGGAACTGAGAAGTGGTCTGTGGTCACCACCTGCAGAACCACTCCTTTATTGGGGGTGTCTTGCTAATTGCCTATAATTTCCACCTGTTGTCTATTCCATTTGCACAACAGCATGTGAAATGTATTGTCAATCAGTGTTGCTTCCTAAGTGGACAGTTTGATTTCACAGAAGTGTGATTGACTTGGAGTTACATTGTGTTGTTTAAGTGTTCCCTTTATTTTTTTGAGCAGTGTACATCCACAGGTACATCTCCAATTGACTCAAATGATGTAAATTAGCCAATCAGAAGCTTCTAAAGCCATGACATCATTTCTGGAATTTTCCAAGCTGTTTAAAGGCACAGTCAGTGGTAGTAGTGTATGTAAACTTCTGACCCACTGGAATTGTGATACAGTGAATTATAAGTGAAATAATCTGTCTGTAAACAATTGTTGGAAAAATGACTTGTGTCATGCACAAAGTAGATGTCCTAACCGACTTGCCAAAACTATAGTTTGTTAACAAGACATTTGTGGAGTGGTTGAAAAACAAGTTTTAATAACTCCAACATAAGTGTATGTAAACTTCCGACTTCAACTATATATATATAGTTTATTTATTCCCACAATTGATGAATAATACGTGTAATAATATAAGTACCTCTATGAAGGAATGTTACCCATAGCAATGGCTGGTACATTTGTGGGATGGATACACTCACTCACCCCACCCCTCTTAAATTAACAGCTCTGCCCCTCTCTCCCCTTCCACCCATAGTTTGACCTACACCCCCCCACCCAAAGACTCCCATTACCCAAGTCATAGACTGTTCTCTCTGCAACCCCACAGCAAGCGGTACCGGAGCGCCAAGTCTAGGTCCAAAAGACTCCTTATTAACAGCTTCAACCCCCAAGCCATAAGACTGCTGAACAATTCATCAAATGGCCACCCAGACTATTTGCATTGACCCCCCCCCCCCCCCCCCCCTCCCCTTTGTTTTTACACTGCTGCTACTTGATGTTTATTATGTAGGCATAGCCACTTTACCCCTAACCAGATGTACAAATTACCTCAATTACCTTAAATAACCTGTACCCCCACCACATTGAGTCGGTACCGGTATCCCCTGTATATAGGCTCGTTATTGTTCTTTTATTGGCTTACTTTTTTTAAACTTTAGTTTATTTAGTAAATATTTTCTTAACTCTATTTTATTAAAACTGCGTTGTTTGTTAAGGGCTTGTAAGTAAGCATTTCACAGTAAGGTCTACCTACACCTGTTGTATTCGGCGAATGTGACAAATACAATTGTATTTTATTTGATCCTCGCCCAGGAGTGTGCATGTGACCGAGGTGAAGAACAGCTACTGGTTGGAGACAGAGGGATAAGAGAGATGCCTGCAACACATTGAGGTAAACTATAACCTACTTTTTCTTTGTTAAAGGCATTTAATACTGTTATGCAATGTGTAGGCCGACATAGGTACTTTTAGTAATAATGCCTTTATTATTATCTTCACAGGCCCATGGATGTGTCGTCGAAACCCTGGCCACCAACAGGTATCCAAGTGTGAGGGTGCTCTTAAGGGACTCCTATCCTCATATCTGGAATGAGTATGAGCAGTGGTACATTGCCAAAGGTGTGAGGAAACGGTGCCATCGGGAAGTCAGAGGTACTGTCATAGATTTTATAGTAAGCTCAGGACCCCCTGAACACAATATAGGAATGAATTTGGTTTTATTTCTTTTAAAAAAGAATCTGTTATGTATCTCAATGACCGACAAACATAAAAAGTGGAAGTGTTACAAAGTCTACACAATATCATTAAACAGCCATCACATGTGATGTAGTATGCACATAGCCCAGTGTTCAACAGTATGGATGTTCATCTGCTGGCTGTTATGAAATTACCAAAAAATTATTTGTGTAATCCCAGCAGACCCTCCTGAGTGGGGGAGCGGGCTGGGGTTCAGAAAATGGAGAATGTATGCATGCTTTTCAAGTCCAAATCCAAAGATACACAGTATAGAAGTCTCGTAGATTGATCGCTATGAAATGTTTGTATATTTGAATATTATGTCATGTGGTACTTTTACATAATTACATTTGTGTGTATTATCCAGTTTTGTGTGTTATGATGATTTATGGTACGTACCAGGATGGCCCTGTTTTCGGTGGCAATTCAGTTTTGTTTTGGAAAATTGACTGGGGGGACAGCTAGACAGGTTGGGGTGTACCAGGCTAAAGCAAAGGTAGCAGCAGGGTAACCCACACCTTCTGCCTCCTGCTGAATATCTGACCACATCTCTACAATATCTATTTTACATGGCTTGTTTGTTTTTATTTGTAATGTGTGCTTTTAGTCAAACAAAGTGCCAACTTGAGAATCTAAGATCTCCAACTAGCTGCTCAGTGTAGTTATCATTGCAGCGATACGCCATCCATCTGGTTTGGGCTTAGTGGGGCTATCATTTGTTTTTCAACAGGACAATGACCCAACACACCTGTCGTATTGCCAACCTTACTACAATGGCAGCAAATATTCTGAATTAAACAACACATAATGAAAGGAAACTTTATTTATATCACACCTTTTCCTGCAGTGAATGGTTTCACCCACTACTCTATCCACGAACTGCGGTGTTCTTTGATATCTATATTGCACGCAAAGTTGATGGGGAAACTACTTTTTCACTTTGTCACACTCACCCCTGCAGAATTCCATCAATCCATACAGACCTTAAAGACACATTACAAGGGCGGGCACTTTAAACCTGTTAAAGAAATACCTGAAGGCTAAACCTTATCCATAGGACCGTACAAAACATTGTACAAAGTAATAACGTGTCTTTTGCACATCACCTTCACCCTTTCTGTCCCGTAATCTAAATTGTCACTTGCACTCAACACTGAATACACATAGTCTACTTAATACTCTGTATCACTGATATACATGACTTTCAAAAGGACATTTAGGAGTGTTGCTATGGTCTCTGACATGTCAGGCTCTCTGACAAGCATTTTCATGGCTTCAATGAGTCTCTTTACTTATCTAACAACCTGTCCGTACCTTGTACGTGTCACACTACCCTCCCCTAAAGGATTCTTAGAGCTTTGTGAATTGACTGTATCGTGGGGACTTGTCCTTAACACTGTCTTTTAGGGGAGATAGTCTGCTGCTTCGGGCCTGCTCACTTGGGCCAACTTCACTGACCCTGATACTATTCCGGGTGGGCGATTTGCATTTGATCAGTTGGGGCAAAGTCACTGACCCTTATACTGCTTTTGGAGGACATTTCTATCTCATCAGCCAAAGGTTGCAAGCTATCATCCTCAGAGTGGCAAGGGTCTCCTTCTGGGTCTCTGTCACTATTGCTCGGAAATTAGGAATGCTCAATGCGACCAGATTCACTAGTTCTAGATTCCTGCTCGCTTTCAGAATCCCCCATTGACTTGGTTTCTCCATTACACTCTTGTCCTATCAACGAGGACCCGGAGGCGTCCATAGCCTCAACTACTTTTGGACTTAGACTGCGGAGGATCCAGACTGCAGTTCTCTGGTCATCACTGCCACCATCCACATCCGGTAGTGGGTGTGGTTTCATAGTTCTGGCATCTGCAAAACAGAAAGGATGGAGGGAATGGTTGTATCCTCTTCAGCCTCTCCAATCGGAAGAAAGTTCACAGGAAGTAAGAAGTTGCGGTGTACAACCTTGTTCTTGTCTGTGGAAGGGTTGACTACTCTGTAGATGTGCAGATCTGGGTTGCCCCAGCTGATGACATAGACGGTAGATTCCCACACCTCTGCCTATTTCCGTTTGCCACGTTCTTTCTTGTTGACTAAGAGAACTTGGTCACCAACCTCCAAAGTGCATCCTCTCACCTTCTTGTCATATTCTCTTGCCTGCTTTTTCTGTGCCTTTCACAGACAGCCGGAGCGTCTCTTGTACGTTCTCTGCTGTGACGTGTTGCGTGGTACCATCCCTGACGAATGGTACACGGCTGAGTAAGTCGGCGGGTACGTTCTGTGGCCCAGGTATGTATTTCAGATCAAAGTCATACGGGGCTAGCTCCGCCACCCACCTCTGCTCACAGGTATCGAGCTTTGTCAGTATGTGAGTGAGTGGGTTATTATCTGTCAGGACAGTAAACTGGGCACCTTTTAGCCAGTGACAAAAAATGTCACATTCAATGCAAGAAACTCTAGACGATGAGCTGGATATCTTGCTTGGGATTTACTAACAAACGCAATGGGTCTACTTTTACTCTCGTCCTCTGGGATCTGGCTCAGAACAGCGCCTAGGCCATCAATTGACGCATCAGTCGAAAGTATGAAGGGTTTACTAAAGTCTGGGTGCGCTAAAACTACAGCATTTATCACAGCTGCTTTAACTCATCAAAGGAAAGTTGACACTCACTCGTTCAGCTTTCAGGTGTCAGCCTCCGGGACAGCCTACTCTGAGTCTTGCCATTTTTATATTTTTGTTTGGTTTTCTGTCCCGTTGTTAAACAGTACGGTGGCTTGGCGATTTTTGAAAACCCTTCGATAAAGTGGGAGTAATAGTTCATAATTCCGAGAAATGACTGGACCCTCTTTAGTCCAGGGGTTTTCCCATCCATCTCCATGAGATCAGTGGATGTCATCTCACTGATGGTCGTCACTTTTCCCTTGTCAGTCTGGATCCCTTTTTGAGATATCACATGGCCCAAGAATTTCACAGAATACCTAAGGAAGTGGCACTTCTTTGGGGCAAGCTTCAAGTTGTTGTCTACTGAAAACCAACGCCAACCATTCAAGTGCTTCTTGTTCACTTTTACCAAAGACTAGTAAGTCATCTAGATAGCACAAAAGGGAGAGAGAGTTCTGATCCCCAAAGATTGACATCATCATCCTGGCAAATGTAGCTGGGATGTTGCAGAGGCCCTGAGCCATTCTGTTATATTCGAAAAGGCCAACTTGTGTGGTAACGGCTGTGTACTTACAATCTTTTTCGTGTATGGGAATATTGTAAAATCCCGACGTCAGATCCATTGTGCTGAAAAGGAAGTTCCCGCCCAATGACACCAGTGCATCGGCTTGATTTGGTAAGGGATACGCATCCTTCTCAGTTCTCGTGTTGAGCCATCAGAAATCTGTACAGATTCTGAGTTCACCATTTGGTTTCCAGACAAGAACGAGAGGGGATGCCCACTCACTTCAATTTCCTGAGGATGTCACGTTCTTCTATTTCCTCCAAGGTTTGTTTCAGTTTTTGGAAGTCACATGGTGGCACTCTGCGGTAAGGAAGTCTGAAAGGCCTCTCATCTTTCAGTCTTATTCTATGTACAGAGTCTCTTGCTTTGCCACAGTCCAATTTCCCTCTGGAAAATATGCTGTCATATTTCACATCCAGGTCTGCCATCTTGTTTTTCCATTCATCTGATACTTCACAGGAAGCAATGTCAACATCAGTCAGACCCATGTCTTTCAACACATCAGGATATGTGCGTTTTTCTGCCTGTTCAGTCGTGGTTCCAATGACATTCTGTGCAACATCTTGTTTGTCATCACATTGACCACAGCAGCTGCTGCTTAACTCCAGGTCTTCCAATGCTATACAGGGGTATACATCTGCCAGTTTTGTATTACGCATAGTCACATTCGCTATTGACTTTGGGATATATTGTTAGGTTCTAATTTTCAGAGTAAATAACTCAACGTACACAATGAAAGCTTAACCAAGTTTAATTCTTCCCAGAGGATCAATACAGCTGCATTAGACAAAACATGTTTCCACCACCACAAGTATATATATATTCCAATTTAGGCACTCCTCCTTCTCTCCAACCCTTACATCTATTATGGTTTGACAGGAAGACAAAGTAATAGGGTAATAAACCATAATTCCTCCTTTAAGGCGATCTGACCTAACCTTAACCCCTCATTTGCCTAATCCACAGATGTCCATCCGTATCCCCTATAGCAATCCTGTGATTTCCTCCCGTCCACTCGGCACATTCCAAAGCCATCTGGCTCCTACAGATAACCATTAACTTCTGATTTTAAAACCAGTCTCTAGGATAGCAATGTTCCAAGTTTAATCCAGAATCCAACAGGAGCAACAGTAATGATGACATGCCCTCAATGTGAAGTGATATTAATCCATAAATACAGAGCACAAGTAAATACCTTTTTATATGACCCTTTTAAGGTAGTAAGAAAATAAACATTCACTTAATAGATTAATAAATCACCTGCTAGCAAATCACCTGCTAGCAATAGCTAGCGTGACATTGTAGTGCACTGACCGACGGTGCTAGTTAGCTCGTCATTAACATGGCTAGCTAAGCCAGCAAAACTTGGTTAACTTGCCGAAATAGGCCTTATATACATTAACGGCACATTCACTATTGACTTTTGGACATATGAACCCGTTTTACAAAGACACTATTGTGTTATGCAGTTTTAAACTGTTTTTTATATACAGAGGAAAGAGACGAACCTGCTCTCAGAATAACTCTGACTGAGGAGAAGGCAGACCAACTTCCCAAATAGGGGAGAAACACTCAAAACCCACTAGTTGTTCTTTCAAAGAAAATAAGTCCGAAGACCTCTCGTATTGCCAACCTTACTACAATGGCAGCAAATATTATTATGAATTCAACAACACATAATGAAAGGAAACTTTATTTATATCACACCTTTTCCTGCAGTGAATGGTTTCACCCACTACTCTACCCATGAACTGCGGCGATCTTTGATATCTACATTGTGCGCGAGGTTGATGGAAACTCTACTTTTTCACTTTGTCACACACTTTTACTGCAGTTTCAAAACTGCAATCTTTTTTGTAAGGCGTTGTAAATGTACACAAACACACAAACATACTATGTGACATACTATAGCAGAGCAAATACAGGGAAATTTCGCAACAAACATTGTCAACTTCTGTCTTCCCATCTAATCTACAGACACAGCAGAGAAAATACAGGGAGAAATATTTCCCTTTCAGCAAACATTGTTCTAGATATCTATATCAGGTTTGGCAGATAGTTAGTCTAGATCTGTTCCAGCACAGTGGCAACGACTTTCTTCTGTTAGTCGATCATTACTCCAACTTCTGGGAGATTGACCTCATCCCCGACCGCTCAGAAGAGACAATGATCAAACGCTGCAAGGCTCAGTTTGCCCGCTATGGTTAGCCAGATATGGTAATCTCAGATGATGGACCCCAATTCTCCTGCTTTAAGTTCAGGAAAGGAGGCCCATTATCAGCAACCATCACTCCTGTGTTCCAATGTCACGTTGTGTTAGCTAATCCAAGTTTATAATTTTAAAGGGCTAATTGATCATTAGAAAACCCTTTTGCATTTATGTTAGCACAGCTGAAAACTGTTGTTCTGATTAAAGAAGCAATAAAACTGGCCTTCTTTAAATTAGTTCAGTATCTGGAGCATCAGCATGTGGGTTCGATTACAGGCTCAAAATGGCTAGAAACAAAGAACTTTCTTCTGAAACTTGTCAGTCTATTCTTGTTCTGAGAAATTAAGGCTATACCATGTGAGAATTGCCAAGAAACTGAAGATCTCGTACAACGCTGTGTACTACACCCTTCACAGAACAGTGCAAACTGGCTCTAACCAGAATAGAAAGAGGAATGGGAGGCCCGGTGCACAACTGAGCAAGAGGACAAGTACATTAGAGTGACTGGACACTTAGTGGTCTCGAGTGGAAATGAAGGGAAATGTTTTTTAGCAAAGCTGCGTGTTTGTAGATATCTAGAAATGTGGGTATTGGGAATATTATGGTCAACGCTCAGAGTATTGAATGATACGAATGTGTTGTCAACAAATAGGTCACAAAAAAACACCAGACCGTTCCTATGCCAGAACTGGAATGCCATGTCAATCTGTGACTCTGGGGAGAGATGATTAGATGTTAATGGAGTGAAGCCGCTTGCTTGCTTAAGGCTAAAGTGATTTGGGACCAAATTTTAAGGGAGTTCTTGACAATGGGATTCAAAACATGGGTGCCAAGGCTTTATTATTTATTTATTAACCCTTATTTTACCAGGTAACTTGACTGAGAACACATTCTCATTTACAGCAACGACCTGGGGAATAGTTACAGGGGAGAGGAGGGGGATGAATGAGCCAATTGGAAGCTGGGGAGGATTAGGTGGCCACGATGGTATGAGGGCCAGATTGGGAATTTAGCCAGGACTCCAGGGTTAACACCCCTACTATAAGTGCCATGGGATCTTTAGTGACCACAGAGGGTCAGAACACCCCATCTGAAAGAAGGGTGTCGGGTGCCCTGTGGGCATTGCCCTGGGGCATTGGGATATTTAGACCAGAGGAAAGGGTCCCTCCTACTGGCCCTCCAACACCCCTTCCAGCAGCATCTGGTCTCTCATCCAGGGACCAACCAAGACCAACCCTGCTTAGCTTCAGAAGCAAGCCAGCAGTGGGGTGCAGGGTGTTATGCTGCTGGCAGGTTCATGGGCAGTGGGGAGCATAGGAACGAGACAGGAGAAGTTGGAAGGCTTGACTGTAGCTTCATGATGGCCCAAATTGGACCATGAAGTGGACCATGAAGTTGGAAATGTAGCCGTCCAGTTATTTGACAGAATTAGTGCGACCTGCTAATGAAATGGGAAGAGACGACCATCTTATGAAATCCTGTTTAGTGCGTTCCAGGAGTGTTTTGAAGTTATGTTTAAACAGCCTTAAATGAGCAGGTGACCTTTATCCCCAAATAAGTAAAGACCTTATGCTCCACCTTAAATGGGAAGTTGGCATATCCAATTCCTTCTGCTAAATGATTAATGGGGAGGAGCACACTTTTTGTTAGGTTTAACTTATAACCAGAGAATGTCCCAAAACCTTGTAGCATGTCCAAGAGATAGGGTATAGACTCCACAGGGTTAGAGATGTATAAAAGAAGATTGTCTGATGTGTCAGGAGAGCCTCTGATGAGTAAAGAGCAGAGTAGAATTGCTTAAATTGATTGTTGATTTCTTTGGGATTGGTAGAATTTGAATCAGCTGCAACACAGATTTCAGGTATTTTTAATTTCACCTTTATTTAACCAGGTAAGCTAGTTGAGAACAAGTTCTCATTTACAACTGCGACCTGGCCAAGATAAAGCAAAGCAGTGCGACACAAACAACAGCACAGAGTTACACATGGAATAAACAAGCGTACAGTCAATAACACAATGGGGGAAGAATAAAGTCTATATACAGTGTATGCAAATGGTGTGAGGAGGTAAGGCAATAAATAGGCCATAGTAGCGAAGTAATTACAATTTAGCAGATTAACACTGGAGTGATAGATGAGCAGATGATGATGTGCAAGAAGTTATACTGGTGTGCAAAAGAGCAGAAAAGTAAATAAAAACAATATGTGGATGAGGTAGGTAGATTGGGTGGGCTATTTACAGATGGACTATGTACAGCTGCAGCGATGGTTAACAACTTGCCAGCTTTCTCTCCGTGTTCATAAAATGTCTGCCTCGACTTAAACAGAAGCTGCTCCGTTTGTTTAGTGGAGAGATTGTCAAATACCGAGTGGTGTAGCAGTCTCTCTTTGTAGAGTTCGGGAGTCGGAGAAGCGGCATATCTGTTGTCCACATATAGAATGAGTTGAGATAGCTCCAATAAGTATTTAGTGCGCTGTTTGTTGTCATACGCTGTGTATGAAATAATTTGGCCCCTTAGATATGTTTTAACGACTCCTACACAGTAGAGTGAGACACATCAGGGGTGCAGTTGATCTGTAAAAAGACATCAATACCAGCTAATAAAGCAAGTGGAGCCTAGAGTATGTGAATTAGGCATGGTCATAGTAATTAGAAATGAATGTTAGTGCAAGTGTGTGTTGAAAGGTCAGAGTAATAAAAAATTAAATCTTGGACTCCAATGCTGGCCTTCCCCCTGTTGGAAGGCTGCATCTACCTCTCCTAGACTAGAGCAAAATACTACCATGTTAAACCAAACCTCAGTAGTACTCCATCCAGAGCGACATAATCAAGTTTACTGAAGAATAATTGTCCTTTTTTGGCAGCAGGGTGGAGGCACGTTTCTAATCAAGATATGAGTTCACTAGTTGGTCCTTTGTCACGTTAGCATGGCTAGCGCGGGGGCAGAGTATAGGCCTACAATGGCTAGTTAGTCGTATGTCGCCTGTCATATGGATGTAGGTGCGTGACAATGTATTCTTTGGCCTTGGTTGGGTCTAAGAATGTCTTCTGCTCGCCGGAGGGAGTAGTGACCTTCAGTACAGCTGGGTAAATAATGCTGAACTTGGTGCCCAGACAGCGGTGTAGGAGCCCCCTCACTTCGTTGAAGGCTGACCTCTTCTTCATGACTGCCGCGGTGTAGTCTGGGTAAATGCGAATATTCTGGCCGTCGTAGGTGATGGGAGCCGCTCGCGATGCCTAATGGAAAACATCCTCCTTCTCCTGAAGGTAGTGGAATTTAACTACGATGGGTCTGGGCAGCTCCCGATTCTTTGTTGAGGACTGTAGGCTTCTGTGTGCAAGGTCAAGGGTGTAATCAAGATCTAAAATGTCCTGTAGCAATTTAGCTATGGACAGGGTAAGCTGCAATACGCCTATGGTCTCGAGTCCCACTCTCACGCCGAAAATGTGTCTGTTCCCCCGGCGCTGTCTGTTCTCAAGGTCTTCGACCTTGGAAGTTAGTTTGACAACATCTGATGAAAGCCGGGTGACTTGCTCTTCCAGTGTCACCACTTTGTCGGAGTAAGTATTTGCACCGCCTTCCAGGCTATTCAGACGGGTGTCATGTTTCGCCAAGTGATCTTTAACGGAGTTGATCTTTGTGTTGAACTTTTTGGGAAGAATGGCTATTTGTGCGGATAGGTCCGTGGATAGTGACTCCACCTTAGCCAGCACAGTCTGTTCAGACTTAATGATAGCCGCCATTACCCTGGCTAGATCAGAGTCAGTGTCCGGTGAGCCTGAGGCTTTAGTAGAGGTTTGCTCTTTTGTGACTCGTGGCTGTGGTTGTTTCGACATTTTACAATGAATAGGCCAAACATTTCGGAAGAAATTGGGTTTGATTCCAAATTAAATGTTACAAACTTAATACAGTAGGGGAAGTGTTGGTCAAGTATTAATAGTAAATTGTTTGCCCTGGACAGTAGCACTGAGAAAATGTGTCTTCACATGTTGCTGCTCACCAGTGCCCCAGTCATTTTATTTTCTGATGATCTGTCACTCGGTAAACATGCCTGGGCGAGAATAAATAATAATAGCAAGCAAGCATGGGCTTCGATCACAACATAACGACAGATGTCGTCAGCAATGGAATCATTTTACAGACAGACAAAGTAAACCTACTAAACAATGCGAAGTAGACAGACAGAAACAACCATATGACCTCAGCAAAGTCGACAGGAAATAACCAGATTGAACAACAACGACTAGCTACGGATTCGTACATGATGTTTAGAGAAGGGGATCACATGCATTGCTTGCTGTTTGGGGTTTTAGGCTGGGTTTCTGTACAGCACTTTGAGATATCAGCTGATGTACGAAGGGCTATATAAATAAATTTGATTTGATTTGTGACTGTGAGTGAAACAGCCAGCATGTGTCTGTAAGGGGAAATGAGAGCAGAGGGAGAACGTTTTGTTCTGATCCAGTTGTTGCATTAGACTCAACCGATACCCCGGCAGTTTCTTTACAGATAGAACTAGCCAATAGTTGTTTAAAGCACACAGCACTTCACACTGTTTGTTTGAGTGAAAGAGAGCTGCGTGCTGGCAGCTGATTATTTATTTTCGATCACCGATAATTACAAAAAATACTTGTCGTTATCGTATTCGAAAATTCTCCATATCTGTTACGATACTTGTTTTTTCTGAGTACCCGACACACCCCTAGTTACCAATGCTCACTTAGTTCTGCTCTTTTCCAAAGGCTTTTCAAGATCAGCTGAAATCTCTTCAAGGCACAACACAAAATTCAAGCTCCTCCAACAGTGACTCCTCTAAAGGTGAGATCCCAATCAAAATAAGTAGACTAAGTGGTATGTTAATATAATGTGTGTATCAACAGAACACATACAACATATTTCTTCCAACAATTGAACTAACGTATCCTTTCATGTCTGTAAATCTGCAAGGATTTGGGAACACAACTGATCATTATGAGGCCAGAGCTACCAATGAACACAGATATCCAACACTGTATATCGAGCTCAGCAGTGTCCACAGTGACACATTGAGGGAGGCCAAATGTTGGCTCACTTATGCTTTTCAGGAACTTCCCCATTCTCAGCGGTTTCATACAGCACTTTGGTCAGAGGGAATTTGATGAGCTGCTTTCCCTTCAAACCAAGTGGAATGTTTCCATTGAGGAGTTCTTTAAAGACGGTTGTGCTGGTGTGACCATCCAGGGGGCTTCTAGAGGTGTCAGAACTTCTGTGTTAAAGTTGGAAGCCCTTTGCTCCAAAGTCCAATTGGATTTTGAAGAAAAAGAGGAAAGTGACATGGGCCTGAAATCGTCCAACAATTTCCCAAGGAAGCCTGTAGAGAACAACAGCTCAGACGATTTTTCCAGACTTGAAATTGTTAACAAAAAAAACACAGATTTAACATTAAAGGTGCAATCTGTGATATTTACTGCATGATAACTGGTCAAATATGGCTGAATCTTATGTTACAGGTTGAGAAGGTGGAGAAAAGCACTCTGAAGCATCTCCTTGAGCTAAAGAAGAGAGTTGCAGCCTGCTTCTTCACAACAAATGTATCAGCGCCTGCCAGCGCAATACTATGACCTGGTCAGCCAAGTGGGCTTTCAGAGGGAATTTGCACCACCTGACGGTAAGAGAATGAAATGGATTGTCATTTTCTAGACTTTCACAAGGCTTTTTGAGGCACATATAGTGCCTTCGGAAAGTATTCAGACCCTTGACTTTTTCCACATTTTGTTACGTTACAACCTTATTGTACAATGGATAAATAAAAGTTTAAATCCTCAAGAATCTACACACAATACCTTATAATGACAAAGCAAGAACAGGTTTTTTGAAATTTTTGCAAATGTATTAAACATAAAAAACAGAAGGACCTTATTTATATAAGTATTCAGACCCTGTTTCCATTGATCATGTTTCTACAACAGTCCACCTGTGGTAAATTCAATTGATTGGACCTGATTTGAAAAAGGCACAGACCTGTCTATATAAGGTCCCACAGTTGAAAGTGCATGTCAGAGCAAAAACCAAGCCATGAGGTTGAAGGAATTGTCCGTAGAGCTCTGAGACAGGATTGTGTCAAAGCACAGATCTAGGGAAAGGTACCAAAATATTTCTTTAGCGTTGAAGGTCCCCAAGAACACAGTGGCCTCCATCATTCTTAAATGGAAGAAGTTTGGAACCACCATGACTCCTCCTAGAGCTGGCCGCCCGGCCAAACTGAGCAATCGGGGGAGAAGGGTCTTGGTCAGGGAGGTGACCAAAAACCAAATGGTCACTCTGACAGAGCTCTAGTTCCTCTGTGGAGATGGGAGAACCTTCCAGAAGGACAACCATCTCTGCAGCACTCCACCAATCAGGCCTTTATGGTAGAGTGGCCAGATGGAAGCCACTCCTCAGTAAAATGCACATGACAGCTCGCTTGGAGTTTTCCAAAAGGCACCTAAAGACTCTGACCATAAGAAACAAGATTCTCTGGTCTGATGAAACCAAGATTGAACTCTTTGGCCTGAATGCCAAGGGTCATGTCTGGAGGAAACCTGGCACCATCCCTGTGGCAGGGACTGGGAGACTAGTAATGATCAAGGGAAAGATGAACGGAGCAAAGTACAGAGAGATTCTTGATGAAAACCAGCTCCAGAGGACTCAGAAACCTCAGACTGGGGCGAAGGTTCACCTTCCAACAGGACAACGACCCTGGGCACACAGCCAAGACAACGCAGGAGTAGCTTCGGGAACAAGTGTCTGAATGTGCTTGAGTAGTCAATGAATAGCATGCTCACATAGGTGTTCCTTTTGTACAGGTGGGAAAGGGCAGTATGGAGTGCAATAGAGATTGCATCATCTGTGGATCTGTTGGGGCGGTATGCAAATTGGAGTGGGTCTAGGGTTTCTGGGATAATGGTGTTGATGTGAGCCATGACCAGGCTTTCGAAGCACTTCATGGCTACAGAAGTGAGTACTACGGGTCGGTAGTCATTTAGGCAGGTTACCTTGGTGTTCTTGGGCACAGGCACTATGGTGGTCTGCTTAAAACATGTTGGTATTACAGACTCAGACAGGGAGAGGTTGAAAATGTCAATGAAGACACTTGCCAGTTGGTCAGCGCATGCTCGCAGTACAGGTCCTGGTAATCCGTCTGGCCCTGCGGCCTTGTGAATGTTGACCTGTTTAAAGGTCTTACTCACATCAGCTGCAGAGAGCGTGATCACACAGTCTTCCAGAACAGCTGGTGATCTCATGCATGTTTCAGTGTTATTTGCCTCAAAGCGAGCAGAGAAGTAGTTTAGCTCGTCTGGTAGGCTCGTGTCACTGGGCTGCTCTCGGCTGTGCTTCCCTTTGTAGTGTGTAATGGTTTGCAAGCCCTGCCACATCCGACGAGCGTCAGAGCCGGTGTAGTATGATTCAATCTTAGTCCTGTATTGATGCTTTGCCTGTTTGATGGTTCGTTGGAGGACATAGCGGGATTTCTTATATGCTTCCGGATTAGAGTTACGCTCCTTGAAAGTGGCAGCTCTAGCCTTTAGCTCAGTGCGGATGTTGCCTGTAATCCATGGCTTCTGGTTGGGGTATGTACGTACGTACGGTCAATGTGGGGACGACGTCATCGATGCACTTATTGATGAAGCCAATGACTGATGTGGTGTACTCCTCAATGCCATCGGAGGAATTCCGGAACATATTCCAGTCTGTACTAGCAAAACAGTCCTGTAGCTTAGCATCTGCTTCATCTGACCACTTTTTTATTGACTGAGTCACTGGTGCTTCCTGCTTTAATTTTTGCTTGAAAGCAGGAATCAGGAGGATAGAATTATGGTCCTATTTGCCAAATGGAGTGCGAGGGAGAGCTTTGTGTCCGTCTCTGTTTGTGGAGCAAAGCTGGTCCCGAGTTTTTTTCCCCTCTGGTTGCACATTTAACATGCTGATAGAAATGTGAAAAAACATATTTAAATTTCCCTACATTAAAGTCCCCGGCTATTAGGAGCGCTGCCTCTGGGTGAGTGTTTCCTTGTTTGCTTATGGTGGAATACAGCTCATTCAATGCTGTCTTAGTGCCAGCCTCTGACTGTGGTGGTATGTAAACAGCTACGAAAAATACAAATGAAAACTCTCTAGGTAGGTAGTGTGGTCTACAGTTTATCATGAGATACTCTACCTCAGGCGAGCAATAGCTCGAGACTTCCTTAGATGTCGTGCACCAGCTGTTATTTACAAAAATACATAGTCCGCCTCCCCTTGTCTTACCAGACGCTGCTGTTCTATCCTGCCGGTGCAGTGTATAACCAGACAGCTGTATGTTGATAGTGTCGTCATTCAGCCATGTCTCCATGATGCATAAGATATTACAGTTTTGAATGTCCCGTTGGTAGTTTAATCTGCAGAGAAGAATGGGAAAAACTCCCCAAATACAGATGTGCCAAGCGTGTAGCGTCATACCGAAGAAGACTCGATCCTGTAATCGCTGCTAAAGGTGCTTCAACAAAGTGCTGAGTAAAGGTTCTGAATACTTATGTAAATGTGATATTTCAGTATTTAAAAAAAAAACATATTCTAAAATGTCTAAATACCTATTTTTGCTTTGTCATTATGGGTTATTGTGTATTGTGAGGATTTTTCTTTTTTTAATCCATTTTACAATAAGGCTGTAACGTAACAAAATGTGAAAAAAGTCCAGTGTGCATGGGACAGAGAAGGTGTGGAGGGGCTTGGCTGATGAAGAGTACCTGTACTTCACTGAGGAGCATGTGCTGACAGGGAAGTCTACTATTACCTCACCAGGTCTTATTGGGCCACCGGAGACCCTCGGTGGAGACCCCCTCACCCTGTGTGACAGTATGAAAGGGGACATAGACACCTGTGTCATTTTCAATGGTCACTAGGCCCTACCTGAATATCTGATCATCTGCAACAACAAAAAACGTCAACCCGTTAGTTTGGATAACAATGAAGTCCTATGAAGTAATTTTGTTTTAAAAGAGCGATATGGATCTTCATTTCATTCAGTGATTGTCTACTCTATAGTCTATGCAGGAAAATTGGATTTGATACACCAATTTATGAAATTCTGACATATTTGCATCACATGTACTGTATATTGTTTTTTGATTTGCCATGGTTTAGTTTCTGCCTCGGTAATAGCACTAAGCTTCAGTTTATAGCCAACTAAATGTTATTGCAGTTTGAATGAGTATGTTATGAATTTAAAAGTGGTTTTGCATGTATATTGAATAAAAATATAAATGCAACATGCAACAATTTCAAAGATTTGACTGAGTTAAAGTTCATATATGGAAATCAGTCAATTGAAATAAATTAATTAGGCCTGAATCTATGGATTTCACATGACTGGGAATACAGATATGCATCTCTTGGTCACAGATACCTTTAAAAAAAAGTAGGGGGATGGATCAGAAAACCAGTCAGTATCTGGTGCGACCACCTCATGCAGCGCGACACATCTCCTTCGCATAGAGTTGATCAGGCTGTTGATTGTGGCCTGTGGAATGTTGTCCCACTCCTCTTCAATGGCTGTGCGAAGTTGCTGGATATTGTCAGGAACTGGAACACCTTGTTGTACACGTCGATCCAGAGCATCCCAAACATGCTCAATGGGTGAGTCTAATAATTTTAGACTGCAGAATGTGCCTTATTGTGCTAAACAATAAATACTGTAACTGCTTACATTTTGATACTGCCACCAAGTACATCAAGAATTAAAACATGATTTGAGTTTTAACCAGACTGTCTGTCAGTTTTCACTCTATTCTAGGTAATGACATGTTCCTCCACCCAACAGCTAGCAACAGCAAACTTTGTGATACAAGTTGGAAAGTCTACATACTTTCTGTTCAGATGAAGACAATGCTTCCATGCAAAAGAGGTTTGACATTCAAATCCACTCAATGTCTACATACTTAATATGATCTGATCTACATTTGTATATATGCAGGAGTTCAGATGGGCCTTCGCATCAGCAAACAAAGGAAAGGAGGGGTGCTCAATAACAATGACAAAAATCATGAGGAGGGCTTGTGTTTGATATTGTTCCATTCACGCCATTACACTCCATTTCAGCCATTATTATGAGCCTTCCTCCCCTCAGCAGCCTCCACTGCTGTACAGGAGGAGAACAGGCGACTGAAGTTTCGACGTCAAGTGGACGTCTTCTTCACAGTGACCTGACCATTGCACTTAACTCCTATTTATAGCCGAGTGGCCCATTGAGACACAACAATGTAAGAAAATAATGACAATATGTTTCAAGGTAAATGGACAATGGTAGCACCTAATAATACTAATAATAAGATAATGTGTCTCGTTAATCAATAGGCCATGTCAAAATATACATAGGTGATATTTGGGTGTCTGTGAATCCGGAGACACAGAGATCCAAAAAATCAAGGCAACATTATAGAGACGAGGACAGTGAAAAATCATAGTTTAGCCCTGAGGATCCACAGTGTCGAAGGACTACTGCCAGAAAGCATCTCTTTGGTTTAGTTTACATGTTCTAAGGCTGCAAAGCGCAGGGAAGAAGGTGAGCCAAGGTGAGCCATTCATTTGTATGGGTTACCTTAAGACGAGCAAAATGAAGAAGACCATTGAGTTAGAGTCTCCCCTTTCCACAGTGGGGTCCATTAGGATGCTACAAACTTGTTTGTGAGATGACGGATTTTCGTCATGTCTTATGGTCTGACAAACACCGCTGTAGCGCCGTCACCTCCCACCGCAGATGCGGAAGGCCGACATAGGTGGATGCGGTGGATTGAGAATCGGCCCATGCAAAACTACTGATATATCTAGCTTAAACTGACAGATTTTGATGGAGCTTTTTGTATTTTGTTACCAAGATTGACACACAGGTGAGTTAATAGGCTCTTAAGGTTAAAGATCGCCATTAGCTGCTTGTCACGTCCTGACCAGTAAAAGGGGTTGTTTGTTATTGTGGCGTGGCAGGGGGTGTTTGTTTTATGTGTTTCGGTTGTTTTTGGTTAATGTTCTATGTTGGTATATTTCTATGTTTAGTTTATTGGGTTGACCTTCAATTGGAGGCAGCTGTTCCTCGTTGCCTCTAATTGAAGGTCCTATTTAGTAGGGGTGTTTTTCTATGGGTTTTTGTGGGTAGTTGTTCCAAGTATAGCTGTGTGCCTCACAGGACTGTTTTCTCGTCATTGTTTTGTTTAAGTGTTTATTTTGGTTTTCTTCAAAATAAAAAAGATGAGTATTCACATTCCCGCTGCGCCTTGGTCCCATCCTTACGACGAACGTGACACTGCTACTCATCCTGGGGTCCAAACAAATTAAGACAAAAACTAAAATGTAATTAAACCGTACATAACATTATTACACCACTACATAGCTACAATACATTTATAATACCACCATACCTACGTGTATGGTGTCTTTTCTTCACAGTCCACATTGTTCCATAAGATGTAGTTTTATCTGTTTTTATATCTGATTTTACAGTTTACATTCCACTTGATGTGGAATAGTGTTCCAAACTCTGTCTGTACTACAGTTATGTCAGAGTCTTAGGAATTGACCCACCTGGTGGTTATTGTCTGTGTGTAAAAGTGTATTCCTACTCTGCGGCTTTTGGAAGATGGTAGACCAACTTGTTTTCTTTTTTTTTGTGGATTGTAAGATAAAAAAATTCTCGACTTCTCTCTACTGCGAATTTCAGATTGGGGTCACATGAGAGGAGAGCGTCAGTACCGTTCCATATCAGTAGGATGTCATCTACAGTGCTGTGAAAAAGTATTTTGCCCCCTTCCTGATTTCTTATTTTTTTTGCACATTTGTCAGACTTAAATGTTTCAGATCATCAAACAAATTTTAATATTACACAAAGATAACCCAAGTAAACACAAAATGCAGTTTAAGTGATAGCTTTTTTCCCTTAATAAATAAAATTATCCGAACCTTCATGGACCTATGTGACAAAGTAATTGCCCCCCCTTGTTAAATCATGAATTTACCTGATTACTGCCAGACCTGATGAATCAAGAAATCACTTAAATAGAATCTGTCTGGTCTGACAAAGTGAAGTAGGCCAAAAGATCTCAAAAAGCAAGACATCCCAAAAAATTCAGGAACAGATGAGAAACAAAGTAATTGACATCTATCAGTCTGGAAAGGGTTACAAAATCATTTCTAAAGCTTTGGGACTCCAGCGAACCACGGTGAGAGCCATTATCCACAAATTGAGAAAATTTGGAACAGTGGTGAACCTTCCCAGGAGTGGCCGGCCTACCAAAATTACCCCAAGAGCACAGCGACGACTCATCCAAGAGGTCACAAAAGAACCCACAACAACATCTAAAGAACTGCAGGCCTCACTTGCCTCAGTTAAGGTCAGTGTTCATGACTCAACCATAAGATAGAGACTGGGCAAAAATGGCATCCATGGCAGAGTTCCAAGGCGAAAACCACTGCTGACCAAAAAGAACATAAAGGCTCGTCTCACTTTTGGCAAAAAACATATTGATGATCCCCAAGACTTTTGGGAAAATATTCTGTGGACTGACGAAACAAATTTTGGAAGGTGTGCGTCCCATTACATCTGGTGTAAAAGTAACACAGCATTTCAGAAAAAGAACATCATACCAACAGTCAAATATGGTGGTGGTAGTGTGATGGTCTGGGGCTGCTTTGCTGCTTCAGGACCTGGACAACTTGCTATGATTGATGGAACCATGAATTCTGCTATCTACCAAAAACTCCTGAAGGGGAATGTCCGGCCATCTGTTCGTGACCTCAAGCTGAAGCGCACTTGGGTTCTGCAGCAGGACAATGATACAAAACACACCAGCAAGTCCACCTCTGAATGGCTTAAAAAAAACAAAATGGAGGTTTTGGAGTGGCCTAGTCAAAGTCTGGACTTGAGTCCGATTGAGATGGTGTCTTATGGCTTAAAGGCGATTCATGCTCAAACACCCTTCTGCAAAGAGTGGGCCAAAATTCCTCCACAGCGATGTGAAAGACTCATTGCCAGTTATCGCAAACGCTTGATTGTAGTTGTTGCTGCTGAGGGTGGCACAACCAGTTATTAGGTTTAGGGGGAAATTACTTTTTCACATAGGGCCATGAAGGTTTGGATAGCTTTTTCTCTTAACAAATAAAATTATCACATAAAAACTGCATTTTGTGTTTACTTGGGTTATCTTTGTGTAATTTTACAATTTGTTGATGATTTAAGTGTGACAAATGTGAAAAAAATAATAAATTAGGAAGGGGGCAAATACTTTTTCACAGCACTGTATGCATCTTTTCAAAGAATTACATTCTGGCAATCTGGGTTTTTGACGACATCATAAATGAAGGTCTCCTCCAAGTGTCCCAAGTAAATGTACATAGTTAGGAGCGAATGCGGCTCCCATCACAGTACCCCTAATCTGTTGGTAGAAACTGCCCGCATATTGTAAGTAATTTGATGTGAGGGTGTTTTCAGTCAGAGACAGAATAAAATTAGATGCTGGTAAGATACCCTCTGGTTATTTATCGAGATAGGCCTACAAGCGCTACAGTAGGGGCTGTAACTCTGAGCTGGATGCTGAATGTTACATCTTGCATAGCATCCAGCTCAGAGTTACATCCAGCATCCGGCTCAGAGTTAAGGCTGGATTTGGGGGGGCAGTGATGGGGCAGTGATGTTGCCAGCAATGGTTGCTGCAAAAAGTTTCCAAAGAAAATGTGCATTTTATTTAGGGCCTATTTGGAACAAAATCCTGCAGTACCTGCGGCACTCCAGGGACAGGAACAGGTTTTTTAATACTTTTTTAAGGGGTGGATTAGCTTAATATTGCAGAAAGATTGTTGCTTCGATCAATGTAATTGTCTGCATAATTTCCAATCCCCCATATTTTTTGTGGGGTAAATATATATATATCCATATACATACACATACAGATACACATATATACATACACATACCTATATACAGTGGGGGGGGGGAAAGTATTTGATCCCCTGCTGATTCTGTACGTTTGCCCACTGATAAAGAAAGGATAAGTCTATAATTTTAATGGTAGGTTTATTTGAACAGTGAGAGACAGAATAACAACAAAAATATCCAGAAAAACACATGTCAAAAATGTTATAAATTGATTTGCATTTTAATGAGGGAAATAAGTATTTGACCCCCTCTCAATCAGAAAGATTTCTGGCTCCCAGGTGTCTTTTATACAGGTAACGAGCTGAGATTAGGAGCGCACGCTTAAAGAGAGTGCTCCTAATCTCAGTTTGTTACCTGTATAAAAGACACCGGTCCACAGAAGCAATCAATCAATCAGATTCCAAACTCTCCACCATGGCCAAGACCAAAGAGCTCTCCAAGGATGTCAGGGACAAGATTGTAGACCTACACAAGGCTGGAATGGGCTACAAGACCATCGCCAAGCAGCTTGGTGAGAAGGTGACAACATTTGGTGCGATTATTCGCAAATGGAAGAAACACAAAAGAACTGTCAATATCCCTCGGCCTGGGGCTCCATGCAAGATCTCACCTCATGGGGTTGCAATGATCATGAGAACGGTGAGGAATCAGCCCAGAACTACACGGGAGGATCTTGTCAATGATCTCAAGGCAGCTGGGACCATAGTCACCAAGAAAACAATTGGTAACACACTACGCCATGAAGGACTGAAATCCTGCAGCGCCCGCAAGGTCCCCCTGCTCAAGAAAGAACATATACATGCCCGTCTGAAGTTTGCCAATGAACATCTGAATGATTCAGAGGACAACTGGTGAAAGTGTTATGGTTAGATGAGACCAAAATGGAGCTCTTTGGCATCAACTCAACTCGCCGTGTTTGGAGGAGGAGGAATGCTGCCTATGACCCCAAGAACAGCATCTCCATCGTCAAACATGGAGGTGGAAACATTATGCTTTGGGGGTGTTTTTCTGCTAAGGGGACAGGACAACTTCACCGCATCATTTGACGGGGCCATGTACTGTCAAATCTTGGGTGAGAACCTCCTTCCCTCAGCCAGGGCATTGGAAATGGGTCGTGGATGGGTATTCCAGCATGACAATGACTCAAAACACACGGCCAAGGCAACAAAGGAGTAGCTCACGAAGAAGCACATTAAGGTCCTGGAGTGGCCTAGCCAGTCTCCAGACCTTAATCCCATAGAAAATCTGTGGAGGGAGCTGAAGGTTCGAGTTGCCAAACGTCAGCCTCGAAACCTTAATGACTTGGAGAAGATCTGCAAAGAGGAGTGGGACAAAATCCCTCCTGAGATGTGTGCAAACCTGGTGGCCAACTACAAGAAACGTCTGACCTCTGTGATTGCCAACAAGGGTTTTGCCACCAAGTACTAAGTCATGTTTTGCAGAGGGGTCAAATACTTATTTCCCTCATTAAAATGGAAATCATTTTATAACATTTTTTGCATGTGTTTTTCTGGATTTTTTTGTTGTTATTCTGTCTTTCACTGTTCAAATAAACCTACCATTAAAATTATAGACTGATCATTTCTTTGAAGTGGGCAAACGTACAAAATCAGCAGGGGATCAAATACTTTTTTCCCCCACTGTAGATATACATACTTTTTTTAGAATATACCTTTTTTATTCCCCGCAAACCCTACCACCCTTCCCACAATTGGAGTAAACTAATAAACAATAACACTTAGGCTTCTACCTTCAGTTTATACATCTTATACACATTTTACAGACACAATCTATTTTACAATAGTTATATTTTGTTTGTTTTTAGTCCTTCCTCTATTTCTGATGTCCAGGGTTGCCTACCCCTGCACAACAATATATGATCATGATATTTTAATACCAGGGGGTAAAGTAAGGCGCTATGGTCTGGTACGGCGTCACGGCTAAAGAAATAGTGGAGGTACACCATACCATTAAAAAAAGCCTATCGTAATAATTAAAAAAAATGTCAAGAAAACATTAGGCTATTACACCAATTTTTATCATTACCACATGTCAGAGGCATGGAAAAATTAGCAAACGGGTGATAGGCCTATAGCCGACACTCCAAAATGTGATGTGTTTAGACGATAACAAGAGTGCGAATTACACTGACATTCGGGGGGTCTCTATTGGGTGCACGTGTGCACACTTTTTTGGGCCTAATAGTAAAGATGTCTTTTGTCACATCTTCTCCTGCCACGCCCTCTAGTGCTCATCCTGTGTCTCCTTGACCTGCCGCCACTCCCCCCAGTTCTCTCTCTCTCTCCTCTCTCTCTCTCTCTCTCTCTCTCTCTCTCTCCTCTCTCTCTCTCCTCTCTCTCTCTCTCTCTCTCTCTCTCTCTCTCTCTCTCTCTCTCTCTCTCTCTCTCTCTCTCTCTCTCTCTCTCTCTCTCTCTCTCTCCTCTCTCTCTCTCTCTCCTCTCTCTCTCTGTGTGATTGTGTGGGCGGAGACAGATGTGCTGGAGTCAGAGCAGATCCCCACCAGCTGCAACCTGTTCCATAATCAAGACCTCTACAAATACTCAGTCCTGCCACTTCCACACAGCCAGATCGTAATCTCTGCTCAGTCAGTCCATGTTTCTAGCCGGTTGTTCCTGGTTTCCCTTGCCTGACGCTGTTTTCCTCTCCGCTACAGTTCTGCCCGCTCTGACTCTGGTTCCTGTCTCCAGTCCGACTTCTCATCAGTCCTGCTACTCTGTCCTGGATTCCCCACTCTATGCTCCCTTGGATTCCCCTCCGGACCTGCTTACCCTGTCCCAACACTTCTCGCTCCAGCCTCAGCCTCCACACCTGGTTTCCGGCAACCCGCCTAATCTTCCCCCCGTGTTTCAATAAATACCTTGGTTACCTCATCCCAGTCTCATCTGAGTCAGCTCTTGGGTTCACCTGTTTCGCTCCATGTGACATCTTTACCGCAAAAATGAATCTGATTTTCAAACAAATCACTTCAAAAAGTAGGCTTCCTGTGCATGTTTGTCCACATTCCTGTAAAGCCTCCAAGCCCTCAGTCCAGCCTCTCCTTCTATTGTGGACAGTCTGAGCACTGATGGAGGGATTGTGCGGTTCTGGTGTAACTCGGGCAGTTGTTGTTGCCATCCTGTACCTGTCCCGCAGGTGTGATGTTCGGATGTACCGATCCTGTGCAGGTGTTACACGTGGTCTGCCACTGTGAGGATGATCAGCTGTCCATCCTGTCTCCCTGTAGCGCTGTCTTAGGCGTCTCACAGTACGGACATTGCTATTTATTTCCCTAGCCACATCTGCAGTCCTCATGCCTCATTGCAGCATGCCTAAGGCACGTTCACGCAGATGAGCAGGGACCCTGGGCATCTTTCTTTTTGTGTTTTGCAGAGTCAGTAGAAAGGTCTCTTTAGTGTCCTAAGTTTTCATAACTGTGACCTTAATTGCCTACCGTCTGTAAGCTGTTAGTGTCTTAACGACTGTTCCACAGATGCATGTTCATTAATTGTTTATGGTTCATTGAACAAGCATGGGAAACAGTGTTTAAACCCTTTACAATGAAGATCTGTGAAGTTATTTGGATTTTTACGAATTATCTTTGAAAGACAGGGTACTGAAAAAGGGACGTTTCTTTTTTTGCTGAGTTTAGTAGAACTTCTAGAGAACATTGGTCTACGTTTTGATTGTCCTTGAACCCGTTGTTACCCTTGTGCTCTGACACTTTGTGTGAGTTGGGTGCAGGAACGTAGCGGTCAGGTCAATTGTAGTGGTAGTTGTTTCGATGGCAACGTACTTTACAGTTATTTTGCGGTGGGTATTTGTTTCGTGGTATAAACCGTTGTTGTGAGTCATCTCTCAACGCTCCAATACCTTATAATGCACCCTCTAACTGGAGTGAGTGCTCCTGGTCAAACTTCAAAACAGAGATGTCAGGGCTCTTAGCGTTGCGTGCTTTTGGTACCCCAAAAGCTGTGCTTGCAAGCTCTCTGAGTTGTAAGATAGGCAAGCCAACGTGGGCTGTAGGGCCCAAGTTGGTAATGAAGGTGCGATACATGTTCGACAGAAACATTTGTTTAAATGGTAACAGCTCTTCCATTCCTGTTTCAGTGAGTAGACCAAAGTAAACTGAACGAAGCCTATGATAGTAAGCTTGTGGATGTTCATTCCGAGCTTGTTTGACAGTGTTAGCCAGGGAGCTATTATGTTTGCGAGTCGCAGAACCACTGAATTCTAACCTCAAAGCTGTGGCAAGTTTAGCGTAGTCGTTTTGCACGTGTTGCTGTGGTAGACGAATTAACCTCGTCACGTGTCTATTCAACATTCGCTTCAACAGGTAAAGCCTGTCAGAACACGTAGCGTTCGGGTAGCCATCCAAGGCGTCCTCTATGTCTGCTAGGAACTTCTCCGTGTCGTTTGGCTGACCTGGAACGGGGTCAAAGGTGCAGAAGGTTTTGACAAGTTCTTTTAAGGCGTTCTGTGCAATGCGGGCGGAGAGGGTTGGCTTCATCCTGTGGGGAAACATGGGATTCCCGTGAAGGCGGGACTTCCGTCAATAATGGATCAGTGACGTGGGAGTTGGACTCAATGAGCTTGCAAAAGCAAATGTAATTGATTAATCAATGTTAATGATAAGTGTCACGTCCTGAACCTTGTAAGAAGTAATTTTCTATACTAGAGTAGGTCAGGGCGTGTTTTGGGTGGTTTTCTATGTTTTCAATTTCTATGTTTAAATTCTAGGTTTCTATTTTTATGTTGGTTTTTTTGGGGTGATCTCCAATTGGAGGCAGCTGGTCCTCGTTGTCTCTAATTTGAGATCATATTTAAGTAGGGGTTTTTCTTCCTGTGTTTGTGGGCAGCGATTTTCTGTTTAGTCTGTACCTGACAGAACTGTATTCTGATCGTTTGCCATTTTGTCTTTAGTGTTTTTTCAGTTAATCAATATGAGCACTCAACACGCTGCGCTTTGGTCTGCTCCTTTCGACAGCCGTTACAGAACTGCCCACCACAACTGGATCAAGCAGCATGCTCGGGAGGAGATGGATACCTGGTCTCTGAAGGAGAGGCTAGAGAGGGTAAACTGGACTTGGGGCCAAGTAATAGACAGATATAGAAGCCTGCCAGGGAGGCACGAGAGGCTACAGAAACCCAAAGAAAATTTTGTGGGGGGGGGGGGGGGGGGGGGGGGGGGGGGGGGGGCACATGGCGCAGTCGGTGGAGCCAATCCGGGAGAAAAGGGAAATGGGAGAGTTATTGAGTTGGTGGAGGACGCACAAGTTTTTCCCCAAAGGAACGTGTCGTCAGTTTGGTGCCACCTGAGTCAGCTCCCTGTACTCATCCTGAGAAGTGTGTGGAAGTTCCGGAACAAGTGATACCGGCTATACACACCAGGTCTCCAGTACGTCTCAACAGCCCGGTACGTCCTGTGCCTCCTCTCCGCACTCGCCCTGAGGTGTGTGTCATCAGCCCGGTGTCACCTGTACCGGTCCCACGCATCAGACCTCCGGTGCGCCTCCACAGCCCAGTACGTCCTGTGCCTGCTCCTCGCACTCTCCCTCCAGTGCGCTCCCACAGCCCAGAGCCTCCGGCGGCGCCCTGCAGCCCAGAGCCTCCGTCGGCGCCCTGCAGCCCAGAGCCTCCGTCGGCGCCCTGCAGCCCAGAGCCTCCGTCGGCGCCCTGCAGCCCAGAGCCTCCGGCGGCGCCCTGCAGCCCAGAGCCTCCGGCGGCGATCTACAGTCCCGTTTATCCGACGACGATCCATGGTCCGGTGGTACAGAAGCAGAGGGATCTCTGGGCGGAGCGGGGGTTATGCCCCGAACCGGAGCCACCTCCGCTGCTGGAGGATCTGCTGGATGGTAAGGTTCTGGGTACTGCACTAGAACCGCCATAGACAATTGTCACCCCTGCCTTTTTGTTTTGTGGTTTCTTTTGTTGTTTTTTTTAGTTGCATTCGGAGTCTGCACCTTTGGGGGGGGGGGGGGGGTACTGTCACGTCCTAAACCTTGTAAGATGTCATGTTCTATAGTAGAGTGTGACAGGGGGTGTTTTGGGTGTTTTTCTATTTCTATGTTTAAATTCTAGGTTTCTATTTCTATGTTTTTTTGGGGGGGTGTTGATCTCCAATTGGAGGCAGCTGGTCCTCATCTCTAATTGGAGATCATATTTAAGTAGGGGTTTTTCTTCCTGTGTTTGTGGGCAGTTATTTTCTGTTTAGTCTCTGTACCTGACAGAACTGTATTCTGATCGTTTGCCGTTTGTTATTTTGTCTTTAGTGTTTTTTTAGTTAATAAATATCAATATGAGCACTCAACACGCTGCGCTTTGGTCCTCTCTATACAACAGCCATTACAATAAGTGGCTCGTAGCATTCAGTACTTAACTCTACACTGACTATGTCAGAGAAACAACACGGAGGTAACATCTATGTATTGTTCAAATGGCATCACACACAACCAACAAGTCCTGTCTACAACTCAAATGGACTATATTAATCTGGGTGTATAATGTAATCTGCTTTTCAATTTCATATAGGCTGAATGTAACATGAAGGCCTTATTCTATCTTAGATCAATATGTTCTGACGTTGGTACCATTAATGCGATGGTGATTATTTTATCAAATCAATTAACTATGTTTAATTATTACGATTAAATTACTCATGTAACAATTAACTCATTGGCTATCTTGGGGCACAACGGAAAAAGTTTGTTTAATGAGTTGCCGTTTCCCGATGTAACTCTAAAGATATATATATTTATACCTGTCATCCATTAATTATCATTATTACCTCATCAGTCTCATTCTGAATGTTGTTGACTTCAAATCTGCACGAACCCTAGTCTCCATGATGACTCAGTGATACACAAATTGGTTTATTTATTTACTAACTAAATAATCACACAGAATTACATAAACACACACACAGGATTGATTATACATTAATTAGAAGAATTAAACTATTGTAAATATGGATATTTAGCACCCTAACAATCGCTCATTTGGATTTAGAAATGCAATGTACATATTTACGCTTGTATGTCTTTGTCGTCTCACTCTGTTGAAATCACTCGATCAGTCTGTGGAGAGTAGTTCATCAGAAAGTCTCTGGTTGTCAACCAGATGTCACCATGTGCTTTGTAGTCATAGCTTCTTAGTCTCGGAGTATCTGTTAGAACAGATCTTTATTCTGGAAGTGTTTGTTAGAATGGATCCTTAAAAGTATCACACGGTGGTCCTCGGTCGAGTTTACTAGACTAAAGTACTTAAACAGCTGTAGACAATGTTCCTATGTAGTATTCTTCAAGAGAGAGTTTCTAAACATTTCGTACCTTTCAGCTCACACTGTCGGTCACACTGGTCTTTAGTTTTAAATAATTTCTCAGCCGTGTAGCCAACTCTTCATGCTGTCTGATCTCTAGAGATTTAAATTCCTATCATTTCAACGTGCAGCCACCGCTCCACATTTTTCTGGTCTCTATTGTCTAACGATTTGTGACGTCCGGCTTACCGTCCGCCTACTTGGTCTAATGTAAATTCTTCAGTGAGTCATTTTAAACACTTGGAGAAAAAGAGCAGTCCCTCCTTTTGTCATAAGGTCTGTGCGTGGATACTGACTGGGTAAAACTTTACATGAAAGACAATTTTCTCATTTAGAAGGCTACGGTCACATTTCATTTTCTCACAATTCATTTCATATTTAATCATATCAGTTCCACAACATTTAGATGTAAATCTGATAACTGGAATGTATACATTTGTAGAGTTACTGTTATTTGGTTATACCGTCCTTAATGATATCACACAACAACAACTTATTTGACATGATGATTGTTTTGAGCCCCACGAACCATTTACCACATTATTTACGTTAGAAATGTCCAACGTTTTTATGTCACAGTACTGCAAAGTCTCTGTGGTAACAAAGGGATTTTAACTTCCATTTCTGCAGAGTGGGAGAGAGAGTTCCTGCAAGGTATTTACGACCCGGTTGTTAAGTCACAAAACTCTAGTGGGAGAGGGGGGGCTGGCCGATCTGGCGCCTATGATCCTCACCCGAGAGGGAAATTCATGACAATTCTATACTGTATAATTGGACATACTATGCTGTTTTTACTTAGAGAATTGTCTATTGTTATATGTTAATATATTTACTGATATAGGCTTGTCTTTTAAGACTTAGTCATAAATCTGAGCGTTCAGATTTATGACCTGCTTGGGTGCGACCACAGTCCTGTGTTTTCGATCGGCAGGAATTTAGCTATGTGGGAAGTGCAGGTAGGAACAGAGAGTGGTGGCGATATCAGCTTTCTTGGTCTACACAGATGAGCTAAATTTATTTTTACAACTCTGTTCCCAGGGCCTGTTTCTGCACATCTGCTAACTGTCACAAAGATAAAAGGATGTACTTTCTATAAAAGGCGAAAGTTAGCTCAGATCATTGAGCTTTTGAACTCTGACTATTCTTAGTGATGGTTGATTGCTTCATTTTTGCTAATCTTATAATAACGTTGTTTTGAATAATACAGTCTTTCCTTTTGGTTAGAATTATTGCCACATTTGATTGACAACTAAGAGATATGTTAATTGTGGATAACGGTTGTTCAAGTTCAGCATAGCTAGCTAGCAAAGCGATTCACCTTTCTTGCTAGCTAACCAAATAACACCAGCAGCATCTCTGTTACCCAACAAAAAACGATATGAGGGAGAAAAGTCAGCCACTCATCCACTCCTCCAATGACATGACATCCTCCCAGCAGGGAGTGCAACTGCGACCCAAACTGGCCATTGTTTTATCAGAAAAAATATGACCCTTTATAATGTCCACTTATGTATGTAGGATGCTGTATATAGCAATTTAACATATTAAAACAAAATAGATAAATAATATTTGCCCAGCCTTTGCTGCTATGCTTGCAGATGTGCATGATGTGCTGTGACCAAATAAAAAGTATTGAATAACTCCAAATAACTAAAAAGTAGCTATAGGTTGTTGTAACATTTCAACTTAAAACATGTTTTTCATTTTTTTGCACTGCATGGATCATTGGTGCGGTTGAATGCATCGTTGCTGTATGGTGCACTCAAAATGTATTGTAGTTGAGTAGCCAACCTAGGCTACTGCTCAAATGTTGGTGTAACAGGCCTACATGTCTCTCTTTTGAATGGTGTTTTGTTGCAGGTTTTGTTTTTTTGGTTATTCATTGTCAAGCTTTAAAAACCGAAGCCAGGCTGCAACATTTTAGTAGCCTAGCTAGGACTGTGGCATGTGTCTGTACACTTTCCCTCCACTGCAGCGCTGTAAACAGGACACACGAAAGCAGCGCAGTTGAAGTTGAATTAACTTTACAAGTGCATAAGGCTGTAATTTCATAAAGTAGATGACTCAACTGTTGACTCATTTATACTCGCTTATGTGTGCCTAATTCGGACGGCGGGCCTTGTGTTTGACACGTATGCTAGCCTATTAGCCACATTATGACTGATTTGTGATCATTGCCCTTGCTAGTTTGATTGTATTGACACTCCCAGCCTTAGTTACAGTTGTCCGTTTTTGTTCAAAATATTGAGTCATTGAAACTGAAACAGTGCATCCCGAATGGGTAGCGGCAGTAAACAATGTACCAGGCCAGCTGTGATTTACAACCTGATAGCAATATTTTGGGACTAGCAAGAAATGCATTGAACTGCATCCATCTATTCTGCCAACAATGCCTTAATGTACATCATGGAATTTTGAGTCAAATATAACCTATTTATAAAAACTCTTATAAAGTTGGTTTTGAAACAAACAGAGAATTTGATATTTATGACTTATATTATGATTGTCTGTTTCATATCTGCTCCAATTCCTTTCAGCCTCGAATTAGTCCTTACTGAAGTTTTTCTTGGTAAGCGCTTCTCATGTGTGTGTTTGTCAGATCTCTGCAAATGTTGAAGTAAGTCAAGTGTTTAACCTTGATCGAATGAACCCCATGAATATGTGATACATTAACTGATAATTGATGACAAGATAAACTGATTATGCGCAACTCAACTACAATGTAGGCGGCCTGGAACACGACCATTCTCAAATCAAGAATCGCAGCAATCATTGGTCCGCTCAGACCATGTGATCTACAGTAGACTTCCTATGAGGATGATGGACTGTTTTGCTGGATATTGAGTCTTTTGAGTTTGAGGTGGCTATGATTTAATCGCTTTGAGATCCATTTCACCTCAATCAAATACGTTTTGGCGAAAGGACGACGAAAGACCATGGCCCAGGCTACACAGATGAATGTCCCCGAAATCAACACTCCGATAACAGTAGAACACGATAAAAAGAAGCGACAGTTTAATATACGACTAAATGGTAATGTAACGTTAGCTACGCGAAATCGTACGTGTTTTCCCCTTTATCAACTGTTTACCAAAGAGTGCGTTTAAGCTAGTTAGCTAACCAACTTTTTCATAGCGCAAAAGAGTCTTCATTGTAGTCAAACTGTAATTTAGATAAGGAACTTACTTTTTCCTAATGGTCGTTGTTGTAAACAAACGGACAAAAAGCTACTAGCTAGAACTCAAGTGGCATAGCCAAAGATTTGTAGCGTTAGCCAACTGGGATAATTGTTAGCTTCCTGGCATTGAGCGGTTGAATTGAATGCTCTTGCTGTCACGCATCTAAAATGTTGTTCTTCTCAGTTAGTTTGCTAGTTTGCATGCACATTCGCTTAAAAAAATACTTCTGATTTGAGAGAATCTGCTCAACTTTCTCTAAAAACCCAATTCCTCATTTATCTGCCCGCATCCCTATATTTGATAGATCTTTAATTGAGGTCTGATGGAGAATCAGACTGATGTGTACAGACCTTTTTAATAGTCGCGCATGGTAGCCCTACTTATTTAGCATATAATTGCACCCTTTTAAATTCGGAGCGGCAGGTAGCCTAGTGGTTAGAGCGTTGGGCCAGTAACCGAAAGGTTGCTGTATCGAATCTCCAAGCTCTGGGTCTGCCCCTGAACATGGCAGTTGTTATGAACCCACTGTTTCCTGGTAGGGTGTCATTGTAAATAATAATTTGTTCTTAACTGACTTGCCTAGTTAAATAAAGGTTAGATTATAATTTTTTTTTACTTAAAAAAAAAGTAAACCCTTTTCTCTGGTTCCAGGCTCTCATGACCGTGCGGTCCTCTTGTACGAGTATGTCGGGAAGAAGACTGTGGACCTGCAGCATACAGAGGTTCCAGACGCCTACAGAGGGAGAGGCATTGCCAAGCACCTGGCCAAGGTTCGACTGTGACAATATGGAATGGAACCATTGCCCAATGCCAAAATAGACACTACACTCTCACTCCTATTATGTCCCTATATCTTTTTAACATTTATCTGTGCCTTTCAGATAAGCAATGGGAGTCCATTGGTCTCAGTATTAGTAGTTAGGCATTTGAGCCCATAGCCTTGTCCAAAAACAACTCATAATGTTACCCATCATTTGCTATATCACAACAATTCTGCAGGAGAACCTTCTTGCAATCTGGACCTGTGCAGCTCACTCTGTGTATGGAGAGAAGTCTTTGTACCTCTTTAATGTAGTAAGAAATAGTAAATATAGTTTCCTAAGCTGGCAGCTGATGAACTGCTTTTATTGGACAGTTTGGACTCTCTTTCCCATCTAGTTCTCTTTATAACAGCTGCATGGCAATATGAATGTTGCTTGTAATTCTGGAAATCCAAGCATTGGCCTGTTTATTCAGTCTAGGCAGTGCTTTGCCAGATGAGCTCAGCTCAGAGCGCTGGTGGGTAATATCAAGGGAACAGTTATGGTAGCGATAAGAGGAAGAAGGAAATTAAAACATGGTTTGTTTGAAGATCTGTGTAGACCGGAATGTTACTATTTTAAAATCTTTATATAAAATATAACAGAGCAAGTGTCTCACCTTTCATCTGCAGTCCCTGATTACTGCATGTATTAAAATAAAACCAGAGTGACAAAGACAATTACTTTGTAAACTCAAGCTACAAAACAACTCCTAAATTAAATGGCAATGTTCTGTTGATTGCAGGCGGCCATGGATTTTGTGGTGGAAGAGGATCTGAAGGCTCACCTGACCTGCTGGTACATCCAGAAATACGTCAAAGAGAATCCCCAACCTCAATACCTGGAGCACATCCACCCCATGTGACCCCATGACAGAGAGGAGTGGAGAGAGACTGAGTTAGAAAGCATGGCCTCATGCTTTCTGTTTGGAGGACTTTGCTCTGTTTTTGGGATGGGTGGGTGGGTGGTAAGGGAGAGGGAAACAATACTATAGCTATCCCTATCTCTACAGACATAAAGACTCCCAGTTGGAGAGCAGTGGTAAAGGAACTGTCCGAGTGCCATTGACTACTCGTAGCCTGTCCTCCATGGGCATGGACATCCGTTTGTTTGTGTGTTAAAAAAAAAAAAAAAAAAGGAATGTTGTAGAGTCTTGCTGTCTTATTGTGTATACAGTGGCAAGACTGTATGCAGGATTCCTGTTTTTTTGTACTGTAAGAAGCAATGTCTCATCACACTTCGGCCGGTATTGCTTTCACCTATCCAGTCTTGGCTGGTCCTTTGAAGATGAGTGAACAACAGCAGGAGGAAAGGAACAGCTTTCTGGAGTGTAATGCAATCCTGATCCTTCAGGATGATTGTCTTCTCGTCAAAACCATCAAGACAAACAGCTGTTCATCAGGACCTTGATTAGCTGAATCAGGTGTGTTAGAGCAGGGTTGGCGCAGTAGTGTGCACATCCAATAGCTCTCCAGGAGGGTGGACCACACCTGGTTTACTTTATACCATCAACTTGTGGGCTATATCCCCTACATGCAGTCAGCCTGTCGTGGGCTAGTGAGGCGCTTCCCTCTATTCCTACTATGCTGCCCAAGACTATCTGTCCCCATGTTCATCAGGACAACCACTCTTCAGTAGGCCTACCCTTCACCTTAAATGTTACTGTACAGTAAGCTGCTGTGCTATCTGACATGAGATATTGCCATAGAACTGTCATCGACAGTCGGTGTAATCTTCTACTGTCTGTAAAAGCACTAATTCCGGGCTGTTCTACACTTTAAATCTTGTGACATTTTCTCTATACAGTTTACAAGCATGGCTTAAGACAACAAAATTCCAATATCAAGTAACAGGTTGTATTTTTTTATTTGCTGAGCATCTAAAACTACAGTAGAGATTCTCTCTGGCTTTGACCTAGGTGAGATGTACTATTTGCTAGGTGCCTGAATGCATACTGGTCAGGAAGGCAGTAAAACTGAGGACACTGAGTCTTCAGGGGATGGCTCTGTAGGCCTACTGTCTGACAGAGATGGGTATAAAGTCTGCAGACAGTCTGATTATTTTCCATGTCTCTCTTGTTTTAAATTAAATACCTTATTTGACTAATTTACTAACCATTGATTTACAATCATATAGAAGTGCCTTATACATTTTAAAGTAGTTTCCTAGTATACTTCATCTCTGAGCTGCAGAATACCAAGGTAATAACATTTTAAAGGTGCACTTTATGCAATTAATCTATTGGTGAGGGAGGCAGGGAGCAGGCTAATGGATTGCACGTTACCGGGGTTTGCACTGGCTTGGTACAGGGTTACAACACACTTTCCAGTTTAGTGTTCTACACCGTGTGTGCGATAAGCCAGATATCAACTCACTAGAGAAGCTTGGATAGGACAGGACACAATCTGGGTAAGTATAGCAACCAGAGGCAGGTAAATATCACCCCCACTTCAGTGTGACAGTACGTTGCATTGAAGTGTGAGTGTAGCCCATAATAGCAAGTGGAACAATTTACCTGCTGCGCAATCTGGCTATAGAATGGTTTGTCCTACTCTTAAGTCCCATAGTGTTGTCCTTGCTTGTGATTGGTCATTCCTGAACTGTTACAAAACATAAACATGATTTGTGTAGGCAGCATTTTCCGCATTTGTGTTGAGCACATTTTGGATTACAGTTTACGTCAAAATGTACTAGTGTAGTAAATTAAACTGACCTCTACATTTACATGGTATAAATAATGAGTGGTACTTCCTAGATGCATTCAATTAATTATGGGAAATGTAGTACGACAAAGTATATTAAGTCGTCCTCGCAGTGTATTGCAAGTATAACATACACTACACAGCCTAGCTTGCACTGCGTCGACAGCAGTCGTGTATTGGTTCTCCAAGATGGCGTCGTTGGGAAGGAGGCGCGGTGTCCCAGTCAACAGGGAGAGGTCAGTTAGACTCAATCATTGCCATATCACGACTATTTTTGTGAACAAGGTCTATTTTATGATACCTACACGTTCACTATTCCAATATATGGCCTTTAAAAGCAAAATGCAGCTGTCACTCCCGAATTCCTTCCTCCATAATTGCTCATGTGATGTTTTGATTAGCATGTTTGCTATCGCCGCTAACTTTGCTAGCCTGTTCGTCAAAGCTTCAAAGTCAAGTTCTGGATAGGTTAGCCATCCCAACTAAAATAGTGTGAAAACATGCTGTAACGTTACAAAGTAGATATACTAGCACATATCCGTCGTATAACACAATACTAACGTTTTACTCGCCGCTTGTAATTGATGTACTAGCTAGTTTTCAGAGCAGCTAGCTTCCAAACAGCGGTGGAGCTGACCAATGTAACGTTATGACCTGACGTTATGCAAAGATGCGTCCAATACAGCACAACAGCTCCCATGTTATACGTAGCTAATATAGGTGTTACTGGAATTGTTGAAACAGTTGTGAATGATCAACATGCTCGCTAACCCAGAGTTTTATTTACGTTAGCTAGCTAACAGTTAGCTACTTGACGGGTGCGTTCGTAAATTCGCTCTGGAGTGTCTGACTCAGAGTGCTCTCAGCCAGGGTGAATTTACGAACGCAGTCTTATTTAGCATGCCGTGTTAATCTTGTTGGGGAGCTAGCTAGCACTCTTGCGTGGGGCATAATGTTTGCAAAGTGAGAGATTCGAGTTTTACACGTGAGTTATTTACACTTGCTATAGCTACATTTTGTTTTCTCCTGCATATTGTCCATAGCTACGTTAACGTTCCCTGGTTTCACAACAGAGCCTGGATACGAACCAGGGACTATCACATCCGGCCGTGATTGAGAGTCCCATAGGGCTGCGCACAATTCGCCAGGGTAGGCCATCATTGTAAATAAGAATTTGTTCTTAACTGACTTGCCGAGTTAAATAAAATAAAGTTATCACCATAGCTTATTACTAACAGGCAACTTGACAGTGACTGACGACTAGATAGTGAACTCTGAGAATTCTAAACATGAGAAAATACCCTACTTTCCCTTTGATGCAACAACTCTTATTTATGTCAAACATGCACAGGCAACATATGTCAAAGTTCCACAAAAGTGTCTTGTTTTTATCATACAGTGGGCTGAAAAAACAGGTGTTGTGCTCTAATCTGATATCAAGGTCATGGACTATATGTACACTTCTTTTAAAGTAGTTGTTCCCCTTATTTCTTCACAAGTGGTATTCATCTGTACATAATCATTAAAAACTGTTGCAACCACTTGCCTTAGGCCCCGAAGCTGCACAATTGCTATGAAGCTTGGAAAATAATTGGAATTTAATATTGTGATTCTCTTCCTTTTCCATCTACTTACTATTTCTAATCCCCTCTCTCTCCCTCATTATCTCATCTCTCTGTACACAGGGGAGTGATGGCGGCAACGGACTGCTACATCGTTCACGAGATCTACAATGGGGAGAATGCACAGGACCAGTTTGAGTACGAGCTGGAACAGGCACTGGAGGCCCAGTACAAGTACATTGTGATCGAGCCCACGCGCATTGGCGACGAGACGGCCCGCTGGATCGCCGTGGGAAACTGCCTGCACAAGACGGCCGTCCTGTCGGGCACCGCCTGCCTCCTGACGCCGCTCTCGCTGCCACCTGAGTACTCGCGCTACGTGGCACTGCCCGCTGGTGCCCTCAGCGTGGCCTGCTCCGCCCTCTACGGAATCTCCTGGCAGTTCGATCCCTGCTGCAAGTACCAGGTGGAGTACGACAGCCAAAAACTCTCGCGGCTGCCCCTGCACACACTCACCTCCTCCACGCCAGTGGTGCTGGTGCGCAGGGACGACATCCACAGAAAGAGACTCCACAACACGATAGCGCTGGCCGCCCTGGCCTACTGCGCCAAGAAGATCTACGAACTCTACGTGGTATGAGCGTACTCTGAAGAGGGTTAAAATAAATAAAAAAATAATAAAAAATATAACGGGAAAAGAAAGAATCCACCCAGTAGTAAGCCAAGTGGAAGCCATGCGCAGAGTCGAGGGTTTGCCCCTAACCCCCCCCCCCCCCCCCCCACCCCCACTTGCGCGGGCGCTTACTTTTGGGCTGTTTGCTGGATCAGAGGGATATAGTTCAAACTAGAAGGAATTATTTTTCCCTTATTTTCTTGTAAGTGACATCACCAGTGCACTTATCCATATGGTACCCTTGCGCCTCTTCCCCATCCCTGTACCCCTCTCAATACACTAAGTTAGGGCACAGGGGTAGCTAAGTAAAAAGAAATAGACTGAATTGTGTTGCAGTTGAAACGGACAGGCTTAAGTATTACCAACATGTCTATTCCTTGTAGTTTTACTGTACCCCTTTCTTGCTGATCAGTATGTCACCCTTTCATTAAACATTAGGATATTTCAAACTCTCCTTTCTGTATTTTCTTTTTCATTAAACAAATTTTACACCATGTCTTGAATCACAAAGGCAATAGCATTACCTTTGTTTTCAGATTTGTCTTTCTAGGTTTACTCAGTTATTGGAACAAAGTCAAGACCTTTAAACATACTTGTTTGGTCATCCCTCACCAGTCAGTTAAGGACAAAACAGATCAACACGAATGTCGGCCATGTGCAGCAAGTCCTATTGCCTTTCTGTTCATTTCCCAACTATTCTACATGTTGAATCGCCAACATTGTGTTGGTCTGTCTTTGTCCTTTACACACATGCAGTTATGGGCAGAAAGACTGTCCAGATGGAGCTCTTTGTGGGATTGTTAGACACTTAATGGGGACTTTCTGAGTGTAGGAGTGGGTTGTGTATGTAAGGGACATATACACTGAGTGTACCAAACATTAAGAACTCGTGCTCGTTCCATGACAGACTAACCAGGTGAAAGCTATAATCCCTTATTGTTGTCACTTGTTAAATCCACTTCAATCAGTGTAGATGAAGGGGAGGAGACAGGTTAAAGGATGTTGTTTTAGCCTTGTTACAATTGATTTATGGATTGTGAGCTATTGATTGGTGAATGGGCAAGACAGAATATTTAAGTGCCTTTGAATGGGGTATGGTAGTAGGATCCTGGCACACCTGTTTGTATCAAGACTGCAATGCTGGTGGGGTTTCCCACGTGTATCAAGAATGGTCCACTACCTAAAGGACATCCAGCCAACTGGGAAGCATTAGAAAGGTGTTCCTAAAGTTCGGAATACACAGTGTATATGGATCTGAGTTTCAGTCCCAAATGTTGCCAGTAGTCTTCTTGTGGTGTTTTTTCATCTTAAAAATCAGGTTGTTTGCTATGTAAAATAGAACATGACAACCTCGTGTACACACGACTTGGCCAGGTTACAAGAAAATGATCATTCATAGTTACATTTAAAAAATATTAGAAAGAAATCTCACTAAAGAGAGCAATATTAATTTGTGTTGTTTTTAACCATTATGGTTTTCAATTGTATTTAGTTTTATTTGGAGTATTATTTGAAATTGTAAGGCTTTGCAGCTTGATGGTGGCTTGATTGCCAAAAAAGTATTTGGCTATCATCAATACAGGGCAACTTACCCTGTTTGCCTGTGTTTTCTTTCACATTGCTACTTTGCAATATATTATACAAACTAAACAATGCCCATCCATGAACAACCTGGAAAGTCTTTGTTGGGACTGCAGTTAAAATACTTAGAAAATGTACAATGTTTTTTTTCTAGTAATTGTGCTAGCTTATTACCTGAAGCTCTATCTTTGGATCATCTTGATATGCATTTGAGAGTCGACAGTTGAGAATGGTGTGATACCAGAGAAAAGAGTCCCAATTCGGTGGAAAATCTGTCTCCCTCCAGCAGGTGGCGTATTTGTCGTTTTGCATACCAAGCAAGGAGTTTTTCTATGGAGGTCAATGAGTGTCGAATTTGGTCAACAACAAATAAATGGCTTATTTCCTACGTGACGTTTATTTGATGAAATAGAAGTTTCGTAATGCTTAAGTTGTTACGAGTGTACAGATATAAGTAGGAAACGTGACTTCCCGGCAACTCCGATATAAAGTGTTTTTCTCAAGAGTTGTCTGAGATGGCTACGCATATTCATGACATGAGGCTATAGCATACAGGCAGTTGACGTCAACAACCCTAATCGAATATTCAAAACAGGATTACAATAATGAGATGTATCCACCAATCCTAAGAAAGGATAGAAGGTTGCTAGACAGCCCGCTGTGTTCTTTAGCTGTTCTGCATCGTGGACAACGACTACCATTGTTAAGGCGGAGAGACATGTATCTTGTCAGTATATCCATAATCTTTGGTGACGCGTGGGTGTGACAGATATAAATATAATGTGTTGAGTTGAAACTATTGTAAACTAAAGGAATACAACCTGTTTCCACTGGTTAAAAACGGAATACCCCGGGTTAGCAATAATGCGCACTGATTGACAGCCTACACGTAATTGGCAGAAATCCTTCCAACGTCACATACAACTGATTGGCTGGAATTAAACTTCCCTAGCTGCTTCCGGGTTACTTTATTGTCGGTGTTCAGATTTAAACAAAGATTACCATCAAACCTTTATGTTGACGACGATTCAGACGGACAGGTGTGTAAAGTCATTCGATATGACAACATAAGATATTTGCGGCACTTTGGTTAGTCATGTTGAGTTTATTAGCCATCTGTCAGTAGCTGCAGTACTAGCTAGGCTCATATTTTAGTAAGAAGACTTGGTTGTGGAATATTTAAAATCATTTAGCAACTGGTGTAGCTAGTGACTGATTCTTCTGTATTTAATGTGAGGGTTCTGCCTTGTAGTAAAGTAAACAAGCTAGAAGACCAAACTGTGTGTAATTGTATACGGTCGGAACATAACAGCAGCTGTTACTGTTGTGTGCTTCTTTTTATTTAGCCAGCAGACCCCCTTACTTACAGCTGCATTAGTGTCGATCCGCGCTATAAAGCATGTGTGTAACGCATACGAACCCAGGCTGGAGCGAATGTTGGACCTAACGCCCTAAGACATTGCGGAGCCGGCGGAAAACGAACCTCAACCCTGGGATGAGAAATGCATTGTACTCCGAATTATTGGAGGCTCCTCATAGGAGGAAGGGGAGGACCATCCTCAGTGAATTTCATAAAAATAGTGAAACAAAGTTATCCTCTTCAGATAAAACTATAATAAATATATTTAACCAAATAATTGATTAAAACGCACTGTTTACAAAGAAGTTCTACAGTAGCCTCAACAGCACTCTAGTGTAGCACCATGGTGTAGCCGGAGGACAGCTCGTTTCTGTCCTCTGGGTACATTGACTTCAATACAAAACATAGGAAGCTAATGGTTCTCACCCCCTTCCATGGACATACACAGGAATGAGGACGTCCTCCAGAAGTTCAGAGCTCTTGCACCCAATCAAAGGATAAGATCATTAATCTAGTACTGAACGCACAAGCTACAGCTAGCTAGCACTACAGTGCATACAATGTGGTGAGTAGTTGACGCAAAGAGAGCGAAAGACAATAGTTGAACAGTTTTGAACAAATTCATTTCTTAAAAATGAAGAAGCAAGAGAGCGAACTAGCTATTTGTTGAATTAATTGCAGCTTTCACTTGTGCAGCTAACTCAAACAGAGGGATGCTATGTTAGCTAGCTGGCTATATCAATCCAACACTGGAACTCTTCAATGTCAAGGTAATCTTTTGGTTTTATTAATTTATTGCCACAGGGGGCCCACGGGTGTAACTGCTTGCTGACTGTACACTGTACTGCATGATTGTAGCGGGTTTACTAACGTGTTAGTTCAAGTAGCTATGTTGACTATGATGTTCGCTAATATGGTGACAACGATGTAGGCTGTGTGTAGTGCTTGAAATGTTTCTTAAACGGGGATAAACATACCTGAATTTGTCCAATAAACTTTTGTTTGCAACTGTTGGGACTAATGATTACACCCTAGATCAGCTAGATGCAGGCAAGAGTGCAAGGCGGTATTGAACGTGTCACTGTCTGTCACCTTGATTACTTACATTTCTCTCGACCTGTGAACCTACGTTATACACTTTCATTCATAGGCTAGGTTGTAGCAACCTCATGGTGGGTATAGGAACAATTTTACAATCATGTAGTAGCCTAAACCTATCAGTGTTACATTGAGCTGAGGGAATGGAATATGAATGACAGTCATCCAATATGCTGTAATAGAAATAAGGCCATGCTCGTTTAAAAAAAAAAAGTGTCCTCCCTCAAATAACCAAATTCAGCCTAGCTAATTTCCAATTTATACGAAATTGTTTGACTACAGAAGTGGCAAAACTGTACATCAAATCTATGATACTTAACATACTGCTTGACTAGTTGGGCCCAAGCTTGCTGTACAACATTAAAACACATTCAGTATGTCTGCAAACAGGCTCTCAAAGGCTTGATAGGAAGCCCAATGGCCATCATCACTGTTACATCCTCAGAAAGCATGAGCTCCTGAGTTGGAAAAATCTTGTGCAATACACCAACGCATGTCTTGTATTCAAAATCCTAAGTGGCCTGGCTCCCCCTCCACTCAGTACTTTTGTTAAACAGAAAACCCAAACATATGGCAGCAGATCCACAAGGTCTGCCATGAGAGGTGACTGTATAGTTCCCTTAAGGAAAAGCACCTTTAGTCAATCTGCTTTCTCTGTGAGGGCTTCCCATGTTTGGAATACACTGCCATCAGACACAC